>NC_090851.1:2887857-3212500 GCF_024217435.2 Syngnathus scovelli | reverse complement strand
TCAGAGGTTGCATGTTGGAAGGTATAAGGTCAAGGGGAACGAGCCCCCGCGGGCAGTTGAAGTTTGTTCTGAGTGGAACGATTTAAAAAGGCCAGCTAAAGAACAATGCTATTGTTCTAAATGGATATCAGAACCGAAGCATTTAACTTTTATTTTTTTCTATTTTTATTCAATTCTAGATCTCTGATTTAACTGTTTGTACTTTTAAATTACAAATATCTTATTTAGTTTTTTTTAAATATTTATACTCATTATTCAATTTTGTGAGATGTCATAGATCTTCATCACTCCACCAGAGGTTCACCTAAATTTATCCCAGTTAGATTTGTTTTTTTTTTTTATTAGTATAAAATGTGTTTTAAGCATGCGGGATGTTTACAAGTTTCAAAGATATTTCCCGCAATACCGCTAATGTGGTTTTCCAGCTAAATCTCATTTTTGCACATGCATGACTGCACCTTCCCGTGTTGGCGAGCAGACGGCTGACAACCTGTTGCTAGTATGAAGGCAAGGCGGCTTTGCAGAGAGGGCCCGCAAAGGGTTGCTAATCCTGCTCTCCGCTGTCATGCACCGCTTATCACAAACAACGCCCTCGGGGCTCGGAGCCGGGCCAAAGATCGCAAAGCTCAGGAATCCTTTCTTCTGCCACTACTTCTTGCAATTCACCTACAGAAAAAAAAATATGGAGTCAAGCCCCTACAACCGAAAGTTACTCACCTTTTTTTTTTTGTCTTTCGGTTCGGAGAGTTCACATTCATGCCTCAAAGAGCATGAAGTCATTAAGGGACCTTTGGCTCTCGCCTGCCAATTAAATTTAATTCACGTAAACGTCGGGTCGTCTTTCAAAGTGGACTTCATTCATCGCCTTAAAAGTATCCATCCCAGTATTCATTGTTACCGATGCGAAAACTGGAAGTGGATTTGTGTAAAAGCTAACCTTTACCATCGCAGGAAACGACACAGTATTTCTTTATCCATCTATAATTGATATCAGGTTAAAGGTCTTTCAGGGTTGACGTGCAGAGACAAGCAAGCAGACATCCACGTCTGTCGGCCATTTTGAGCCGGCAATTAGTATGAGCAGCGTTGCTTCCTGCGGGATCAGCACACGGAAATGAAAGGCCCGACAGCTTTTCACTAAATGTGTTTTGGTTGTCACGGAATGGTTTGGTAAATCTCGCTCTGACAGATGTGTGAATTACCTTTTTTCCTCCTGTCGACATACACAGTAGAGTGCCTGGATTAAATTCAGCAAAATAGCGCCACAATTTAGACCCGATTGTTGCTTGGCTAAAATTTACAAACCACTTGACTATTCATGAGACTTCCCTTGTCTTGGATTCTTGGATTTGATCATGATTTTATTTTAAATCTAAATTTTTAATATAAATTACCTTTTGTTATTTTTCTTTCCTGAAATATTTTTTTTTCTCGTATGCTGTACAGCATTGTCAAATATTTGAAAAATCAGTTTACTTGCAACCTCTACTTTCTTCATCTATGGGCTCCACTGGTATTTATTACTACCAGATGATTATTGCCATAATTGGAGCTCCATTAAGCAGCTTGAAACTGTCAGTGTGAAAGAAGATCTTTTAAACAGGAAGCACATTAGGCTCCAAGTCTGGACATCATTTTTCTTAACCAAAATGTCACCTGCGTGATTATACGTTGGCTAGCTACACTTGCACGTCGTAATCATTTCAATGCTCAAGTCAACATTCCCTCTTAATTAGAAACATACAATCTAATCCGTTTTTTTAAATGTCCAGGATCTTGAAATAAGTGTCTTTTGGTAATTGAATGGAGGACACAGTTGTATAGAAAATTGTTTTAATACTGTCCATTTTGTTGGCGTCATTTTCTGACAAACACATTTTCGACAAACAATACAGAGCATGATGGCGCTTGGTGACCTCGTTGCAAACAGCGATCCCTTTCAAAATCCAAAGCAGCATAAAAGTATTCCAGTTGACGTGTTAATGCTACGCTATAGCCGTGACACTTTTTGATACTGCATTTCACAAAAAACTTTTAGTTTTACTTTTTAAAAACAGTTGCCGAATGCAGTTTCATTAGTAGCCGATTTGTAGGGTTGCTCAATTGATCGGATATTACGATTTTAGCTCATTCCCATGATTGAGGAGAAATGATTATTTGGCGTTTCATAATAGTGATTTCAATATTGAACAAATTAATTGCGATTTATCCATAATTGAGCAGCCCTACCAAAATGTGGCATCATCTTTTATAAGCGCTGTTTTAAAACATCTGCATGCCTGCGAAATCAAAGGTACACTTTTGTAAACCATTTACACTTTAACTAATTGACATTTCTCTCTTTAGACAAGGCAAAGATGAAAATTTACATACGGTCTTTCAGTTTCTGGGTGGGCATCAGTCAGTAACAAAAAAAAAAATGGGGTAAAATGAATGATGAGTCTCTGAATCAAAAAGTTTGGGCTGTTATAATGTTAACAAAACTACTAGCACTATACAAGTACAAAAAAAAAAGGGATTAACATGTTTTGTACAAAATTGTCAGCTACCTGAGTCCCAATCTTCAGTAAAAAATATTCTCAGAATCCATTGCAAAGACTTTACATTTGTCATGGAGCGAGTCTGGTGACAACATTTGAAGTTGGTCATATTGATGATAACAGAAAAAAAAAATAATCTTCAGTTCCGGTTTAGATCAAATGCAAATACTGCATTTGTCTCCAGTTTCACCTCTAAATCCAGCAATAGATTTCTCGAACTAGAAACCGTTTTCAATGGCTGTGTCCATGTTCAAAATATAATAGCACATTTTCTGCAACAAGATCTTTTCTTGTCAATTGCACTTTATTTAATCACTTGCTTGGTTTCTTTGTTTTTTTTTCCCGCCCTCACCACCAAACCTCAGGCTGTAATCGTTCATTCTCTCGACGGCCATTCCAGTCAGCCGGAAGAAAAGTTTAAAATGCTTGAAGTACTCCAAAAATCTGGACAAGTTCACATATTATCGTATCTTAGAAATAGGATGGCTTTAAGGATGAGCGATTATTATTTGAGCTGGAGTGTTCTTGCATCAACGGTACCTGATAATCAAAGTGGCCATTTTGTTGCATTTTTGTTGTTACGTGCGGTTGTCGAGTGCCACAGTGATCGGTCTGTTTGTGGGCCACTGGATTGTTTCCCCGATTTTCCGGACATGCCTTGATGCCTTCTACTCCCAATGAATCGTCCAGATCGGCAGGACCCAGCTCCAGTTCCATTCCCGCTTTACTGTGCTTCTTCTTCCTTAGACAGATAATCAGACCAACCAGAAATGCTAAACCCAGCACTAGCGCCAGAGCAGCTAATGCGGGAATGAGAGTATAAGTGAGTGAGTTTTGAGTCTCCACTCGGGGTTCTAAGGAAGTCAAAGGAACCCCCGCAGTCCGAGCTTCGGTACATGACCCAGTCTCAGCTGAACTGTTGGCCCTTGTGGTTATTCTCTCCCTGAGAGGACTTGCACAGACCGAGTAGGTACAGTTGGGTCTCAGTCCACGGAGAGTGTACTCGGGGTAGGTTGCCGGCACGCTCAAAATAATGGGGCGGCGGTCGGGGCCCGAGAGATTGCGGTAGGTCAGCCTGATTCCGCGGATATTTGGCCGTGTCTTAATGAAGAGGTGCAGATCAAGAAGGATGGAGGTGGAGGTCACCTGACGGGAGCTGATGACATCCTCAAGAACTGTGGAAGCCTCAACAGACACTTCCGTTAGCCGAGGTTTCGGTGCTTCCGTTACATCGTGGACGTTTTCACAATAGAGTCCAGATGTTCCCGAAGGACACAGGCATCCCAGTTGCCCTATTGGGTCAAAACTGCAAGTGCCACCATTGAGACAGATGTTTGGTGGGCAGATGTGTTGGTCGTATTCCCCGACGGTGGGGGCAGGGTGTTGCGATGGAAGCGGGTCTGTTTTTGAGTCCAGGGTTTGTTCGCTTGGGGGAGGAGGAGGAGGGATGGCATTGGTGTGGGTCGTTTCTTGGGATGTGGTAGGTTCCTGTGGTACTGGAGTACTCACCATGGGCAGCACGGTTGTTGTCATTGGTGTACAACCAAAATCGGTGTGGTCCAATACTGATAGCATCTTCCCAGCATTAGCTAGAGGAAAGTGGCACCTGGTCTCCCGGAGTCTCTCCAAAATGATATCCTTCTCTTTCAGCCATACCACAAAGGAAGCCAAGGGACACAAACAATTGAATGGATTTTCAGCCACTGCCAGACTTACGAGTCTGGGGAAAGACTGGAAAAAGTCTTGGGGAAATCCCTGAAGATTTAGACCACTGAGATCTAATTCCTGGAGCCCGGTGAGTTTCTGAAAGTCTTCGGTTCTTAGCTCACCCAATGGATTGGCGGCCAGGTTGAGCTTGATCAAGCCCTTCAGGGAGTCCATCTTTAGGGCCTGGGGAACCTCCGTTAATAGGTTCAGGGAGATGTCGAGCTCGTGGAGGTTCCCCAGGGAGGCTACGAGATCTTCATCTAGATGGAGAAGCCCAAGGGAAGCCATTCTAAGGGATTCTAAGTGGGGTGTATGAAGGTCCGAGACATGCAAGGTTGGGATGCTGTTGTAACTCAGGTCTAGAAGCAGAAGCTTAGGTAAATCAAGAGACGGCAAGGATGTGAGTTTGTTCCCTCGGAGCTTGAGTTCCAGTAGCATTTCTAAACCTTCAAAAGCTTCTCTCTGGATGCTCTGGATTTGGTTTTGGTGGAGATACAGTCGCTCCAGCTGGACCAAGCCAGAAAAGCTCTCTTTGGAAATGTGAGTAATAAGGTTCGAGGACAGATCCAAGTTCTTCAGCTTGGACAGCATCTTAAATACACCATCCGGAATCTCCCCCAGCTCATTCTGACTCAGATCTAGCAAATCCAAGTCTCCGAGACCCACAAAGTCGTTTTGGTTCAAAACATTGATGCCGTTGTGGAAGATGTACAGATTTGTGGTGCTGGCCGGGACCCGGGGTACGGTTTTGGACCGTCGACTGATGCAGAATATTGAGTCCGGGTTGATGCAAGTACAATCTGCTGGACACTCGAAAGAAAAAACCAGACTGGAGGAGAGGAGGAGGAGCACGAGATGAGGCCACATGGTCATTTCAGGTTTGGAACTCTGCAAGACAAAACAAAAGAAAGGTATTGGCTTTGAAATAAATCCCAAACCGGTGGTTTATAAAATAGACCAAATTATATCTCCCCTACACTTTAGTCCTACGTCATATCTTGTTCGGTATTTTAAGGGTGTGGTTTTTTTAAGACTTTCAGGACTGACAACATCACCGAACCCGATGATAAGACTCTGCCGGGAAGACTGACAAAGCCAGTTCTTCTTTTTTTTTTTTTTTTTAATTAAATGTGAGTGACACATTCTTCAGCTTCTTGTTGGAGAGCAGTGGAAGCAATGTGGCCGTTGACGTGAAGCAAAGCAGGTCGATATGAAAAACGGTGGGCAGCAGGCAAAGGGACACAGCTGGATTAAATTACCCACAATGCACTGCAGCCATCGCTCACAGTGAGACCCACCCACCCACATGAAAGAATGTAGACAATAGAAAAGGAGTAGGTAGCTAAGTCTTCGGTTTTATTATAAATATATATACATATAAATATTAATATTAAATATTATATATATATATATGTAATTAATATTACAATTATTAATATTATAAATAATATAAATATTAAATATTATATATATATATATATATATATGTGTGCATGTCAATTCAATGCTGTTCTTTGACTATTGTGCTACGTTTCTTTTCCATCAAGTGGTGCCGAGGCTTCAAAAGAACTCAAGTGGAAGAATCTCGGCAGGCGGCTGGACTCTGAAGATGTAGGTCGTTTATTTGTCCTGCATTCCGACGAGGAGGATTAAAGAACTCGGGTAATAGGTAAACTTGAAATATACACAAAGGTTGCTCAACTTTTCCCGTTACGTGGAATAAGTTATCGGCTGAAGAAGAGGGACAAAAGGGGGAAAGTAAGGAGTGAAGGTACTAAAAAGAAAAAGCAGAGTCCATAAATTACATCTGACGTGTGTCCGAAGGGAGATTACTTCATCTTTTTTGGAGGGGGGAAAAAAAATATCCACTCCCACCCCCTCAAAATTGGAATATCCTGTTACTTTATGGCTGAACAGCTCGAAAGCCACTAAAGGCCCCAAATGGCTCCAAAATACAAATGTGAAAGGAAAATGTGAAACCGGTTCTGCTTTAGTGTCCTATCTCCATTGGTGGCGAAATAATTAACATCCAAACCACTTTCTGTTTGTCATCAACATGAATGGAATGCAGAAGCTTGTGGGCACACCTTTTTTTTTTTTTTGGGCTACGATTGAGCCAACTGTGTTTGGCAACATCAGGAAATCAAAAGCTTCATATTACCATAAGCAAAAATCCCAAAAGCGAACTAGACACTTCTCTTTGTTCTAAAATGTTATTGATTTGATTCCTGTTTTTTTTTATCTACCGTATTTTCTGCACTATAAGGCACACCGGATTATAAGGCGCACCTTCAATGAATGGCCCATTTTAAAACTTTGTCTATATATAAGGCGCACCGGATAATAAGGTGCACCTTCAATGAATGGCCCATTTTAAAACTTTGTCCATATATAATTTGGCCCGCGGGCTGGACTTTGGACACGCCTACTTTAGTGACTCAATATTGGCCCATATTTAAGGTGCACCTGATTATAAGGCGCACTGTCAGCTTTTGAGAAAATTGGAGGTTTTTAGGTGCGCCTTATAGTGCAGAAAATACGGTAGTTGCCCGCTTCATGCCAAGTTTGGACTGGTTACCACCTGGCTCACTAAACTTCCCAATAAATTCACCAAGTGGTTCTCATGGAACTGCTTTTCCGCAACAAATCTTTTTACCTTGAGGCAACCACGAGGCTAATTGACCCGGCTTCCAGACGTTTTAAAGAGTTGCTTAACATCTGGAAATGGTGGCGGACCTACAGACGGGAACCAACATAGGCGAGATAAGTTGTTGATGTGTGTTAATTAAAAATAAATCAAAATTAGTCAGTTCGTTTGGGGAAATAATAATAGCATATAAAATATACTTTTTCAAATATAGCTACAATAACAGCATTAAAATAGTATTTAAAGTTGACACACACACACACAGAGTGTCCTCCACTGTTTGGATCACCTCATTACGGCAGTGTTAGTTCAAGAGCGTTGGCGGATTTACGGCTGACAAGAACTTGGAAGAACCATAGGAACTGACACACACACACACACACACACACTCACACACACACACACGAGCTATTCCTCAAATGAGCACGACACAATTTATTAACAAGAAGATAAAATGATGTCTACGTACGTATGACAGTGTATGTGAAGGAGGGCTTATGTTTACAAAAGTGACTTATCTATTTACTTTGACTCCTCAAAAATCCTCCGCTTAAGTAAACACACACACATACCGCCGAGCAGGGGAATCAATTAGTGCGTTTGTCCGCCTGCATGGCTTCCAATCTGGCGACCTTGACTGCTTCGTAGAGAAACAATGGCTTCATTCTGCTTAAGATCACACAAGTAGGACTCTTTCATATCTCCCCCCTCCCCCCCCCCCCCCCCCAACAAGAACAGACGTGAACTCTCATATTATTTTTTACAGCGTGAAAGCAGATGTGAAAAACAACCCGGCCTCCTCCTCCGTTCACCAAGGTAAACACTTTTGTGGTGTGTGTAAATATAGATAGATAGATTCTCTCTCTCTCTCTCTCTCTCTCTCTCTCTCTCTCTCTCTCTCTCTCTCTCTCTCTCTCTCTCTCTCTCTCTCTCTCTCTCTCTCTCTCTCACTCAAATCTCAGTAACGAGCCCTGAGGCCTGATCCTGATTAGACACTCGTCATGGAGTGACAAATGACGCTGTTGTATGACAGGAAGGGGGTGTGTACACTTACGCACACACACACACAACCTAATTTGATTTTACACTGATAACGTGATTAATGCTTCTTTGTCGGAAAGATGCTCACGTGACTTTTGACACGGCTACGCTTTGTTAAAAATAGCAACTAGCGTCACGTTATTTCGACAACCGTGGCGTCACATGGTAAGAATAAGAAGCAGAAAATTTAAAATGTGCAACTTATCCGTTTTGGATACACACTACCCTCGAACATTTATGGCAACTGTCAATCTTTTATTTTCCTTTCCAACAGAAACCATCTGCAAACGGCCAACTTTCTGTAACCACGACGACTCTCCTCCGCTTGACTGCTCGTGTTTGTTTTCGGAACGCCTCGGCCCGGCGTCGAGGCTACGGCTACGCTCGGCAAAACAAATGCCGCTCGGCCTCGTGTGAGAAGGAGAAATGAAGGGAAGCAACTCAATCGCAAGAACTGGCCGGCCACGCCATTAGGTACCCCTGAATATAACTCTTCAAGTGTCTATGATTATGTAATTGGGTTGTTCAACTAAACAATCAAGTTCTATTAAAGTGGTCAGCTAAGGTTTGCATGTACGCCATCTTAAGCTAACATCACTGATGTTTTATGGGGCACATGCACACTCCGCTAATCGCTCGTCCCGCTTGTTTGAATCTGTTTGTTGTCTCTTTCATGTGGCGTTCGACTCTCATCTGTGAACAAGATGTCCACATACCACACAAGCTGCACAACCAAAGTCTCAAGGCAGAGAGGACAAAATTGCTGGTCCAACAGAAAACAGCGCAATTCGCATGCCAGGCCAGTAGTTGGCACTGTTTTCTTTTTACAATTTTTCAAAAGAAGTAATTTTTTACTTGCCATGTTGTCATCTCTGTGAAACCAAATAGTTTTGAAGTATTTGCTCGTAATTTTAAAGTTGTGCAGAATTTTCCAGAGGCTTATAATAATTTGAAATATAATTTAAGAATCAATCTGCCTTTTGATAAACTCTTAAGGCTCTTTGCAAGTCAAAATCTATTTTTTTGCCGTGTATTAAAAAGAAAAATTTAGCTAGAGACAAACTGCAGACATCTCAGCGTAGATCTGCTCATAATAATGTCACCAGAGCTCCAATCTGTGCCGTTCCAGAATGTGCACGGCGAGCACTCTTTCTAGAAATGTCATGCTCTTTACCTTCCTACTGAAGCACAGTGTTTATACTACACGATCAGGGGAGGTACTTGGAGACACACTTTATGACTTACAAAAGGAGTGGCAAACCCTAAAGCCTCAATTTGGGGGCTGGGGGCGTCGAAAGGAAAAGAAGTTCCCCTCTGGTGAGCATGCCGAGGCTCGTGTCGTTTTGCTTCTAGAATTCTTCAGGTGTCATGATGACTTGTAAAAGTGCTGTCAGTGAAAAATGACACCATAGTAAGAAGAAAAAAGAAGACACTGCAGACTATACATTACCATTAATTCTACCCCCAAAATTGGTAAGGACATTACATAATCAAAGTTGTACATTTACGAGAAAAGGGGGAAAGAACTATGTTTAGTACTATAATTATATTGCTTAAACACAGACTTGTCTAAATGAAATATTTTTGCAAGCCACAATATTTAAGCCAAGAGCCCTTCAACTGCAATTTTCTGAGCATAAAGTGTAGCCAATTAATCCTCCTTTAAAAAAAAAAAAAAGATAGCTTCCCGTAAATGCCAAGGCTATAAGTAGCATAAAATACAGTACAAGCTGAGTGCAGTAAAGTCACATTCTGAAAATAATCAACGAGATTCGACCACATTCCACATTTGTGACGGGAATAGATTTGACCCCTGCAGGCTTGCTACTGAACTCTCATTGGCCTTTATAAAAAAAAAAAAAAATCTTTATAGCCAAGCAAATCGGACAAAAGATGCTGGCTGATGCGTTAAGAGTACCTCGGTGTCCGCAGCACTTTCGTTCGAACTTTAGGATTAAGCGGCGGGGGGGGGGGGGGGGGGGGTCACTCGACAGGCTGGCCCCCCCGCAGCATCTTGTTCTACGTGACAGCCACCCCACCTCACCTCACCTCACCTCACCTCACCTCACCTCACCTCACCTCACCACCACCTCCGAAAAACTTAATTAAATTGCTGAGGCAGCGAGTCAGGAATGTTTGCTTTCCTCTCTCTCAGCCCGACTGTCTGTGCGCGTTCTTTGCATTTCTCAGCCTTCTGTTTCTTCTTCTTCGGCAATCCTTGTCATAACAGGAAGACTTTTGGTTTTACTGAAACGGAGTTCCATTCATGAAGGTCCTTGACATCACTTTTGCATGAAATCTGGTCTTCTTGTTGCTGCGTGGTCACCGAAGAACCAACCAAGAATATTAAAAATATCCAAGTAACCATGTGTGATGGTGCGTGGATGTAAAACGCTTACCTTTTACGATGAAGTTAAAATAAATAAATCCCTAAGGGATTCACGCCCGACTCCAAAGTTTGCATCCAAACTTTGCGCGTAAACACAACCGCGTTGCGCGTCCTTCCACGCGGCAAGTTTCCACGACGCGCCAGCCTCCGTGTTTACTCTTTGACTTTCCTCATCCAAACTGCGAAATTTTCGCCTCCACTCTACACACAGGGAAACACTTGAAGGAGGAGGAGGTGCACAGAGGAACCGCGAGGCGGAGACTATACCTGCGTGGGAGACGGGAACTACGAATGTGCGCACTCCACGATCACACGCAAAAAGATGTTCAAATCAAGCATTTTGACACCAGTTAGTTGCTTATCACTTCGTTAATAATATATTTAAAATCGAGAGATGGAAAAACATCATGATATCTCATGAAAATAAATAAATAAATAAATAAATATGCCGAATTTATGCCTATTATTTTGTCTGTCTACATGTTTTGCCGCACTCTTGTTTGAATATCAGTTATACCACAGCTGTTCTGATTTTGGTGCATGAAATAAATGACAAAAAGATTTTACAGGAACTACTAAGAAGATTATTACTTACTGCTGTTTGGTGCAACTCAGTTTTTGTTTTTTTTTCCCACAGTTTTGAGATGTCCTACTTTGTGAGCGGTCATTGAATACAGCTTGGATCGACCGACGACTGTGTGAGTAGACAGCGGGGGCGGGCTTTTAATGAACAAAAAAAGTTTTTAAAAAGTAGACACAAAATAACTCTGACGTCACAAGACATGACAACTTCATTGTGCCCTAACGTATAATCATACACCTAGGTTATAATTAACCGTGAAGATCTTAAAATAGCACGATACGACTCTAACAAAAATCAAATGTCCCCTTTCAGAGTTTTATGACAACGACAAAAAAAAAAAACAAATCAAATATTACTATAGCTTATCTCAAAACATTCTTTTTAGGGACCTTTGGGTGTTGCATGTTTTTGCACAGATAAAGAAGGTCTGACTCTTTGCTCCATCTCAAAGAGGAAATTACTCATGTCTATCCAAGAAGTGTCACTTTACTAATTCACACCCCTCCTAAAATATCAGCCTCTGTCCACAGAGAAACGTAAACAAGATGAGAAGAGGAAGTGTCCATGCGTGTATTTGTGCACTCTGCATAGCGCGTGTTGTCTTATTTACTTTTCACACGACTCGCATCACTGAAAGCGGTTGTGTTGCGAAATTAAGGAAAAAAATACAAATAATATGAATTAAATTATTATATCCGCGTCATTTAAGATAAAGGTAAAGCGAACTGAAGACAGTCAGATGCATTTATTTTAGTTTTCCCGAAAAATATTCGTCTAAGTTCGGGTGTTTTATAAAGAAAGAATCATCAGAATATGTAATTTTATACCACTAATAGATGTAATAAAATGGATGTATATTATTGACATTGGCGGAAATCGTTATAATGTTGAGAATGGCCGTCCCCCAGATAAAGTTGGAAGCATATGCAATTGTGATCATGGTGCTCCCTCTAGTGGACAAAAAAAGGGGCAACCAGAACAGCGAATGAAATGGAGGACTTATATTTTAGGGACGTCAGATTCATTCAAGAAATGCTTTACATAGTGAGTGAAAATAATCAGGTGAATGAAACCATGAACTGAATCAATTCACCTCATTATTAAAATGAGATTTTGCATAATAGGATTTTCACATTCATTTAAAAAAACTAAAAACTGTACTAAAACAAAAACAACCCACAGCGAATTATAAAAGAAAGTAGTCAGTGGTACTTTAGAAACGTACTAAATAATGCATTTATCAACTTAATTATTATTATCAAAATACAGCAATAATATATTTTGTAGTAAGAAATAGCCTAAAACAGCTATCTTAATTGTTTATTAATACTAGCATCTTGTATTTTTTTTAAACATGTTTGATTAGAAAGTCACAACAACAGTAAATGAGTTATGAAATCAATGAAATGTCTCTTCGCATTCTGCTAAAGTTTTTCTCTTAATTTTTTTTCTTTCTTTTTCACAGCCCAATTTTTTCAACAAGGGAGTCCAGGCGTCATCTTGAGCTTCATCCAGAAACTTAGCAGCTGCTCAGGGGATGCCAGGACGGAGGTGATGGTCTTGGAGTACATGCATCGATCAAATTTGTTGCTTCGGGTTCGGAATTGGGAGGGATCAGGCGGCGAAGTGATGGCTATTCCCAGTTTCTTCATGCACGTTCCGACATAAGCGTCCTCAATTTTGAAGGGCTTGATACTTCTGGAGATCTCCACCAACTTGCGTGGGAGATCACCGGAGAACACGTAGCCCGTGCCCAAAATGTAAAGGGGGAATTTCGGATACGGGTAAATCTCCTCTGAGACATACCACTTGGAGCTCTTTGAGCGAACGACCTGTCGATTCCGCATGAGCCACCCGGTCAAGTAGTTGTTTTGCGGGATGCTCGGCTTCTGCAGCATCAGCACTAAGTTGTCCACGTTGAGAAACATGTCTGAGTCGATTTTCATGCCGTAGGTGGCCCTAGGGCAGCGCGTGGCTAGCCACTCCATGATGACCATGGTCTTGATGGTCAGGTTGAAGTAGCTGTCCCTGAAGTTACTCTGGATCAGATCGCCATGCAGCTCGCTCTCCTGCCACACATCGGGACCTTCAGTTAGGCCCAGCATGAAAAGAGTCAAGACCTTCTTGCCCTGGACTATTTTCTTCTTGCCCCACGTGCTGCGGATGGCGTCTCGGGCCGCAACGTTGTTGGGCTCCACCGGGACCATCAGCACCAGGAAAGGCGAGCTGCTCTCGCACACGTCGCCCACATCGATGATGAAGTGATAGTTCTTTGGGTACGCCTGGTGGTACTGAGTGCCCGCAGTATAGTGGACAAAGGTGGTCCTGGGAATCTTGGAATCCAGTTTGTCTCGCTGCTTTGGATGGACCCGGTAGGAAGGAGCTTTAACCTGGTTGGGCTCATTTACCAGACGATGGTAGTGCTGATGGAGAAGAGACTTTTCCTTCGAAATGTAACAGACCAATAGTGTAACACACAGCAGTAACGGGTACTTGAACCAGGTTTTTTTATGAAGATTCAGGCGATCTCGGCAAAGCAATGTTCTGAAAAACAGGCAGTTCAAATTAAACATGCATACATATATGTATATATTTTTTTTAATTTATTATTTTATATATTATTTCAGCTCAATTAAAAGATGCAAATATGGAAATATATATAAATAATTTCCAAAGCAAAATTATTTTCAACCTGAAGAAACATTCCATCATTTTTAATTTTGTATACTCTGTTTTTCAATATTCAAGCACAACACATTTTCAGTTTCAAGTTGTACTTTCTCAAGTACAAAACTTTTGACCCATACAGCTACAGTTAAAACTAGTCCTTAATGCTGACATAACTAAACCACTGCTGGTTGGAAACTCCAGGAAGTGTTGACTAGTTCTCTCCTTGGGGTCCAAGTTTCACGATTCATGGGCACAAATATTTTTGAGTATACACGAAGCCTCTCTCTTTTAAACCACACATCGAGAAGCTCAACTCGAAACAGTTTTTTTTTCCCGAAAATTTATTTGAGGTTTAAAAAGTGCTACGTCAAACTTTAAATCGTGGCGCACAGTTGAAGGTTCACTTCCAATCTTATCCAGTCCCAGAAGACATTTTTTCCCCCAGTTTGTGTGTGGTTTTACGCACCCAACCAACCATAAAAGCACACGAAAGGAAGGAAATTAAATCAAAACGGATTAAAATTATTATGGCTATCAAGACAACAAAATCTACTCACGAAATCCACTCGTTAGCATCTAAAGAGGAAAGTCCAAGTTTTTGCAAAGATATTACCTTTTCAGTCCATTCATACTTGGAATTCTTTTCTGCCCCTCCATGGTTAAAGTCCACAATTTGTTCCACGATTACCTTCCATAGAGCAATCGGTCCAACCGCACCCACCACTACGACTCCGGTATTAACATAATGACAAATCACTAAAAATGGCTAAAGAAAGAAAAAGAAAAAGAAAAATTGTAATAATTTATCATCCATTTAAAAAAAAAGGGGAAATCGTCAACTGTCATGTCTTGATTGGATCCTGCGTGATGACGTCATCCCGGAAGTAGGAGAAGGAGAGAAGTTGTTGACTGATTTATTAATTATGGCGACGTTCAATCAAAAGAAAGACAACTCTCAATGTCGTAACAACAACAAAAACAAACACAACAAAAACAACAACAACAACAACAAAGGTACGTTTCGTTCTTTTGTTGTATCACTCAAAAAACTCTTAGCCTTGAAATGTCTTTCTTTCTATCTGAAAAATATTAATCATAGGCCGGTTTTTGTTTTTTTCTACTTGTCACTCATACAGCCTTCGGTTGCTGCTTTTAACACGTTGGGAACGGCACAAGTTGGTTATTGATAATGGCCGTTATTATCTTTACTGCTGCCACGCAGCCAATAGGGAAGTTGACACACAGGCCATAAATTTGTTCTGCATCGAAGTACAAGTGTACCTTGACTTATCCGTTTAATTCCACAAACCAATTCTACCTCCATTTATTTTATAGTGCAGATAAAAACGTCTCCCTCCATTGAAATTAATCAAAAAGCCATATATACAAAATTCCAGCCCCCGCCCGCTCAAAAAACAACAAAAATTTTGTTTCAAATTAAGAATATACGTATGGCTGCTAACGTTATCTTAGAAAAGTACTTGCGAGTACATTCAAACATAACTCAAATTTAAATACGTAATTAAATATGTCTTCCATTTCTTATTTAAATACATTTGAACATACAAGACAATTTGAATATATTTGTCCCAAAAATTTTACTTCAAATTGGCAGCTCTGCACTTTAGTAAATATGGTTTCATGTGACTCATTTTTTTTTTTTTTTTTACTTGTGTACAATGCTGAAAATCATGGTATGATATTTGCATACGTGGAACTAATCTGTAACGTTCCATGTAACGCAGTTCCATTTTGACTAATGTTACACTGTGTCAATCAAAAATGAATTTACGGAATCACCGCTAACTAATTGGATTAAAACAAGAAGACAGAGACCATTCGTATTGTTCTTTATTGACATTCCGTCATCGTCATTTGGAAAATGTCTCAGTGGCCCTGATGCACAAACTCGCATCTGTTGTCTGTCAGTTGTTACGGTAAAACTCCCACAAAAGAAGGAATACAAAAAGTACGCATATACACTTTTTTTTTTTTTGTGTAAATGTTCTCAGACACGGTGTGGTACATTTTGGTCAGAAACACAAGGCACATTTGGGACAGATAATAAGATATAAAATAACAACACAAACAGGCCACATATAGCCATTGTCAAACTTGGGAAAAATATCTATATATAGTGTCTTTTTTTCTTTTAAAGAGGAAAAAGGCCTTCCTCTTTTGTAGACTATGTAAAATAGTAGGAACAAGTCTATAAGTGGCAGTCGCACGGGTGCGACCTGTTTGTTTACTCGTTCCTCGCTTGTTCCGCGCAGGAGACCGAGGCAGATCTCGTAGAGATCTTTGTCTGTCGGTGATTAAAGTGGCAAGGAGGAAAGAACAAATTGCGCCTTTAAATGTCACGCTGTCCCCAGAAATGCAATGAAGGAGACCCACAAAAAGTCTCGGTACACCATTGTCGTTTTTTTTTTTTTAAACGTACGTCATCTGTGGACAAAATCATTGGGATGGTTAAAGTGGGAGAAGACGAGATGCTCTGGGAAGATTGTAGGAGCTCACCAAATGTGTATGGAGTTGCTGATTGTAATGTTGCGAAAAAGTAGTGATTGAATGGTTAAATGGGGAAAATTGGGTCAATCCTTGGGTAGTCAAAAGGGACTTCGGCAGACAGTTCAAAGTGCGCTATGTCGTCTTCCGAGACCTGTCCCAATACTTCTGTCCACAGATCATGTATTGAGACCTTTTTTTTATCCTATAATGTATTTTCCCTGAAGAGAGAGAGATACGCCCTCACAGCCTACGAAGGGCTAAGTCGTTAGTCATTGGTTAAATTGTGCTGTACCCTTTCCTCGTAGCACCCCGTGCCGCAATGCCGCTCCCGAACTCCCGTTTTCGTTCGAAGCTAAAATACGGGCGAGCGCAAGCGAGGTTTGTCAAAAGCGAAAAAGGCTGTTGATTGTCCGCTGCGAGACGTCAGGATGGAGAAAGCTCCCATCCTCCGTTTATACTTCTGCTTTACAGAGGCTTAATTATGATTCAAAAGTGCACAATGACCTAACATTTTTCTGCTCAGGTTCTCTGTTGGGATCTTGTTGAGCTGAGAGGACGGGCTTCATTTAGTCTGGCCATCTTTTTTTTTTTTTTTGGGACTAGCGCTGGGATTTTCGCTCTTCACTTTGCAGCTCTATAACAAGTGAAATTTGATAGGCCAAATATTCAACTTCTTGAAAATATCCCAAAGTGGGTGATCTAAAAATACCACGGCCCGCTCTCCTCCCACCCTTCTCCGCCCCCTCTCGAACAATCCTAGCTGACAACAGTTGGCTTGAGCAGGAGTGCCCTCGGAGGGACAACCACCCAGGACAGGGGATCCCCCTTTCTGGGCGCTACCTCCGCCGACAGGTTTAAAGCCTCCCCCTCGGGTTCGGCACCCCCGTCGTCGACCTCGGCGCGGCGCGGTCTTCCCAGAGCGCTCAGTCCCAAAACGGACGCCGCCGAAAATCCAAAGTGACAAAGCGGCGAGTCCGCCAAGCCGAGCGTGCCGAGGGCTCCCCTTGATCCCGCGGAGAAGAGAGCCGCGCGGGGGTGGCACAGCGCCGAGAGGGGCAGCGCGCTCCCCAGACCACCCAAGAGGGCCGCGGCCGCCCCGGGGGAGATGAGCCGAGCGCCCCCCGCCGGGGGGAGGTCGGCCGTCCCTCGGTTGCCGAGAGGACCCGTCTTCGGGGCGGCGCTCTGCTCCTGGCTAACAAAATGCCCGTGAGCTTTGATGTGCTTGCGTAGCGAGCTGGGGTCGGTGTAGCGCTTCAGGCAGCCGGCCATCTTGCAGCAGTAGGGCTTGTCCACGTAGTGCGTGCGGGTGTGCTTGAAGCGGTCGCTGGAGTTGGAGTAACGCTTATTGCAGCCTTCGTACGGGCAGATGTAGGGTTTCTCTCCTGGACGATGGAGAATACAAAAAAATCAAAGATTGAGTATGCTGTCTGTTGCCATGGCGACGCAAGGTTTATTATTTGCAATGATGTAAATGATTACCCAAAGCCTGCTATCCATCCTGCCCTTTTTCATCTTCGGCAAATAAAGATGTGTGGACTAAAACACACAAAGGCGCAACAAAAAGATGGAGTGGAGGAGCTCACCTGTATGTGAGCGAGTGTGGATCTTCAGGTTCTCCAGACGGGAGAAACTCTTGCTGCAGGTGGGACAGTGATGCGGTTTCTCGTTGGTGTGCGTGCGGATGTGGATCAGCATTTTGTACCTGGAAACAAAGTCAAGACCTTTAAAGAAAATGAAAACACATGATGCTTTTATATCTTGACGACTAGCCATAGTTGATTCAAAAATACACACTGATTCGATTTTCAGGAAGACTAACATGACAAAATCGTGCTTCTGCTGTTTCTCACACACACAGACCTGGCGTTGAAGCCCCGTCCGTTGCGAGCGCACCCCTCCCACTTGCAGCAGTACCCAGAATCCTTTTCAGGTTTGACGTGGGCGTCGTTGATGTGGTCCACCAAGTCCTGCAGCGACTCAAACAGCAGGTGGCACTGCAGGACACAAATCAAGTCAGTTCCAAGGAATTCCAAATGCCACACACTTTTAATTTGGATTTTTTTTTTTTTTAGGGGGGTTAGGGTGGGCAATTACTGCACAAAATAGAAATTACCTTCTTCCAGCGACATGCCAGCTGAACATCCAATGAGGTCTCGGGTGAGACTTGCTTGTCCCTTTTCTGACCACTGAAAAGAGTCGACGGGAAGGTGTACCCCACCGTTGGGCTCGCGATGGGCACATAAAACGGATAGCGTTGAGGCGACGTGTTGCCCTCCACCCTTCGATTAAGCGCCGCTTCCTGCGATGTAATTGGATGTCAGAAATAGGACTTTGATAGCTTGGATACAAATCCTTCCTTCCCTGACTATCCAGAAAATGTCTACCCTATCTGAAAGCTCATATTTTTGTGTTCGTAGAGTTGAACTTTTGAAAATTCTGGTGGAATTGTGGACCCGGACTCACCCGTAAGAAGGGGTGCGGTCGAGGGCTGCCGCTGCTCCTGCCGTGGGGGGACTCCAGAGGCGAGGGAGGGGACGAGGGAGAGGGGGACGAGGGAGAGGGGGAAAGAGAGGAGGCGTGTCTGGATGAAGGCGAAAGACTGAGGTCCATGGCTGAGGGAGTGAAGCAGGATCCAGGTCGTTCGTGGCATGGCGACTGGGAGTCTAGAATGGGGGGGGCGATACAATAAGTCAGGATGATGATGACCCCCTTGCGCTGGTGTTAATACTGATGAGTAAGCATTTTTAAATGATAGCTTGTTCCTGTTTATTTCTCTTCATGGGGTACATTCTTACCAAAACAAAGCTTGGGCTGTCCTCACAGTGATTTCTGCTGAGCTTTCTTTTTACGTCAGTCAGCATCATCTTGTCTTATGATACATACTCACAATTACAAACTTATAGGTGGGGCGGGGGACACAATGCTTTTCTATCCGGGAACACGACACACTGAAACCACGGAGTGTGTTCAGCAGATTAAGTTACTGGCCAAGAACAGCCAATCCATTTATGGCATGATTGCATTAGGAAGCTAATGTAGCTAATTTGCGCGGTGTGGCGTCATGCGTCAACCAGGACAATGATGCTTGACCAGAAGCTAAGCTATAAGCGAAATAAGCACCTGTTGAGGGCCTGATAACCACTAGGGGGCGCCTCCCAAAGAGCAATTAATGGTCAAGAGGTTCTGATGGGGACTTACCTGGGGAGGAAGGCGGCGACGGGAAGGTGGTGTAAATGAGGCGTGGTCGCGAGTGGACGCCAAGCGGTGCGCAAATGGACGATGAGCTCCTCTTTCCCAGTCGGAGTGGACAACGCGTCTGTCCCGAGGGAAGCTTCAGGTCCAGCGGCTCGTCCGAGGACAGCATGGTGTTTGGTGCCTGCGGCCCAGCTGGGAACAAAAGGAAGTCTATTGAATTATACTCCGAAGAATATTTATTCAAATAAATGGATTGTTTTGTCAATGGCAGGAAAATAGGATAGCAAATGTCTAACTCCGTTCGGCAATTGAAAAGCCGCGAAGACGCTAACGTCACAGTTAAGCTAGTAAGATACGAACATTGGTTTGGGACCAACAAAAAAAAATGATTGTGAACATTTAAGTATATTTCAGTACGTTCGATTTTCAGTTAAGGATTTTAGAGGCACTGTGAATCAACAAGTGCGTTCGAACCATCGACTGACTAAACTTAGTGTCAAACTCAAGGCCCGGGTTGTCTTCACTTTTATTAATATCTCTTTTTTTTAAATATATTTTACCAGTTTTTACTCATCTGATTTGTCAGTTTGTTTTGTCGCTTTTACTGTATATAATATGAGGTGCTCATACATTTATTTGGGTTGACTGTCATAATGAAGCATAAAGAAGCTATGACTACAATGTGGCCCACGAAAAAAATGAGTTTAGTCACTAAACGATAGTTTTCCATCCCAGGTCATGTGATACTCTCTCTGGAAGAGCGAAAAAACAGCTCCGTGACTCGGGCACAAGAATTCTTGTTGAGACCGAGTGACTCAAAAGGCAGTTATGCGCTTAACGGGACAGTTCGGGGGGGGGGGGTTGAGAGCGCAATGTGTAGGAGATGAACGGAACGGAACGTGCGAGGAAATGCACAACAGCTGCACGGATAGTCTGGATAACACATTTGCCTTATTTACACCTCGGGTTGAGAATCGAAGCAGATAAAAGCTGTGAGCTGAGCGTGCTTTCGTTTTTGGCCGTGTCCACCAAGAAGAAGCAGCTTCTACTTTTTTTTTGGCTTTATGGGTCCTTTTGCTGAGAATTCCAAAACATTGTACAGTAGGATTCTCCAATGTCAACCCCCAAAATCTCAAAACTCTCAAAATATACAACTTAACATTGCAACTTTTTTGTTTTCAAAAATTCTCATAATACAGTTTCCTTGATAAAATCAAACTTTTATGTTTTGACGTGACTTTTTTCCTCCCAAAAAGTACACTATTGTAATATTCAAACTTTTTCTTATAATATATTTTTTTTCCTTAAATAAAAACCCGAATTAACTGTTTTCATGAAGAAAATAAAACCCTAATTCTTATATTGGTTCAGCTTTTTTTTTTGTTGTAATTTTACAATCCTCTCAACATTAGAAGTAGAATTTTGTTTTAATCAAATCATATATGTAGTATATATTTAGCTGTCTCATATATATATATGTATATATATATATAATATACACACACATACTGATACATATATGTATATATACAATACACAAAATACATGGTTCTTGTATTTTCTGGAAAAATTTGGAATCGATTTTTCAACTTTCCATTATTTCTTTTGGCAGATTTCAGCCACTGCATCCTCCAATCCATCCATTCATCTTTCTAACCACTCTAGCAATTAATCCCTGCAGATGTGGGTGGACATTTCTTTCCGCTCCGAACTTGGTATCAATACAAATAATCCGTCCCGCAATCACAGGCATCGGGATCTCTCGCCGTTATGCGAGGCGGAGGCTAGATCGCAGTCAAGTCAGTCTGCCGTCCGTCCACATGACCACACTGGTTTCACATTCCACTGCGAACTCAGACTTCTGTCTCGTCTCTCTCTCGCACACACACTGTTATTTGGAGTTATGGTGGAAGCACGCATTTGCGGGACCATATGTACGCAGGCACGCACGCTGAGGGCCTGAAATCACAGCGGCAGACTCGTAAGCCCACGTGAGCTCCCCCCCCCCTCCCCTCTGCACCACCGCCAGCCAACCTCCTGCAGCTCCTCCACCACTTTTCCCTCAATGACCTTATGTTTGTGGCAGCATGCCCAGACTCTCTTATGGATCCCTCTTCTGCCTTAAAAAAAAAAAACACCCTCTCACGCACACACATAGGGAGATTCTAAACACATGTCAGGGACCAGGGACTTTTTTATTCCGTGTTAGTTAACACACTCGCACACATGTAGTGCACATGCATACACGCCCATAAGTCCGAACATAATACACTATCCATACGCAAATGCAAAAAAAAAAAAATGGATGACCATGCTACTAGTGGTGGAAAGTACTTACAGGGGGCAGTTTCAGGGTTTTAAAACAGCCATCAAATTTTGAATGTAGCCTCACTTTACCACTGCATGATTTTTTTTTTGTTTTCTGTAACTCAGTTCACAAAACTATGGCAAAATCTATTTTTTCTTTCGTTCTTTCTCCTGCCACTTCCCTCCATCTCACTCCTTTCTGTGGTTTTCATTTCCCGGTTCTCCAGCAGAGCATACCTCGCCTGCTTTCTTTCTTTCTCTCTATCCCTTCGCCCTTATTTTGACAATTTCAACTTCCTTTGACTTTGTTGCTTTTTTTTTTTTTTTCTCCGCAACACCCACAGCGGAAGGGAGGAGTCAAAAACGATGGTCCATCACTCAAATGAGGGAAGGGTGTAATTGGCTTTTAATTTTGGGGGTCACCGCCTTGCTTTGGCCATACTGTAAGTCTTCATGATACAGGCAAAACTTCCCTTAACCTAATTTGCGGACAAAAGATGCTCGGCGCCTCCACCCTGTCGAAGCCCCGCCTTTCACTATCTGCTATCTTTATTTTTCATCTAAAGTCACGCTTTTCATCTGTCTTGGACCTCTTTAAAAAAGTTCAAGCAGTAAATGAGGCTTCGTGTCTGGTTCCGCAAAACGTAATTAAAGATGACAGCTGGCTTGTTTTTTGAGACTGCGGTTTTGTCCATGAGAACATGTTTAGCATTGACTGAAAAAAAAGAATTCCAAGGAGTTGTTAGGTGAAAGCTTGGTTAAAGAGGGAGAATTCTGGGTTCCCCCTGACCACACCAACAAGAACAGATGCGGATGGTACGAATAGGAAAGACTCATCTCTGCGTGTGTGCATAGAAATGTCTTGTATATATTTTATTTTATTTATATATATGTGTGTAAACAAGTATAAGCAAGGATGTGCAGTCAGTAAGAAAAGCATAGGCCAAAAAAAAAAAATAGGAGAGGAAACAATGATGGGGTATCTCATATTCTTTGACTCAAAATTCCCAATGGATCACTAAATGTTGCGTCCTGAAGGCACAGAGTGATGCAACACCACCGAAGCAGTCTGCAATTGGCAAGAGTCAGGACCTCCAACGCTTTGGGTTGGCGGGTTTGATTAAAGAAGGAATGGGTGGAACCGTCCCTAAAAATGAGAGAAATGATAATGCTTTTGGCAGAGTGTATATTGTTTCATTGTTTGGCTGCAGTTAGGCAATCACTTCCAACCAAACAGTGAAACAATACACACACTGATGGTACACATTCAGTGTTGGATTTTAAGGAGCTCACCTATGAAGAATTCCAAGAGACAAATTATAGATGTAATAAAGTCTCATTTTGACGGACTAACCCACTAGAATACAGAATTATTCAAAAACTATTCAAATCAGGTAGATAAGATCATTTTGAGCCGGCTACCTACAGCGATGCTAAGCTAATATCGATTCATTACGAAACACTTTCACTTTATTTGAGTCCGATTTAACCGCATTCACTTTGTAAATTAACACTTGTTTTCCATTCTTCCAGTTTTGTGGGTCCTCTTTGTTTTCTCCCAGCCTTATTCTTTCCTGCCTCCACCATCTCCTGCGCACCGCCACCATCCCGCCACTTGGCAGAGGGACAAGGTCAACACAGAGAAAGCGCCGTACTCTCTTCTCTGCTTTCCCTCCGTGTAATTCCTCATCAGCAGCAGAGCAACAGAACCTCCACCCCCTTTCTACTTCCCTCTATCCTGTCATCCCTCCCCCCCGGCTGAAAGACTAAAGATGGAGAGGAGGATAAACAAGCGTCAAAGGTAGAGAGGGAAAAAAAAAGTCAGGTTAAGAGCAGTCTGAGCAGCAGAAAATGACCTCGCTTGCTTTCTTCCTTTTTTTGTTTTGCTCGTTTGTCGTCCGGACTCAAAAGAAAAAAAAGCACACCGCGGCGCCTCACATTCCTGAGAGCCGAGCAGATTCACCCAATTTGTTTCCACTCTGAGAGCCTGTGCCAGTAAATAATAACCAATCCCAGCTGTAGTGCCGGCTCTCGGTCTTATTATCTCGAGGGGAAACAAGCAACATGCCGCCATCAAATAACCGCCTAACTAGGCGAGAAGATTCGACAAATCACATATTTTAATATGAACAGACAGCAGTGAACAGGGAATTTATTATTTCATATCAACTAGATTTACAGACATTGCAGATTGGCGTTGCTAAAGTTGATATCATGCTAAATGTAAAGTTTGAAACCTGTTTTTGGTCATTCACTTTAGAAATTGAACTATAATAGACTCGATTTTAATACTCTACAACATTTATGGGGCTTCTTTTCTAAAGTCTAAACAGTTGAAAACATTACGAACCCATTCGAAAGCATTTCATATATTGAGAGCAATGGACAAAACAAATTGATTCTCCTTTTTAAATCGCAATAATAGTTATTTTACCGACACAATAACAAAGCTATCATCTCACAATATACATTACAAAATGAACCTATAGCCGTTGCTTTCTGTAGGCATAAAACGCAGGATGGTCGAGGATCAAAACATTCAAAATTTGCATCCTAATCTCTTCGGGAAAAACGAGACGGATCTGGAAAACATCACTTTGTAAATTTAGTGTCAAATACAATTGTTTGAAAGTTTTAAAAGAGTCCTCAATGGCACTCTCAGGTGACGTTTACTATCAAACCAAGAGAAGAGCCCTTCGTCTAGCTAGTAACAAGTCTAGCTAACAAGCTAACGAGTAACAAGTCTAGCTAACACGCTAAGAATTAGCATAAAAAGTTTTAGAAGTGATGGATATGCTTCTAATATAACAATGCCCACAGGCATATTTGTCCTTTATGAGTACGTAACAAATCTCTAGACTATCAAAATAAATACATATATAGAATAAATAAAGCTAGCCCGCCAAAATTGAAGCCTTGACAAATTGAAAATTGCATTCAACTACATTGGGATGCCTTCTTGAATTTGATTTAGTCCTTGTACGCAAGTCGTTCCCTTGAACCTTGTCTTGTTCACAAAACGACTCCCAACAATTACAAACATGAAAACTGAAACGGGAAAAATATGTGTATTTAGTGCCAAAGCATTGTGATGATGATGTAGTAATAGAAGACACATTTGGGTGGGAGGCAGACATCAAACCGAGCGAGGCGTCAACATCATCACCGATGCCATAATATGAAAAATTCGGAACGTGCGGTCTGATCCATCTGGCGTGACACATCATCTTTGTTTACCATCAAAACCATTTATATTTTCTTTCTCACGTTTCACTCACTCGTTTTGTCAGATCCTCCTCGAGGAGACCAAAACGCTTTTTTTTCCCATTTCCTCAAACGCAGCTCTGGAAGAAAGCAGGCAGCGAGGGGATGGGAGGGGGGGGGGGTGAATGAGAGTGATGGAGGGGAGGCAGAAGGAGGAAGGGAAAGGGGAGGGGGGGGGGTCGGGTGGGGTTTGTGGAATTTTCTCTATGTTTGGTTTGGAAGAGAAGACCCCGGCTCTGCACTCTCATGAGGATAATGGAAAAGAGGGGAGAAGAAAAGAAGTGTTATGGATATGTGTGTGTACGTGCGTGTGTGTGTGTGCACGGATCCTCGCAGGTGGTCGCGCTTTGTGTGCGCATGTGCGTGTTTTTTGGCAAATTGTGCAAGCATGATGGCACAGCTATGCATGCATGTGAGCACATGCGTCTGCTTATTTGCAGATGTTGGCACGGCGGCGCATGTGAGCTTTAAGTCAGGAGACGGGGAGACGAGGTGAATAAGACATTCCTGGGATGAATGGATGCAGGAAGCCAGCGGTTTCTTTGCGGTCGCATACTAAGAGGAGAAAAATGAATGTCTGTTGCAGGGCTGCGCCCAGAAACAATACCGCAGCCAAGCAGGGAGCCAAGCAAAAGCAAGAGGAATAGCGTTGCATGTGGAGGAGGACCAGGGGAGGCCGGCTGTACCGCTCCACCGCCTCCCCTCCCATGGAGGACCAGCTCACTCCTGCCACTGCTGCTGGGGCAAGCGTTGCTTTTATGGCTCCTCTGAACCCGCTGAACTTATCACGTACAAACAAACGGGCCAGGGATAGTCAATAGTTAGCAACAGATTGAGGAGGAGAAAGGAACTGGGAGGTGAACGTTTGGGTTGGTTTTCTCACAACCCTCGTGAGGGAAAAATATTCCGATCCAAACCCCACCGAATAGGCAACACTGTCCAAATACTTGTGAAGCTGACTTTGTACGTGAGCAGCTCACAAGCCCGCCACCCTCCCACCCTGCAGTAGACAGTGTGGGTGGAAAGGGGCTTTTATGCAAGACGCACCCAAGAACAGGAAAAAGACTCCAGTCTGACCTTTTTAAGTCCACAGTATGATGCAACAAGGCTGCAACCTGCTGCCGTCAACGGCGTAGAAAGACTCGCTACCAAATCATCGTCACTAACACGGTAAAGAAAAATCTGGCAAGGACAAAACAGGCCCGCTGCTTCTTGGCTTTTGAAATCCCAGTAAGTCATCTTTGGAGGTGGGGAGTCAAGGTTGGAGAATTTGGGGGTAATCAAGGTGGAGGTACAGTAGGCGTACTTTTCGCACCGTGGGCAGACGGGGATTTTGTAAAGGTTAGCTGAATGTTCCAAGCTCCTGTTTCCATTCCAGTATCAGCACAATGACATCAGGAGGGCCCCAGCGTGAACGTATGGCAACTTCTCTTAGCTGAGCGGTTTGCTTCACTCGTGTCCGACATGAATCAAATCCTATTGTGGACCCCCACAAACTCCACAGTCCAAACTCCAGACCTCAGAACTGTGAGGCAGATGCGTTAACCACTAGTGCACCGCGCTGTTGCTCATAGTAGACATGGCTATAAAATGTCACATTAACAATCCCATTACAGTAACATCGCAGAATTTTATTTTGAAAAATCCTGCGTACAGTAGTAAGGAGCATAATTTTACAAATATCTCCTTATAATGTCAATTTTTTTTTTATTTGATACTTTTTGGGCTAATATATTCGAAAATAACAAAACTAACAGTAGGGATGTAATAGAAATACTTAAAAAATATTATATATAATAATTGTTTGATATAAAAGAAACCAGTGAAGTGATTAAAAAAGGAAAAACAAAATGAACTTAGTACAATTATATATAATATAATATGAGTTAAAGTTGGCAACATCATCAGAAAAACAAAGTAGCACAGATAATTTATGTTTGGATTTTAATTGTATGGAAGAACTATTTACAATAACACTGTTAACATAATCCACCCATTAATCTTTTCATCGATTATATGAATTGCTTAATCCTCATGGGCGTGCTGGAACCTCTCCCAACTGGGCAATCGATATTATAATTGATTGTATTTATGGAAAATATATTTAAATCCAGGGGAAAAAAATCTTTGATATTGTGATTGTAATATTTTATATTTTTATATTGGAGTTTTTTTTCAGTCAATAAAATATAATATCCAATATAATATAATTAGTGGAAGTGAAATCAACAAAACAATCTGCTCCTGCAAAGTTATCATCTTATAGTTACATTTTAGTCTTAATATTATAGCTAGCCTTTCAGGTAGTAAAATATAAATAAAACTGCGGATGTTTTCATGTTTAGATTTTAGATAGACTTTTTAGGTTAATGAGAGAAACCGTGATACAAACGGTAATATTATGTTCCGAATAAACACGAAAGATGGTGAAATCATCAAGAGGGATCATAATAAGGAATAAAAAGATGCACACGATCGGGTTATAAAACTGCATTAGTGACCATTTTGTGTAATGGCAGTTGTTTGGAGAATCGGCAGCTGAGTGTTGCGTGTCAGCGAGCTATTTACCTCTCGAATGTCTTCTAGCAGACAACCTCCTCCTCCTCTTGTGTCGAAAATGACCTCCACCCCCCCAAAAAAAGAGCAACAGATCGAAGGCACAAATGACAACAAAATCAAACGCACCGTTGCCACATTTCTCGCAACATCATCCAGTGCTTCTCGGTTTGAGTTGGGGAGGGGGAGGAAAAAAAACGGATCATTTGGCTTGTTCAGGGTGCGCAAGTAGTTTTCGCTCAAGAAAACCTTGTCGCGGAGAAGTCGCCAATATAGGCGACGAAATAAGACGAAGACTTTCCGGGAGCAAGAGCGACGCTTACTTGCGACGCTGGTCAACTGAGGATCCGGGTGGGGAGAGGGGGGTGATGAGAAAGAAGAAACTGCCTGGGTGGAGACCAACGGATGGGCGAGTAGGGGGCGGGGGCGACAAAACATCTGTCCAGGGGCGTATGTAGTGATTTTGAGGGGGGTGGGGGGTTTACACATTACTGCAAAGATTTTGAATATCAATTCAAAAGCAACCCAGCATAGATGTTAGCATCTGTTGGCATGAACTTTTAAAAGGAGCATGTCATTTTGACATTTTTAAACCATTAAAGAGTAATGTCACAATAACTATTGTAAACTACAATTCCCAATGACTGTTTAACCTTTGAAGAAGAAGATGATGATAATTTTTACACTGTGCCTGACAAGCTAATTGGGGGGAAAAAAAGTAACACCTCTTTCAGATGATGCGGTGCAGATGGGAAGAATAAAGACATGTTACGCCATGTTACGCCATGTTACCTCCATTTGATTAACCGTTACCAGAATAATTAAACTCTGCTGCCCCCCAAAGGCTGAATATTGCTATGAAAAGAGAGAGAGAGAGAGACCCAGCAAATGACGCGTAGGACACGCCCCTCGGCCTGTGTAAGAAAGTGACGTCATTGTAAATACATCCGCGTCTCCGCGTCTTGTTCAACAGCAGGCGCCTTTCGGCCTACTTTCAAAAAACCATAAAATACAATGGAAGGAAGAAATTACGGCTCAGGTAAAAAAGTATCTATTGTCGCAGCAAACCTAGTTAACAAGTTACTACTTACTATGTATTGCGTTTGATCCCCCTCCACACACATATTTGTAATATATATATAGATCTGTTAGCTGCTAGCTCAGCGCATCGGGAACAATCGCCATGTAGTCGAAGGCTTGTAAATATGTTTTTAAATAACAAATTAATGTGAAATGACCACATCTAAATGGTGTTTGCTTGAATGCATTAAAATGGATGTAGGCATGAACGTTCCAATAGCGAGACTGTCGTTTGATTGTTCATCCAAAGCTAATGTTAAACTAACAAGTCATTGTTAGCATAGCCGTTAGCTCGCATTTGGATGTTACCATGTTAAGAATTTACGTAAAGCTAGTGCAACGCGGGACATTTAAAAATAAAAGAAATGTCTTCAAATTAACTTCACAGCATGTAAAACGGAAAAAGTAGAAATGCTAATTATGTAGATTACCCTCTTTTCTTTAAATAGAATCACGTTCTCCATTTTTTGGCCCAATTTGACTCTATTTCTTATTATATAGGTTTTTCCAATTGGGGTGGTGGTGGAGGGTCTGGCAACAGAGGTAAGTTTAAAATCATAAATTGTATATTAATGAAATATTTTATATTAGGCAGACTTGTCATTTAGACTACATTATACATTGAGAGCAACCTTGAGTCACTACTAGTAAATGTTAGAATATTAATACAATACAGTTATCACTTATCCAAATGGAAGAGTAAAGTATTTGGTTCAACATTGAATGATTATTTGCACGATTGTTTTTGAAATTTCAACAGCATTTATTAAAAATCTTTTTTTTAAAAAAAAAAAAAAGAAAAAACACTCTTGTTAAATATGGCCTGGACTCATGCATGCGCATTTCAGAACGAAAACACCCCAAAAATAATAATATTGATATTAATTATGTTGAGATTGTCTGGAGCCAAAATTCTAATCATGATCAATATTCGATTAATTGAGCGGCCCTACAATATACTCTTCAAAATATAACTTGAAATACACCAGCATTTACTCAGCAGCCCTACAATATACTGACAATATTTTTAAATATTCGACTGCTTTATTGTTGTCTACATAATGCTGTCATCTGTATTAGGTTCTGGTTCGGGGAACTTTGATTTATTTGGTGGGAATTATAAGAATTCCATGTCTGGGTTCGGGGGCTACGGAGGCGGCAACTCCAAGAGAGGCCTCTCTGGGTCATCCATGCTCCAGCAAAATGCGGATGAAGTCATTGCCAAGATTAATCAACGCTTGGACATGCTCACTCAGTTGGAAGGGGGGATGAAGAGCCGAGGTGACAGGTACGGCATTTTGCGTTCACGATTTATTGCGTCGCTGTTATACCATAGTTGTCTTGCACGTTTGTCCTTTGGGCTGTGTTACCGGGCAGGAAAAGAACAAATATCTCCTCATCTTTGTATTCTTAACTGTGCTCTTTTTTTTTAACACAGCCCCTATATGACAAGATAAAAAAAAACAAGTCTGGGCATCGGTTTGTTTGACCAAAGCGATAAGTAGAAAGCATTCACGGGTTCGATTTTATTGCTCACTTGCCATCCATTTTGTTAGTTGACATTCTTCCAAATCACAGACGCCCATTTGCTTATGGTTGCTGGATACTTGAAGTCCTTGAACGCTGTCCTCTGTCCTGACTGTGTTGACTTTATTCACAAGCAATGCTCTCCTCATCCATGTGACCTAACCTTGAGCTCTGGTTTTAGGCTTCACGCAAACGATGAGTTAATAAAGTCGCTGACCTTACAATCCAGCGAATAGCTCCAGGCCGTCTGCTGTGCCTCTCGCCGACCAGAAAACACCTAAAGCTTGTTTATGTACCCGCTCTGCACTATTTGTTCTCAAAGCCCGGTTGGCTCTTGCTCATTCTATAAAGATGAAGTAAATTCCAGTTTCCCCTCACGTCTGCTGGCAACTCTGGTTGACCTCTGACTGAAAATGGAGGTGGAAGACTTCTCGTTCATGTAACAATCCGAGCTGGTTTCCAATGTTTTCCTGTAAGCTATTGCAAGCAGACAATGGTTTTGCTGGATGTCCGTCTTGTGGTCGGACAAGAAAATGGCGACATTGCGTCAGGTGGAGAAATCCAGACCTGCCGGCCCTCCCTGCCTCCTGCCTTGCTCTCTGCTCTTCTCTATCAACCCTCTCCCTCCATCCCGCAGGTTTGGCCAGTTCGATTCTTTCGACTCGCTCTCCTCATCCTCCTCCCGAGATCTCTACAGATCCGGTGGCAGTAGCTATGGCTGTGATGATGGCCGTGGTGACAACATGCTGTTGGGCCAGCGAGGAGGCTCGGGCTTCGGGGGGGGCGTGGGGCAAGGAGGGGGATGCGGCTTCAACAGCCTCTCCTCTTCCTTTGGAGTCGCTAAAATGCGACAGAATATGAGGGAGTCCTTCACCGGTGGCTCAGGTGGGGGAGGATGGGCCGGAGCAGGCCGTCGTTCTCCCAGAAGGGGCGGAGGTGCTGGGGGTCGAGGATCTGGCGGAGGGTTTGGGAGCTACAGGTCAGACCCCATGTCATTTGGTGGAGGTGGCCGGGGAAGCGGTCACTCCCCAGGGGGTGGTCGAGGCAAGCTCCCATCCCTGCTGTCCAACCACATGTACTCAGAGAGGGGAGGTTTCCACCAAGGTCCCTCCCAAGGGCCCCACGACTTTCCCGGGAGGCACTTTGGCGGGGGCCCACGGGCCGGCCGCCAGCGAGGCCGCAAGAGACCCCTCAACAAAGTAAGTACCTCCTGCCAAATTAGGAAGCCCTACTCAGATAGCGGCCAAGGAGCCCGTTCTGATTCCCACCACTCTCTACCGTAGCCCAACTGGCTAGCCAGCCGTTCATGTTAGTGCCCTCTTTACCGACATTTCAATCAGATTGACCCTCAACACACACACAAACAAACACACACACTTTGCCCCAACCTTTTATTAACTAGATCGAATGTTTGGTCGAGTTCTTTATAGCAGTGGTCCCCAACCCCTGGGCCGCGGACCGGTACCGGTCCATGGATCATTTGGTACCGGGCCGCACGATAAATAACTTTTTTGCATCTGACGTGTACATAACATTATTCACGTTATGAGGATGCCGCAAGTAAAGTTGCATAGAATAAACAATGGATTCACGTTTTATTATTATATTGTGTTCGCACACAGAATTGATTGGTGTGTTGGGATGGCGGTGTTTATGTGGTAATCCACGTCCGTTGTTGTTCTGCTATACGATTGGCTGGAAAGACGGTTAGGGTTGCGGTTGATTTGTTTTGCGCCAATGGGATTGTACCATAAACAGTGATTATTTGATTGAATGATGATTTCGATATTTGAAAAAAATCGTGATGTCATCAAACGCCGGTCCGGTCCGTGGTTCTAAAAAGGTTGGGGACCACTGCCTTATAGAACTGAACTGCTTATAAGTTTACAACTTCTCACTGCACCAGCTGGTTAAATGTGCTGCCGTTCAAATCATCATGATTGATTTCATGTAAAAACTTAGATGATCAGGAAAAAAATCCAACCGAGATTATGTGATTGTACAAGTCGTACTCTAATGACTTTTGAATATACCCATCATGTTAGATGGGAGTCAGGACATGCCTGCCAACATTTAAAATACCGCTGGAAGGTTTTGTGTTAACCTTGAGTGCAATTTGAAACTTAAAGAATTCATCCATTTTGACTATCGCAAAACAGGCATTTTGAACAGGGGTGTCTAGACTTTTTATATCCACTGTATTTCTGATTAATGATTAGGTCATGTCATTTTTGATTAAAAACAAAAAACAAAGGTGAGTGTAATGTCACTAATCGTGTTTACTGAGTCTTACAAGGGGTGTATTTGGCTTTTATTAATTTTTTGGGGGGGGTGCCGTTCATGAACGTGGACACTCTTTTATTTTGTGCCAACTAAAATTTCGGCAAAAGTATATTTTTGACTCGATCTCAAGTTTTGTTTTGGGTCAACTTCAGCAGGTAAGACCACAAAATGATGTCCAGAAGAAGAGAAAGCAAACGGTCATTCCTGAAGATGAGCCAGAATCTAAAGTGGTTAAGACCGAAAGCGCAGATTTGGGCGATTCTCAGGGTGAGTTGCACGTTCTAGTTGGCTTTCTTCCATTTCAGTTGTCTGATCATGTTGTTTGCTGTTACAGAAGACAAAAATGGCGACAACAGTGATGTGGCAACAACTGCGGTGAGTATTAGAACCACCAGCACATTACAACTGGGTCACTTTTGGGTTGGACCATGTTCGCCTGTCATCGAGGGCAACTTCACCTTCTGCTCCAAATGATGAATAACATTTGGGTGTTTTTTCTTCTCAGGAGACTACCGAAGGAAGTTCAGGTGAGCGCAGTGAATTTCTGACAGTTCTAATAATACCGCAGTAAATCTCTGTTGCCGCCGGGTGTCACGGTTCCCCGGCACAACTGAGCCCAGCGCCCGTCCGTGTTCCTCTCAGGTGCCACGAAACAAGACGAAGGCACAGAGAAGGCGGTGGCACGGGGAAAACCGCCTCCCCCCCGGCCCCCGACCAAGTCTGCAAAAGCTAAAAAGAAGAGGAGCTTCCAGGATAGGTGAGCAGGCAACTGGACTCTGGTGGTGCTGGCGTTCAACATCTTCAACACCAAGTTCTTCCTTCCAGGGTGATGTTTGCCTGCTCAGTGTGCAAGTTCAAATCCTTCTACAAGGATGATATGGAACGTCATATGGACAGTCGCTTCCACAAGGACCACTTCAAGTTCCTCTCCAGCCAACTGTCCAAGCCGACCACCGACTTCCTACAGGTGATCCCGACTGGCCCGTCTGCTGTGTGGTCTTTGAATCAGAAGACACGGCATTCTCTCATTCAGTGCGACTGAACAGAACAAACACGCAGCACTCAAACGGCACTCAACCTTTGATCCGCAGGAGTACTTGCTGAACAAGTTCCAGAAAATGGACCAAATAGTCAGCAAGATAGAACACCACAGTGATGCTATCTGCCAAGCGTACAGAGATCAGGACCTCACCAAAGGTAAGTGACCGCAAGCCGAGGTCCTTGATCGGAAAGGTGAAGTCAAAACAGTTGGCGAGCGGCGTACTTTGTCGCAGATCTTGGCATGGAGCACTTCATGAAGAAAGTTGAAGCTGCACACTGCAGCGCATGTGACATTTTCATTCCCATGGAGCATCACCTGATTCAAAAACACATCAAAAACCCTGACCATAACTACAATCGCAAGGTATGTTTCGGACCCTCCATCGAAATGGACTGCTTACTTGATGGAATGCCTCTTCTGCGATTCAAGGGAATGCTGGAGCAGTCTAAGAAATCCAGCCTGTCAGTTGCACGCAGCATCCTGAACCACAAAGTGATTGGAAAGAAACTGGAGAGCTACCTCAAGGTACGACGGGGGATGCCGTGTGGAAAAGGGGTTTGACTTTTTTGTCAATGAATATAGCGGAGCCTCGTTGCCAAACCATAAGCCGTTATGTAAATTAGCCTGATTGTAGTTTCAGTATTGGAACGGAAATGTTAGTGACGGTCGTGTTGCTTTTTACAGGGAGAAAATCCATTTACTGGTAACCCCGAAGGCCAGGACGAATCCGAGTCCAGGGCAGCGGACGACACTACAGAGGAGCAGAAGTGCGTCGCTGCCGAGGAAGAGCCCGAGACCCAGCAGGAAACCGAAGTGGAAGAAGACAAGGAAATAAAGATGGTTGAGGAGGAGCAGGTGAAGGAAATAACGATGGTTGAGGAGGAGCAGGTGAAGGAGGAGGAGCAGCAGGAGCAGGAGGTTACTATCTTGGAGGTGCAGGAGGACCAGGAGCACCAGGATGACGGGCTAGAGGGGGAAGAGGGCTTTGAAATCGGAGAGGATGAAGATGACGAAGAGGGATACGTGGTTCACGATGAACTTGAGGAGGATGATGAGGATGAGGAGGGAGCAGAGGTGGCTGCTGCTGTTGAAGACGACGAGCACAAAGAGTGAACTTTTCTCCTCGGTGAATGGAATATACTAATAGAACAAACTCGTATGTAACCCTTATTTTTTTTCATTTTATTTTACTCAAATGTCCGTGTTCATACTTTGTGGCAATATCTGAAATGCATTTCAAACATGGCAGGTTTATAGCCATCTGAAAATGAGTACACAAAAACATGTTTTTAACTTAGTGTTTTGGTGCCTTTTTGTTCAAGTTGGTTCATTTACATTATTTGGTTAAAACAATTTTGTCAGCCTACAAATAGTGAAACTTTTTTATTCAACTGTCAGCTGAGGAGTGGATTGTTTTGTTTGACTTAAAGCAGGTGCGAAATGAACAATTGTTTCTTCGCTATTATTGTAACTTTGACAATGTTGTGAATAAACTCAAATAAAACAGCCGTTTCATTTTTGATGACTTTATTACTCTAGAACCACACACAATAGATAAATCCAATGAATTGAAAACTACAATCCATCATCCTGTAGAGGAAACAGTTTAGCATCCGAAACGGTCAACAAGCTATTTTGACTCATATTTGACTCATCTCACTCAATTTGATCGTACTCATTTTATGTTTGGAAATTCTTGTGTCGTTTTTTTTGCATCATTTTGAAATCTCTTGGTCAACTTCAAACTGTCAGATTCTCCATGTTCCCTCCAATTAAGTGTTGTCATTAGTACAATGCTTATAGTTTTTCTTGTGCTTATTTCCTAATTTGCAATCAATCTTTGCTGCTGTTTTTTCCTCATTTATATTGACAACGTAAATATATTTTAAGGAGAAATATAAAATCGACTAGTATTTTTCATCGGGGTGTTGTGTGTTGGACGTAATGCCGGCAAGAAGGATTAAAGGGTGGTGCCATTTAAACTAGGATTACCACTGAAAGCAGTATTTTGTCACGCAATACATTTAAAGAATGGCTTTTTTGAAATAAGCATTTTTTTTTTTCGTTTCTATTACGATTGCGTAATATGTCCGAGGATAGGGGCGGAGTTTCGCCTGACACTGACAGCCGCGTCCTTCCCGGGTACCGCACGGCCGTCGTGCGTCTGACGTCATCGACGTCGAAAGGGGACTGTTTGTTCTGGATTTGGGGCGAGGAAGGTCCTCCCAGCGCTGACAACCTAATCAGCCAGGTATGAATTGTGCTCGCTAGGTTGACACCGACGTAGAGAGCAAGGGTGGGATGCCGGGGGGGTCCGGTAAAAATGCGTTAAGGCCCTATATTAGTGGTGTTTTTCCGCCCGCTGTCAAGAGTGAACCTCGGCTTGAGCTGTCCCCGCGCAGGGCCTTGCACCGGTTCGGTCCACACACGCGCGATTGATGATTTGGCTGTTCTTTTAAGCTAATGCTACATATGGCGCATGTTGTTTCTCGGCTCCTTTCTTTATGTATAACAAGGGTCAGATGGCTTTTGTGGTATTTTAGACAGTGCGCCGTCACAGTGACTGCACGTTAGCTCACACTCGTGCTAAAGCAGCTAGCCCCGCTCGAGCTGTTTGTTTGTAGCCCTCGTAGGCCATATTCATAACAGAATTTACGTGCCCCAGACTGCGTAGCTGAGGCGCCATAGTGGAGTGGGGGCATGTTCAGCGTGACGTAACTCGGTTTCGTGAATCCCGAGCCATTTAGTTTGTATTCTGAAAGGCCGTTTACGTGCGAAGTTGACACATACTGGTGAAACATGGCGACGTGCTAGTCATGGAAGGTTAGCTAAAACAGCGTGTAGCAGCTAGCACGACCCTTTTTCGGGTGGGGGGCACATGAATCTTGCTTTTTTTTTAAAGCTCCTGGTAGCTCACACGGAAACATATTACGTTAATTCCCTAATATTCCCCTTTAGTTGTTTTAAGACGTTAACGCTGCTGTCAAGAGCACAGTAGTTTAATTGCTAACAGTTCCTACGTAGGTAAAATTAGCTTCGCTTCGATGCTCTTTGATAAACATCACAAAGGTTGTTGAAGACTGTAATATATGTGCCTTTTAGTTGAATGGAAAATACTATTTTACGACTGAAATATTTGTCTGCGAGCTTGCATCGACGATGTAATCATGCGGTGCTATAAAGGACAAAATGGGTGAGCTCTGACGTCATGTTATCCAAAACAAACCAAGGATTTATCAAATATTGGGATTCCAAGGAGAGAAAACATCACCTCATGCTGACAGAAAAGTCAAAATAATACACATTGTGACATCACTAACACAGTACCCCCTGCCTCTGAATAATTTTATTGATTTTTGGGGGGCGAAGGCAAAAAGTTAGGTGAAATAATGCAGTTTTGAAAATGATACACGCTATATCTGCTCTCAAGATTGGAAATATGTATGATGAACCCTTGCTATTAGTGGAGTTAGTGATCAAGTCCCACTATTGAGACCCGTCTGTGATTACGAGCTATATAAATAAACTTGACTTGAAGCTATTACAGATGGAGGAAAACTTTGAAGTCTCCTTTCCCTAGTGAAAAAGGCATGTATGGCGTCACTCATGTTTACAACACACCATGTGAATTAAGGTAGTAGTTTTAAATTTGTCATTTCAAACTCACTTATGTCATTTATAGACACAGATCATCATTTCGCCAACCTTTGTCTCAAGACAACTTCGCAAACGGCTCTTAATGTTTAGTCGGGCGCTTAATGTACCGTACATTTGATAGCAATCAGGATCTTTCTCCGCATCAACCTGACAAGTTTACCACCCTGATTTTCTGGTGTCAATCCCACAAGGAGCCTCGCTTGCCTTCTGGACCTCAACTGGAATATTCTGTCATGCTGCTGTTTGCCGTCAAGTCGATTGCCAACGCTATATACTCTGGTGCTTTATTCAGATGGAGCAGGGTGGATTCTGAGGACCTTACAGAAAGAGTACTAGTGACTAGCTTTAGTCATGCTCGACATTTAGATTAAGGAACAGGTGATTGGCTGTGTATTTTCAGTCCTGTCATAAAAATGTACAATACAAAACAACAAAATGACCAGGCAGGTGAGTTTATCGTACTGAAATGCACTTGTGACTTCTCCCCTTCCGCTACAATTAACAGCTATTTTATTTTTTTACTTGTTTCCCTTTGCTCTTCTGTCAGGGTGACGTGCAGTTCTCACTCACCGTATTGCGGTTTGCACCCCCCAGAGAGCGTCGCTGCCCCCCTTGTCGACCACACTATGAACGACTGAGCAATTTAACGGCGAGACGGCAACAAACATGTAAGTCTCTTGAAACATTGACATAGCGTTTACTGAAGTCATTGTGAGTGGCTGCGTGATATGAAATGGAAAAATGAGAGAGGGACTACTTGAACCTCTTAACTACTGTCGGAACAGAGAGTCCAGCGAGGAGTGGAATGGCCTGAGGGGGAACCCCTCGGTCCCACCTGCCCCTGCCAGGTCCAATCTGCCTAAACTGACTGCTCGGCCGCTACCGACCACCACTGCGATGGGGGACGGACTGGAGCCAGGCAGCAGCCACAACCCTCCTTCGGCCCCGCAGCCTCACATCCTGAACCCTGCACCTTCTAAAATAGGAAATTCCACCAGACCCAAACGACAGACCAACCAGCTCCAGGTGTGTAAGAGCGACAGAGACGTTATTGATTATTAATGTGACGACTGGGGTCAGACAGCGAGGAGTCTGCGACAACTGAGTGCGCTTCGTTTCTCTTTTCAGTACCTCCTCAAAGTGGTACTGAAGACATTATGGAAGCACCAGTTTGCGTGGCCCTTTCACGCTCCCGTGGACGTCGTCAAACTCAACTTACCCGTGAGTCGACCGTTTTTCATAGCCGGCCAGAAGCCATGTACTTCCAAATAGGCGGGTGTTAAAAGTACAATGGGACACAAAACATTCCGGTTGATCGGATTGGACAAGCGTTTCCAAACTTATTTTGTCCATTAGAAATATTTTTAATTAATCCTAGAGTCAGACTGTCACCATATAACTGTTCTTATGACATGTTTTGTTTTTTTCTTTTCTGATTTTCAATTACAAGCGTAATTAGAAGTGCTGGGCAATTAAAAATGGAAATGTACTCACCATTTGATGAATGGAAAAGTGCCACTGCAAGATCTTGTGCTTGGTGTTAAAAAGCATCTGTTTCCCACAACGCAATCAGGTCCTATCCAGTTTGTGGTTGACATCACACTTTTACTTCCTTTTTGACATCGGTACCCATCTTCTGTGGTGTCATGAGGCAAAACACAAATCAGCTCTTGTATGACGTCACGCTGATGTGTCACCGGTGACACCACCACAAGCGGTCATTCAATTGAAGACCGTGACCTAGAAAGATGAGAATCGAACTGAACTCAAGTCTTCCTATGGGATATCCAGTGATCAAATTCCACCAAGCACATTGTGTTATTCGTAGCCGGCCAGAAGACGAGAGAGCCTTTACAGTCTTCTTCCTTTGTCCCCATGATTCTAGGACTACAATAAAATCATCAAAACCCCAATGGACATGGGTACAATAAGAAAGCGCCTGGAGAACCACTACTACAAAAACGCCCAGGAGTGTATTCATGACTTCAATACCATGTTCACCAATTGCTACATCTACAACAAGGTCAGTCTCTCGGGACAGTTTGTTATAAAGTTACACATGGAGCTCAAGGATAAAATCATCAACGGTAAACAACAATTTATGAGCGTTAGAGAAACTCAAGTATGGACAAGAATTCAGGGGGGGTCGAGAATATCTTGGAATAAGGCGTAAAATGGTAACAGTGTGCTTTGATTCACGCAGCCCAACGATGACATCGTGTTGATGGCAAAGGCCTTGGAGAAGCTCTTCCTCCAGAAGATCACCCAGATGCCACAGGAAGAGACGGAAATCGCCGTGGTCGCCAAGGGACGCCGCGGCATCAAGCGAGAGCCTGGTAGGGTCGTAGCCGCCGGACTCGATCTTGACCAGGGATCTTCTCGTCATTACTCATTTGTATCTTGATTTCAGCTCCCATCAGCATGTCCGAATCAAGCCAAGAACTATCCTCCCCATCCAGCACCCCACACACGCGAGGCTTCTCGTCCCCTTCCAGTCTCCCGCAAACCCACGCGTCGTCAACCCCGCCTGTGCTGGCCCAGCCCCCACGTGTGCCTCCTACACCCGCAGCCCACGCCCCCCATCTAGGACCGCCGTACCCACTCTCAGGCATCCTGCCCCAGGGCATGACCGCTGTGGCCCCTCCAGCCTCCGCCGCCGTGCACCCGGGCCTCCATCCTAGCCCGGTGATGCAGAGCACTCCCGCTCTCATCAAGGTACCTTACCAGAGCAATATGGCCGCGAAATAAATATGATGTACCGTATTTTCCGCACCATAAGGCGCTTCGAGTTAAAAGGCGCACACTCATTTCCGGGGACTTTTCCGGACCGCATTATAGGACGCATGCATGCCATGACTTACGGTAAAATAAAAATATTTCAATAGTGAAAAGTTAACATTTTGTGTATCGTGAATTTGATGATTTCTTTATTTTTCTCATGTGTAATTAACACCTTTAAAAGTTTGTCATTCGCACTCGACTGAAAATTATGTCACATGCTCAGGGCTCAGGTAACAGCCAGTCAAGATTATGATTATTAAAATACTTTTTCAATAATTTGATCATGGCTCAGTTGTCGAATAATTGTTGCACCCACTTCACACATTGAATGTGCTTTTCAAGTCTTTTTTTATGTTCCTATCGTTATAGTTAACAGTATATTCCTCTAAATTGTTTTTTTTTTTTTAAAGGAGAGTCAATAAAAAGCTGACATGTCATTTTGTTTGCGTCCTTTGACATCTTGTGATGATCCAACAGCAACGGAAGAGCCAGAAGAGGAAAGCGGACACCACAACGCCTACAGCCAACGACCAGCTCAGCGAATCATCTCCCGTCTTGGCGGAGACTCGACCGCGTCGCGAGACCGTTCGCCCATCAAAGCAACCCAAGAGAGATCCGTCGCAGCCTGACTCCCAGCACCAGCTGGTTGGTGGTTTGGAGACAGGAGGCATGTTGACGCCCAAACGTCAAGATCAGATGCATTCCTGCTCCATCCTGGTCAAAGAGATGCTGTCCAAGAAGCACTTTGCCTACGCTTGGCCCTTTCACCTCCCTGTTGATGCTAAAGCTCTTGGCCTTCATGACTATCATGACATCATCAAGCATCCCATGGACTTAAGCACCATTAAGGTAATTTGTGAGAAGAATTTGCTCTCCCCTAAAAATGATTTGTCAGCGCCATTTTGTACTGTCTTGCAGCTTCCCAACTAATTGTCCTTTAAACGATATTTTTTTGCCTCCTTTAGAAAAAGCTGGACAACCGACAATACAGAGACCCCCGAGAGTTTGCAGCAGATGTCCGATTGATGTTCTCCAACTGTTACAAATATAACCCGCCGGGCCACGATGTGGTGGCAATGGCACGCAAACTACAGGTGTGTGTTTTGTTCTTTGCTTAGTCTCAAAATAGACGTCTCTCTGAGTACTAAATTGGAGTTGATCACAAAATTTGTGAATTGACTCACTGCTTATTATGCACCTCCTCACAGGATGTTTTTGAGATGCGTTTTGCCAAGATGCCTGACGAGCCCGAGGAGGCGACCCCGGTTCCCACGCCATCATCTGTCCTTCACCCTGCGCCATCCACTCGCCAAGCGCCACCACCCCCACCCCTTGTCTCAGAAGACAGCAGTTCCAGTGTTTCTGAATCCGAGTCCTCAGCGGGAGACTCTGATCAAGAGAGGCAGCAGCGATTGGCTGTCTTACAGGAACAGGTTAAAGCAGTGTTTTTTTTGGGGGGGGTTAGAGAAACCATTTTAGGATTGGGTTTGTGAGGCTGTGATTTTTTTTTTTCCAACCACATTTCATTGTGTTTTCTGCAGCTCAAAGCCGTACACGAGCAACTGGCCGCGCTCTCTCAGCCTCAGGTCTGCAAGCCCAAAAAGAAAGAGAGGGAGAAAAAGGAGAAGGAAAAGCACAAGAAGAAAATGGGAGCGGAGGAACTCGCCGAGCCTGCCGTGCTTCACGTTTCCAAGAAGAGCAAAAACAGCAAAGAGTCGCTCATTTCCAAGAAGGAGAGGAAGAAGCCTGGGTCGGTAGTTTTGACAAGCACAGTGGATAGCAGTCAGTTTTGATTATTTAAAATCGGAGTGATCAGCGAATTACAGAATTGACTGGAAATGGCATAAAAAATGTATAAACGGTTTATTTTTCCCTACCATACTTTGGCCACAATTTATTTTGGTTGGCTTAACTTCCTTTCTTTTTTTTTTTTTTTTGCGCTTATTATATTTATAGAAAATAGCCAGCCTTGTCGTATTACATATTGTGACTTATTCCTTTATGACACGCTTAATGAACACATTTCAAAGGGAAATGATGCATTGTCTAATCATCTGATGCGTTTATGAATCGCAGTAAGAAAGAAGGCATCAAAAACAGTCGTCCCGCTGTGGCCCCTCAGAGTGCCCCGACGCCTCTCGTCCCGTCAGCCTCCCTGGAAGCAGAAGATGACATGGGTATGCATGCTAGCTCAGAAATTGTCGTTGAACGAAGCAGATGAATCTACAAAAAAGCTCCGTGCCCTCACCAGATTTGTTCGGGAGCGCGCCAGCTGTCGGAGGCAAACCCATGTCGTACGAAGAGAAGCGCCAGCTGAGTCTCGACATCAACAAGTTGCCCGGCGACAAGCTGGGCAGAGTTGTGCACATCATCCAGACCCGAGAGCCCTCCATGAAAAACTCCAATCCGGATGAGATCGAGATCGACTTTGAGACGCTGAAGCCCTCCACGCTCCGGGAGCTGGAAAAATACGTATCGAGCTGCCTCAAGAGGAAAAAGAAGTCCTCAGGTACTTTATTTATTTATTTTAATAAATGAAATGATTGCCCTTGAATGATCGTCACCTCTTTGAAAATGTTTGGTATGCTGTAGAAAAGCCCCTGGAAATGACAAACGTCACAAAGTTGAAGACGGGATCTTCATCTTCGGGCACCAGTGACTCCTCTGATAGTGAAGACTCTGACAATGGTACCAAAAATAAATATAATCCAGTTTTATTCTTTTGTTGAAATGCTTTTTAAATAGACTATTTCTGTTTAGCGGGGCTGGTTCCCAAGCAGCAGAAGACGCTGTCCAACAAGGACACCAAGAGGACGCAGCAGCAGCGGCAGCCCATCACCACCGTTACCGGCCCCTGCACGCCGCAGCCTCAAATGGTCCAATCCAAATTCCCATACGTCGCTCCGCCCCCTGTCCCTGTGTCGGTCCCCGTTCCCGTCCCTGCCCCTACCGCCCCTGTCCCTGCTTTGGAATCTTCCCAGCTGTTAAGCACCGCGTTTGACCCCTTGACCCACTTTATGAACCCTCACCTAACTCAGCCCAACTGCGAGCCTGGCCCAGTCATCACAGCTGTTTGTCCGCCGCTCACATCTGGCCTCCTCAACGCCACCGCGCCTGTTGGACCCACACCTACTGAGACGCACCTCTTCCTGAACCAACGTCCCATCACACCCTCACCAGGTCAGTGCCATTTTGCAGTTAGGGGTGCGATGAACGGATGGATGAATAAATATACGTTCTCCTTATTTTATTTTTTTTATTTCTAGCCATCCATAGCGCACTTCCCCAGCAGCCGGCACGACCTAGCAGCCACGCAGCACCGCTTCCTCCCAAGAACTCTCATCCGCCTCCCTCCTCGCTCCTCTCTCTCCCCACGCCGTCACCTCAGCTTCAGAGCTCGCTTTCCGCCCCCCTTCCCCCCCAGCCCGCTTCACGGCCCCGCGTACCTTCGCCGCCATCGCACGGCATCCTGGGCACGCTCTCCGCTCAGCCACCCCAGGCCCTACTGGAAGACGACGAGGAAGCCGCACCCACCAGCGCCGATACGCCGTCCCTCAGCCAAGTGCAAAGCTTCCTGCAGTCTTTTCAACCGCGGACGTCCGGCCTGGTTCAACCGCTGCAGTCGTCGGCTCAGCTGGGACCATCAATGCAAGCCGCCATGACCTCCGCCCCCACGACCATGCATCGTCACGGCACGGCCCACGGCCACACGCAGCAGTCCTACCCGCACGCTCTGGCCGCAGCGGTGCAACAGCATAAGGGGGTGAGCCTTCAGCAGAAGCTACAACAACTCCAGCAGCAGCAGCAACCCTCGCCACGCTTCAAGGCCGAACAGTTTTCAACTGGTAAGACGGACAGTAGTTTTAATTCACATTCAATCAGTGTTCAGTTGAATTCACATTGTCAATAGCGGCTGCTCTTGCAGGTTGCCTGCGGCGTGACAGTCCCTCTCCACTCATGATGCACTGCCCCTTGATGCCTCAGTTCCAGACGACAGGACAACAGTCCCCCTCACAAATCGAGAAAAACGTCCGTCATTGTTTCACTGGCCCTAAAAACGCGTTACGACTAAGCTTACTGTGTGTGCGTGTTTTTGTCTTATTTAGGACCAGAGTTCCGACTTGGTGAAAGAGGAGAAACCGCCCCCCTCGCCAGTACTAACTCCTCCCCCGTTCAGCCCCGCCATGCGCCTTGACTCTCAAAAACACGACAGCAAAAATAGTAAGTGCAGCACTTTCGATTTTAAGTGTCAAGTTTTTGTCGAAATGATTCTTCCCTCCAATTCTCAATCTCATAGCCTGTTTTCGGAAATCCCATAATACGCATGTTTTTGCTCATGATAGTTTCTCTATGAAAACATTTGATTGAATATTAATCACATCTTTGCTTGTTGTTTTCCTCGTTTGCTTGTCAGGATTAGAAAGCAAGTCATTGGATGCTTCTCGTCCCATTTCCCGCCTCCCAGACTCCCTGGTGCAAGCCTGCCCTCAGCAGGACACCAAAGTCAAGCAAGAGCCCAAAACGCCCACAGCGTCCAAGAGGACGCCGGTATGTCCGGCACCATGATGAATGCATTTTTTTTTTTAATTCATATACCAACTAATATCTTCAAAAATATATCTATTCCAGGATGTGAAGTTAAAGAACATGGGCTCCTGGGCCAGTTTCTCCCAGAGGTCTCAGTCAACGCCGGCGTCAGCCGTCCGCTCGTCCAGCGACAGTTTTGAGCAGTTTCGACGGGCGGCCAGGGAGAAGGAGGAACGAGAGAGGCAACTGAAGGCTCAAGCGCAACAGGCCAGGAGGGAGCAGGAGAAACTGCGGTAGGTCACAGCATGTCACTGGAGATCAGTGGTGCCCAAAATATATGGAGCCAAGGCTCACATTTTTGAAGTGAAAAACCGCGCCGCTAAATAGCACCCTCTGTGAAAGTCAAGTAGACTAGCATTAGTTCTGTCCATCATAGTACGTCACGCAAAGATTAATTATTTCTAGTAAATAAGTCATAGTTTTGGAACAAGTAATTTAAACTAGATAACCAGCAGATAGCACTTGGTAATCCCTTTCCTAAAAAGCAGGTAATGAAGAGTGTTTTTTTGTTTTTTTAATAATGAGAAATTATTTTAAAAAGTGTCATTCATTTTGAATGAGACTTTGTTCTAATTCTGAATTAAGAAACTGAGTTTGAAGATTTTTTTGTAGTTGACTGTTGAATTAAATGTGAATTTTCACTATTCGTAGTGAATAGCCCAATATTACTGATTTATTGATTACCAATATTTAATAATATATAAATCGATTTTAAAAGCCTCATTGGGTCAAATAATCTCTTTTTTTATTGTATTTATATTTTGAAGTCTTTATAATTTATAAATTACTTAAACTTGAAATAAAATACAATTAAAATACTAAATTTGAATTTTTTTACTTTTATAATGAATTGGGTTACAATGAAATTCAATGCATTTTAAAATATTTTACAATTTACAAATTAAAAAACCAAAAAAATTATAATGAATTAGATTACAATCAAAGTCAATACATTTTAAAATATTTTACAGTTTACAAATTTAATTAAAACCGAATAAATATATTTTCTAAAACTCATTTTAAGGCTGATGAATGCAACAAGTTTTATATCTTTTTTTACATAACGGAGTGGGTGCAATGTGGGGGGCTCACGTTGGTCACAGTCGCTCTAACTCATTGTGTTGTTCCACAGCCACGACGATGACAACGTGGAGCATGCTCGCCGGGCGCAGGAAGACACCCGCCGACGGCAAGAGCAGCAGCCGTCGCCCCTCGCGCCCACGCCACCGGCTTCCACCCCGCCTACTCACTCTCCGCAGCCTCCTGCCATCCCACCTCCGGCGCCCTCCCCGACTTCCTCGGCCGTGCAAAACGCCCTCGACCAGCAGAGGGAGATGGCGCGCCGTCGTGAGCAGGAGAGGCGGAGGAGGGAGGCGGTAAGTAACATTTATTCAAATATTGGAACAAATCAATCGTTGGGTTCCTCGGGGTACCTTCTAAGCCATGATCTCTTCTCTTATGCAGATGGCTGACACCATTGACATTAACTTCCAGAGCGACTTGATGGCCATTTTTGAAGAGAATCTCTTCTGAGTGGAAAGAGCAGCGATGTGTGAGAAGGACCTACGCATGCACACACTGACGCCATGAGCTAATATACATCCCCCCCCCATTTCCACATGAACCTCCGTATATGGACTTACATGGTACTTGTCCCCTATTTTACGCCATATTTTTTCCCCCTCAGAACGCAGATACGTTTTGGTGTCTGACGTGATATGTATAGTTGGCTGAGAAAATGGAGTTCCAAAAAAAAAAAAAAGTCCTTTAAAAGGCAAGAGTGATGGTCAAGGGTCAAGGGTTAAGGAAATGATTTAAATCAAAGAAATAGAATGTTTTAAAAGGTGCACAGACTTTTGACGTTCCCTGCTCTTTTAATCGTGTTATTCCGAGATGGCCTCGAACTTGTTGGGCTAGTTTTCTCAGGACACAGCGGCACAGCCCCCCCCTCACCCACAACCCCACCCAACAGACCCCCCCAGAAGCCTCGAGTGTGTCCTCTCTGCCATAGCGCTCTGGCCTGTATTGTCTTTGACCACGCCCTACAAATTCTGACATATTATATCTAAATAGATAAGTAAATATATATTCTATACAAAGACAAGGGAACGTAAAAGAACATAAGAGGAGTTGGGTTTGTGTTTGCAGTGTGGGGCGGGGAGGGGGGGGTCCCGGGGCAATCTTGAGTGCTTTTATTTTGTAGAATTTTCTGTAAAGAGAAAAAATATATATGATGCCATTGCCATTTTTTTTTTTCCCCTCCCAGCCCAAACTGTTGAGTTCTGAAAGTACATTCACACTCTTTCACGTTTTAAGAAAGGTTTGATTTTAATTTGATTTTTTTCTGACCCCCCCTTTTAGGAATCCAAATATTTGCGCAGCATTTGTTTGCTCGTCTTCTTGCACTTTTGCTCTTTTACACCCACTTCGTTTTCTGTCACGCTAATGTCAAAGGCTTTTTAAGTCGTTTCACCCGCCTACTCATGCAACTCTTTGTGGGTTTTTATTTTTCTGAAGCGTTTCCATTGTGATTCGACTTTCCGGCCTGCACACTTATGAGTGTTTTCAACATTCTAACCAATTAATCCCGCCACCACCTCCACCTTTTCTTACTTGCTTGTTGTTGGACTTTTTTGTCAGTTCTTCCCTTCATATGCCTTCCCCCCCCAGTTGATTCATTTTATCCAGAACCATCTTGTTAGTATGTTGACAAGTGAGGCATTGACGTCAATAGATTAATCTTCAGTCTATGGACATTTTTTAAGAAAAGTATTAAAGTAATATTTTTAAAAAAAAATAAAAAAATAGTGTTTGGGGTTTTTGTCATCTCTATTGGGTAAATAGTTACTGTGGTGATCGCCTCAATCCGGTGGGTGTGCTGTTGCGAAAAAGATTACGTCATTGCGATACATTGACCTGCTCATACAAATATTCTATTTATTATTGCTCAGCTGTGTCAACATTCATATTTATGGTGGGTTGTTTTATATTATCTATTACATCTAATTTTAGTGGAAGCATAAAAGGAACGCCAACCAGATGCACACCATTATCTTCTCACAAAGTGGCACAGTAAATTTAGATTTAAGCATCCCTCTCACAATAATATTCACATTAATAACTTCATACTGTAGTACACATTTTAGGCTACCAAAAAACATTTATTATGTATTTGATCTTTTTAGGCCATTAAAATCTATGGAGCGGATAATCGGCCCTTAAGTGTCGTCCTCCATTTAAATGTTCAGTATTCAACAAGTTTTTTTTTAACCCCAAGTATTTTTTTTAGGCGAGGGGGGGTGGGCAAAGTGTGTTTTGAATTCCAAGCATGGTCAAGGAATAAATTAAATCTCACTGTACTGTTCAATCAACATCTCTCCGACAGTGTCAATCCAAAAGTAAAAATGTGTTTGTGATGGCAACCTATTTTGATCCAGCTCTCGCATTGGAATGCTCATCAACATTGCTCCATCAACCACACGAGGTCTGCATCCATTCAAGAGTCTCAGGATGTGTGTGATGTCATCTTGAAAGAGTGGAAAGTATGCGGGGGGTTTACACACAATCTGCTCGCAAGCGTTGCACTCTTCCCGGCGATGCCATTAGGAAGTGCTCGGAGGGGGGGGGGGCATCTAAGTCAATGATGAGGTCAATCAAGACCCTCCCTAAAATCTATTCCAGATGACATTAAAGGAGTTCCGCATGTGATCCTCAAACTCACAACATATGAGTCACACATTGCTTAAGAGCACATAAAATAAAAATAATAAAACGAACACACACTCTCAAATCATTTGGCTTTCATCGGACTCCTGCTGCTTCTCAATCTCCAAAAGTACTCGAGTGGCAGTTTTAAACACACACCATTGTCTAAATTAATCCATGGTATCCTTTCAAGTGTCAATCTAAGGGTTAAATATATTTGCATGGTTTATATTACAAAATGAACAAAGATCAGTTTTGTATTGCTCATTGCTGCTAGCTACAGGACTGTGCAATAACTTCAACTACAACTTGGAACGACCGACGTAGCTCATGTTGAAACAATAGCATATTAAAGTTTCAAATGGAGCTCTTCTTTTTTTCAGCAATAACCAATAAGTCATTTTTAGTGCTTTCTCAAGTTCAATTTCCATCTCTATTGATGAGCCTCATCTGGCAAATGAAGGATACCAGTTAGGCATGAAGGCAGCCACTCTGCATCTTCTGTTGCCACGGCGACCGCCCAGTGAAAAAGTGTAAATACTTTAACGGGACCATTCTACACATGTCACACATTGCGTCTGTCACATTTGGCACTTTTTATGTCAACAGGATGTCATAACTGCATTTTCTCCACTGACGCCCACAACCCACCATTTCTTCTCGCTCACTTCACATCTGTTGTGGTTCTGGTATTTCCTCTTCTTTTATACCATCATTGTTGCCATGACAGTATTAGCCCTGACACGAACACTTTATTTTTTATTAAAACAAACACTAGAAACTATTGTGTGATTTCTGTCTCATATAACTATGCCTACTTTTTCACCTCCCTGTGTTTTGTGATTAGCTTAAACATGTATAATTGTGTAGGTTGTAAAAAAAAAAAAATATATATATATATATATATATATATATATATAGGTGGTTTGAGGTGGGCATTTCAAAGTGTACACTGGAGCATGATTTTTCAGATTTCAACCTTTTTTCCTATTTATTTATTTATTTATTTATTTATTTATTTATTTATTTAACTAAAGCTTTTTTTTTTTCCATCAAGATTTTCATCGCCTTCAATAATTCGCTTTAGTAGAGCCCGCCAACCACCAACTGTCACTCAACCCAAAGTCAACGTATCATTGGTGGTCGGCATCGCGCTCAGCCAATGAGGCGCCTTTTGTAGGCGGAGCTAGAGCACCGGCCAAGATACATCCCCCTCTTGAAGGAGGCGAAGGAGGCGGGGAAGCGGGCAGCGGTGGATCCTGCCGCGCCCTTTCCGCCCCTTACAGCCCAAAGTCAGTAAGAGCTGGCCCGGTGTGCAGGTAACAACAGGAGAGCCCATACAATTCCCGGAAGCAAGCAGACAGGTTGGCCCGGGGAAGTTTCGGAGTTTCTGCCAACAATTCAAAATCGAACCTCGCTTGAATTGGAACCACATTTTATTTTGTGTCGTATTTGCCGTCACATTTTTTGTGGGTCGTCGCAGCTTCTTCTTTGCGGGAGGTGTCCCTCCAGGTACTTTCAGGTCCTTTCAGGTACTTTGTTTGCTAGCTCGACGTCTTCTGTGGATTTACTCGAAGATTGAGCATAAAGGAGCCAACAAAGGTGAGTATCGTTTATTTTTTTATTTTGCGTGTGTTATAAATGAACATTTTAGGGCGAAACTGTGGTTTTATTGCCTTTTATGGTAAGTTTCAGTTTGTCGCGCGTGATTATCGATTTTTTTTTTTTTTTAAAAGGACTCCAATGTGCCTTGATAAGGACACAGGTTGTTGTTTTGTCCCTCGGTTCACAAGCAAGTAGGCTGTAGCATCAATAACTAATTTTAAACCAAGGCCAATTACTATATAGTTAGACATACTGCTTGTAAATTTGACCCTGAATAGCAGAAGACTATTGCTAAGATGCAAAAACAGTATTCCTTTTAAAAGAGGATAAAGAATCTATGCCAGGCAATATTGTTTTGTTATTTATCACTGTGGTTTTTCTACACAGTTCATGATTCAATCCATTTGTAACCCCAGATTCTACATTGGTTAGCCCACCTATGGTGTTGTTTTTTGGGATTTTTCACAAAGTTAAGGGGTTAATTTGAATACACAACTCGGGTGGGCTCTTTGCACATCTGTGGTGGATAATCTGGTTTGACCACTTCTTTATTTCAGAGGAAGCAATATATATTTTCAAAAAAAGGTAGTATGTTTTCAGGCTCCAACCCCGATTCCTTTTTTATTTTATTATTATTTAAAGGAAAAAAAATTGGATAATTTCAAAATATTTTATGATCAACACACAAAAAAAATATGATCCAAGAAGACTTGTGGCTTCGGTTTATGGACACCTAACTGCTGAAATGCAATGCAAATATGACAATAAAATTTGCTATCCTTTCAAACCATAGCAATTAAATTGTTTTATTGCATCATGTTTTTGCCAAGAATATTCTTTGTATTGTTTTGGAAATGATTGAAGACTCCAAAACTGTTTTGCAATATCCTTGTGGAACTTTTTTTGAATTGGAATAAGTATATACATAAAGTGATACTCAGCTGAGGTTCTAGTCCACACAAATTGGTTATCACACCCATGGAGGGATGCGAAATCATTTGCTTTGTGGACTTCCCAAGTTGCTTTCCTCAAATCTGTCTCTCTTGAAAAGTTCTCCCATTCAACCCACGGCATTGGTGTCCATCCGACTTGCCCGTGGCATGTGGCTGCATGTGTCGGGGGTGAGTCAATGGCTAAAAGGACCCAGTAATACAGATGTTACTTGCTCAAGGTAGGAGCTTCCTGCCTCTTGTGTTAGACATGCCACTTTATCTGCACAAACCCAACCAGAAGATGAAAAAAAAATGGATGTAAATTTCCTGCTGAAAAGAAATTGTTGGCTCACGCAATACTTACACCCCCCCTTTCTAAGAATGGTGGGAGGAAGAGGCGACTCGGGCGTGGCTGCCCTGCTAATGACTGGTTAGCGACGAAACTGCTGTTTACTGTCGACGCGCGTTCCCTGCAAAAAAGTCATGTGTCAGGCCACAGAAGTGGTGCAATAAATTCGGACGCCAGCATTGTTTCACGCTGGAGGAACACTCTTCAGATGTTTGCTCTCGTGTCAGTAGATTAGGCCAAATTGCTGCATAACAGCAGTCGCCATAGCTGGCCGGTTCAACGGCTACGAAGCGCTACTTTACGGTTTAGTTGACCATTTCCATAAACCTGTGAACTTCAGTACAGAAATATTTCTTTTGAAACACTATTCTGCTCAACTCAACTCGACCTGGCTACTTTTGACAATGACGGTGGTATGTTTGCCTCATGACAAGATGCTTGTGAAAATATTCCCTTGCTTTACAGATTTTCATTCCAAGATTTACAGAAAAGAATCCAGACTGTGTTGAGCTAGCACAAAAAAAAATGTTGTACAATATGATATGCTGTTTTGTAAACATTGATTCAAAAGTGAGCTGTTCGACTTAGATGATTCTCGACAAGGATTCTGAATTGTGACCATCACCAAATTAGTTTTTACCAGCATGTTGGAAGGCTTTTGACTTTTAAGGCTTCCTTCACATTCTTTCTAAACTAAACACATTTGTGACCCTGAACGTCCCCTCCTGCTCTACATTTGTATTTTTTTTAATTTGGCATCTTCCTCTGCGGAACTCTCAATTGGCCAGTGGGCTACTGAGGTGTGTGAGAAAATGTTTGGATTAAGATTGTGTTACATAGCTGCAAGGTGTTGTGGAGAAACAGCAAAATGGCGTCAGTGCGAGGGAGTGATGGTGACCCGAAAGAAAGCGTTTCACCGGAAAGGGTGGTTTGTCTTTAAAGTTTGTACCGGATGTTAAAAGACAAGGCTGTTCTCATGCTGACACAAAGTAATATATTAAACAGTAGAAATGTTTTTGAAATAAAACCCCAAAGGGAACAAAATCCTTTTGAATTTTGAATTCCCCTCCACAAAAAATGCCAAATAACTACAATAAAGCAAAACCATTTTTTGGAACTCATTTACAATTGTTTCATTGTGTGTGTGTGTGTGTGTGTGTGTGTCCCACAGACGAGCCTCGTCATCCGTGCAGCTGACGTCATGCAGCCCTCCAGGTCATCAGAGAGAGGGCCAGTTTGAAAGGCGACCTAGTGTCATCGGTCTGACCCCCCCCATGTCAATTTGAAAGGCCTCAACATCTCACCTCTCTCCTCTGAGCCCCGCCTCCGCCAACCTTCTCGCCGCCATGGATATTCTAACGGACGACACAGAGGGATGCTACTTGAACCGCAGCGTCAAATTTTTCTACGAAAAAAGCGGCAAGAACATCAGCGACCACTGGCGCCGTCGTGATTATGTGATCGTCTCGCTGGGCATGACTGTTTGTTTCATTGTCATCTTGTCCAACCTGATGGTCATTGGGGCCATTTTAAAAAACAGACGCTTCCATTTCCCCATCTATTATTTATTGGGGAACCTGGCTTTTGCGGACCTCTTCTCAGGTACGTCAACTGTTACACGGTGAACCAATCAACTCATTTCTTTGATTGACCACGAGGACAATTAACAAAGTAAAATATCCGAATGTTCCCAACTTCTGTCGTTCAGAATGTTACCTGCTGCAGGCATGGGCGGTGCTAGGATTTTTTTTTTTTCCTCTTGGTGGGGGGTTCGGGTCAATTTTTATTTTTTTTATGGGTCAAAAAAAGAAAATTGACAAGCCCAAACATTTCTTCCAAATTAATTCATTCGCTACATTTTCGTCACGGGTTACACAATCAATCTCCTGGCCTGACATCACCAGGGGTTGGAAAATATTGCCCTCGCAGATTCTTTCAGCCAAGCATATTTTCTCGCTCTGCCAGTGAGCTCTCGGCCAGTAATGCTCTTTTTTTTTTCTCTATCTACCTTCTTTCACAGGTGTCTCCTACCTCCATTTGATGTTTCACACAGGTCCATGGACTATCAAGTTGTCCAAGTACCAATGGTTCGTGCGTCAAGGCCTGATCGACACCAGCCTGACGGCATCGGTCCTCAACCTCCTGGCCGTGGCGGTGGAGCGTCACCAGACCATCTTCAACATGCAGCTCCACAGCAAGATGAGCACCCGGCGGGTCTTTGTGATCATGATCGCCATCTGGCTGGTGGCCATTGTCATGGGCCTGGTGCCCACCATGGGATGGCACTGCCTGTGTGATCTGGACAATTGTTCCACCATGGCGCCGCTCTACAGCCGCAGCTACTTGGTGTTCTGGGCGCTCCTCAACCTGCTCACCTTCTCCATCATGGTAGCTGTCTACACTCGCATCTTCTTGTACGTGAGGCACAAGAGCAAGCAGATGTCGCAGCACACCAGCCAGATGAGACGTCGAGAGACGGTGTTCAACCTGATGAAGACTGTCTCCATGATCTTAGGTGAGGCGACAGTGCGGCACATCTTTACACATCTTCATTCTTCTCCTTGGAAAAAAAAAAAAGAACTGCACATTGAATTACAATATTGTCGAGAAAAATTAAATTTTTCCAAAACATAACATGCCTGCGCTTGGTACGCCTGCACTCGTTCATCGAGACTCTCCTGGCACAGGCACGCGTGTTTTCACTCCGCAACTCTCCTTGCGTTCCGGAGAACAATCCTGAAGTACCTCCTCGCCCTGCTCCTTTCACCGTGTCCGAGCCCCCCCCCACACACACACACACACACCTCCCCCGCCTTGGTTTTGCCTTTCCAACATGACAATAAATTCCTCAAGTTGCTTAAAGTCCCCTTCCTCTTTTCTGCCGTCGCTTAGCAGCGAGCGCCTGCCACTTCTGGCATGTAAGGGAGGCCGGCAATACCCTGGCGTGCCTTGACAGGAAGATGCATACTTCACTTAGTAAGACGGGATGACGTGTCAGTTAGTGTGTTGTTTGCGTGTCTCAGGCCGCGACCGTTTCAACATTTACACATGGTGTGTGTGACACGCAAAGTAATCCTTGGCCTCATGCAAATTGCTCACAACACACTTTAAACTGTGTTATCGATTGGCTGAAAGGATTTGTCCGCTTCCCAATCAAATGTCATGATAAGGAACTGTGATTATGCAAACTAAACTGTGTGGGTCTGCTCGCTTGTGTGCACGGCTGTGTGTGTGTGCGTGTGTGAGATCAATTTACAGTACATTCCCATTCTCCCTCAAGGACCTCCTGCTTCGGACATTCTTCAGCGCATTCATCTGTTGTCTTTGCACTATTGTATATTTTATTCCTTTCGGTTATCTCCACCAAGATGAGTTTTTTTGTTGCTTTGTTGACCCAAAATTCCAGGATGCCGGTGTAAAATTTGTATAATAAAAAAAAAAGATGTAGAAATCAACATGTAACATAATATTTCATTATTAGAATTTAAAGTCTTGCATAATTAGTCAGATTAATATTCCTCTGCCGCCCTCTACAGGCTGGTTTGTGATCTGCTGGACTCCAGGCTTGGTGGTGCTGCTGCTGGACGGCCTGGGTTGTGACGAGTGCAAAGTGCTCCGCTACGAGAAGTACTGCCTGGTGCTGGCCGAGTGCAACTCGCTGGTCAACCCCATCATCTACTCCTTCAGGGACAAAGACATGCGGAGGACCTTCAAGGAGATCCTCTGCTGCCTGTGCCGGCGCAGCGGCGACAAGCCTGGCTTGTCTGGCGTGAACTTTAACACCCTGGACCACGAGGTACTATCTGAGAGCAACGGAACCGAAGTCACGAGACTTAAACCAAACAACCACTAGTGCGCGCGATGACTGTTTGCTCACTGCACGCCGTTCCCGAACCACCCAAAAGGTCCTCGTTATTCACTCTTCACGGAGTTGCTCGCTGTTTCCTTCTGGAAGAAGAGCAGAGAGAGGCGCGTAGTGCATTTTAAGCTGCAAAAGATATTGGTGGTGTTTTTAACTTTTTTTCCAATTAGCATTTCTGTTGCCGTGATTGGTCGCTACATTGTCCAATCAGCTTGCGGTATTCTACTCGATCGCCCGTACTTTCCCAGGTGGATCATAGCATGGGCGCGGGAATAACGTGCCAACTCCTCACAGGAAGGCCGGGGAAAAAAAATGCGATTGTCTTATTATAGCTTTGCCTTGAGTTTTTGTGTGCTTTTGTTAAGCCAAACTTTTTTTTTTTTTTTACAATTGGTGGACTCTTGGAATGTTTCAGTGGGTTCAAAATCTGAACAACTTTTGCTAATGTAACAACTTATACAGCTTGAATGAAAATGTCTATCATTATCTGCCTTCCCATCAGTTTGTTGATACTTTTTTTTTTTTTTTTTTTGCAAGCCATTTAAATAATAAATACACAAACCAGCAGCATATGCCAGACACGTGGTGCTTAACAAGTAACTGTCATCTAAATCCAGTCCCAGCTTTGTGGTACACAGATGGTGTCCTTCCTCTGATACTAACCTCTGAAGTCAGGTACTAAAACTGCATATTTTACCAGCTAGCGTGAAAAGACTTTTGCTAAAAGTCAATTTCTGCCTTCGGACGTTAAATTGGTAGAAAAGTAGAATATCCGTAAGTACACTCTCTGCGCCCATCCCATTTTGGTTGCATTTTATACAGAAGATAAAAAAAGTTGTCTTTTAGTGGGATCATCTTCACGTTTTCCGCACTTTGTCTTGGTTAACTAACTTGTTTTCCTCTGCTTCTTTGCTTTCTTTGTTTTTCCCCCCCTGACCTGGTGTCCTCTCCTTCCTGCTCCACGCTATCACCTCTTCCTCCCCTCTATTACCCCTTCCTGTAGAACTCCAAGTCTCGCGACATGGAGCTGATGGAGAAGAGTAACGGAGCGCCGCTCATCAGCAAACACACGGACATGACGCCGCCTTCGGAGCGTTGGAGTTAAAACATAAACACGCACACTCGCCCTAGAAGGAAGACGTCGTCATAACTTGTGCGTGGCTGGGGCCTCATTTCCTTTTTTATGGCCTGCAACCAAGTGTGTGTGTGCGAGCCTTTTTTTTTTTCTTTTCTTTTTGTCACGCTTGTGAGCTCCTCAGCAAGTTTTTCTCAGCTGAGTGGAGGACAGCAACACAATTTGAGCAATTTTTTTTTTATGCAGTCTACCGTCTCAAAATGTATATTTGCAATGAAAAATGAAAGTGGTACCTCAAAATTCAAGCACGTGTGGTTCATTAGCTAAACAAGTTAGGAAGGAATAGATGGATTTCTGAAAATTTTGCATTCTACTAACTTTGCTGCTTCAGCCTCTTTCTTTTACTATTCTAAATACTAGAGCCTAACAGATAAATTGTCCAGGCACATTAGACTTTATAGTCAGAATTGTCACTTTAAAGTCAAAACTTAGACTTTAAAGTGAGAATTTAGACTTTAAAAGTGAGAATTCAGACTTTAAAGTCACAATTTTAGACATGAAAAGAAAGGTCTTTGATTTGAAAGTTTTTAAAGTGGCGTTTGGGATGACGTGATTTAGTGTCCAACCTGAGCCAGTAGATGGCACTAGAGTAAAGAAATGCCTTTCCTGACTTCATTAACTTTCATTGCTTTCTTTTTAACTCCCAGCAGGCTTTTTAAAGTTGGAGCGTGGCTGGTAAGACATTGCGTTAGATTTCTCACCTTGCGTCACCTGTTAGCACCAGAAGCGCCCAGACCATGGGTGAGCTCCAGTGGCCAGCACAGACAGACAACGTCAGGGTGACGTTGTGCGTCTGGCCACGCCCCCTTCGCCCACCGGACCGGACCAACCAATAGACTACCAGGTCAAATTCACCCTATGTTTTTATTCTCATGACCTGCTGAGAAAATTCTAGTTTACAATCCACGTTTTGACTTGAGGCTGCTGTGATTTGCTCCTGCCAATCAAGGTAAGAACTGCAATTTTTGTGTGTCCCATGTGAGAGAAATACTAAAATTTTCATGATGCTCATATCCTATTGGGTGTTAACAGTATGCATACTTTCTTCACATATTACAAATATGTCGAACAGCATTTTTAACACTCTACTTTTACAGTACTGACCCCAAAATGCAACAAAGTGTACCTAATAAAGTGTCCAGTGATTTTGTATATCCAACATATTGCACTGTTTATTTTTCCAATCCGCTTCACTTACGAGGACCGACACATACGTTGAAAGGGCACGGTGCCAGAGTCAGGCCGTAACGTCCGTGCATGAGCGGTGGCGGCGTTCCCAGTGGCAGCCGGAAGGTGAAGGCCTGCAGTAGACCTGTGACCATGAGGAAAAGCTCCATCTTGGCCAGCTGCTCGCCCATGCACCCCCTGCGACCTGATGCCCAGGAGGTGGGAACCTTACATCAGTTCACACGTGCATATGCCCCGTCGGATGAGTCACGTACCGATCCCAAAAGGCATGAAGCAGTCTTTTCTCAAAAGCTTGCCCTCATCATCCAGGAAGCGCTCCGGCTTGAAGCTGTCGGGCTGCTCCCACACGGTGGGGTCTCGATGGACGGACCAAAGGTTGGGCAGGAGGACTGTTCCTTGTGGGATCGTGAAGCCCCGGAAGTCTGCCAACGTGGTAAAAGTAAAAAATGAAGTGTTGCGGATTTTTTTTTTTTTTTTTTATGTCTCACTCATATGATGTCACCTGTGGTTTTAGACGCCATGTGAGGAATGCCCAGAGGAACCACGGAGGTCAGCCTCTGGACCTCCATGATGGTGGCCTCGGTGAAGGGCAAATGTCCCCGGTCGGTCAGAGAAGGTACTTTATATCGTCCCAGCACCTCGTCTACCTCTGCCTGGACTTTGTCTGAAACATTAAGGTCACCAATCACAAACAAGTTCTTTACATTTTGTCTTTAGCAGGACTTTTTTTGCTTAACCTTGAACATGACGATGCACGACCATGTAGAGCAAGATCCACAGAAGAGAGTTGGTGGTGGTGTCAGTGCCCGCGATGAAGAGATCAGCAATGATGTAGAAGAGGTAGTCCTCGTTGAAGCTTCCGTCCTCCACGCCCGCGGCTCTCTGGCTCGCCATCTCCGCCAGGTACATGTCCACTAAATCCCTGGGGTTCCCCGGGTCTAGCGTGTCACGGTGCTTGTCGATGAGCCTCTTCAGGAAGGCGGTGATGTCACGCTCCACCCGCCGGAGCTCCCCGAAGACGCCGAAGGGCAAGTGGTAGAGTGGTGGGAAGATGTTGATGAGGACGGCGGGGCTGTTGACGCACAGCTCCAGGCCGCGCATCATCAAGCCAAGCAGGGTCCCGAACTGGCGGTCGTCTTGGGGGAAGCGTTCGCCCAGGGCTAAAGAGCAGATGACGTTGGAGACGGCGTTGCTGACCAGCGGTGTCAAATCAATGCCGCCTTTGCCAACTTCCTGCTGTAGTCGTAGAAGTTCACGTTTGACCGTCGCCAGACCTTGGAGGATACACGGCTCCAAGCTAAGCTTCCCCACACCGAAGGTTCGAAGAGCGGCGTGGCAGAACTTCCGGTGCTTTCTCCACACCGGTCCATAAGGCGCAAAGACGATTCCTTGGGGGGAAAAAACTGATGCAGGTTACTTCTTATTTTATTACATTATATTCCGCTTCATTGCTATGTATTCTCGATAAATGTATAAAAGAGTTCTTGAGTAACTGAGAGCGCACCTTTGCGTTTTGTCATGATGGTGACCGCAGGGATGTCAGGCCTGTCCGAGAACACTTCAGGATGGTTGAGCAAAGCGTCCTTGATGACGTCATAACCGTTTAGCACCACTATTAGCTGCGTGCCCACAAATAGGCTGAAGACGTCGCCGTACACCGACGCTTGCTTTGTCAGCGCCTCCACGGGGGTCGCAGTCGGCTTCGACGCCTTCCCGAGTCTCTTCCAGATGAACGAAGGTATGAGAAAAACGCCAAAATTGCCCACGATCGGCAGCGGCTTCGGACCCGGAGGAATGTTAAACAGGCGACGGCGGCGTTTCAGGTAGTAGTGGAGGGACAAATAAACAACAAAAAAGATGAGGAGAGTTGCGAAGTTTACTCCCGATAGGAACGAGTTGTTCCAAAGCCGGAGCATAGCGTCAACGTTAAGGCATAAACACTTTCGATGACGGCATGTTTGTTTGTGTTCTGCATGTAAACACAGACCGGAGACATTTTTCCGGTATTTTAGTGGAGCGGCTCTCCCATTGGTGGACAGAAAAATAGGCTTCTCTGATAGGGTAGGGAGTAAAAGGGTTATGACTCCCGGAATTATGACTTGCAGGACTGAGGTATTTTTGATTCTGAATTTAAAATTTCAATATCAAAAAGTTTTTTTCAAAAAATTGCGATATATTCATTGTAAAAAAAAATCTGAAATCCCAAATCAGACACTTAGGTGTTCTTAATTCAATTTATTACAATGCAAAGACCACAGAGATGAAAGAGACAAATCAAGTGGTTCTAAAATTAAGTTTAAATAATAATAATAATATAATTATAATAAGTAGGAAGAAATTGAACTCGTGAAGGCTGTTTTGGTACACGAGTGCACAGACACGAAAGTTAAACCCACTAAGGCAGCGATTCCCAACCAATTTTCCGTGAACCATGGGCGTTGTCGTGAGAACTCATTAGGTGTGTTATGCGAGATATTAGCTGGTATGAAAATGAATCGTCAGTCACTCCTACTAATGTATCTTTGTTCATCAATCTAGGCCAGCAAGGCAGAATGAATTACTACCATGACACTTCCACATTATTTTACTACATAATTTCAATTTAGTACTAAAGTAAAGCGCGAGTAAAGCAGCACGATTACTGGCAAAATGATAATCCCGATTATTTTGATCCATATTGTCATTTTGTATTGTATACCATAATTATGATTATTAATCACAATTTTCTTTAAGTGAAAACTTGCTTTTCAGCTCCAATTTTTGCTGGGTGACTGATTACACTAACAGAGCCCACATTTTGATGTAAATATAAATGTAAATATCACAAACAATTAAATCACAGCAACCAAAATTGTGATTTAAATTTAAAAAAAATTGTGCCTGATATTTTTTTACACGTTAAATGTGTCTTGGTGCCATAAAGGTTGGGAAACGCTGCACTAAGGCACCTTGTAACACTGATAGTGAGGTTCTCATTGAACAAAAAAACACATTGGAAGGTGACTATAAACCCTTTTAAATACTCTTGAACAAAGTTAAGGAACCTTATTCCTATCAAGTGTTAATGGAAAATCTCACGTGACCATAAAACAAAACATTATAATGTATACACCTCCTGCGTCCCCTTTTCTTCAGCACAATATATTAAGAGCATTTGTGGAATTATTGGTCTTTGGAAATAAAAGGCTCACGTAGGTTGCCCAACCCTGATTTAGAAGCTGGGACAAGAATGTGTACACACACACATGTACGCATATGACACAAAGAGAAACAGACAACTATGCAATTATTTACATTCCAACAGCAAAAACACAGACAGACAGACAGACAGACAGTCAAAGCGTATATTTCCTTCTAGGCACGTTTGTTGAATACTCCCCCCCCCCAACCCTGAGTCTGTCACTCATCACGTGTGCTCTGTACCATGGAGTATTTCTTACAGGGGTTCTTCAGGCAGGCGGGCGCCCAGCTGATGGGCCAGCCGTACACGCACGGCACATGTGTCTTCACGTTCCTCTCCATGAAGTTGAACAGCGGGTTCCAAAAGGGATTGCTGAGGTAGTTGTGGGGTGAACACTGACACTGCAAACAAAGCGTAATGTTAATACACGTCCTATTTTTACAGTCGGGTCGTTGTGGAACCCGGATACCCACATGCGTGTTGGCCATGCTGTGGTACCACCAGAAGAGTCTCGTTGTGACAAAGTAGGCCACCACCACATCCACGCTGTAGTGCTCGCGTGCCACCAGGATGCACACCACGCCCACGGCGCTCAGCAACCAGCACATCAGGTGGTACCACCAGAACGAGCGAGGAGAGTCTGCGGGGAAATCCCGTCACGCAGCAAAAGAGACGTGGTAACTTGAAATTTCCATTCCAAATATTTTTTGCGACATGTTTTAAACGAATAAAAATCAACGTGACTCACATTCCTTGATAAACAGGTAGGTGAGGGTGAGCATCACGGTGTGTCCACTGAACAGGTAGTCTCCACACATAATGTGGGAACTGGTAATGGACATCCCTCCTCCAGAAATCAACTTCAGAACTCTCTGAATTTTGCCGTACGAATCTCCGTACAGCTGACGATAGCAAGCAAACGTTACCATTTCCAACGGGAACGGATAAAAAGCCGGTTAGCGGTTGCTATGCTAACATATAGTAGTAATTGTATCACAGGCTGAAGAGTTTGGCTAACTGTATTTGTGTCATCTTCACCTTGGGGGCGCAGGTGATGTGCACACCAGGTACAGGCAGGACGGTGATGTACATGGTGATGCAGCGGTACAAGTACAAGGTCCCCACCAGGAAGAAGTAACGTCGGCATACTATGGACCTGCAACATATACATCATAAGTAAGTGACAAAAAGCACTCACCGTAACAGCTCTGTGCATTTTTATTGTAACTCTTGCGATAAATTAAAAGGGCCGGTGTGAGAGGACCTCAGCACCTCGAGATACGATAAAAGCATATCAATTATCTATGATGGCCCGCATTTAAAAACTTGTAATTCAAATCGATCCTGAAACATACCGGGGAGCCAAGACAGTGATTTTAAAACACGAGTAACGGAGATTCTGAGGGATTATAATCATTACTGTGAAAAAAATAATCTTACTTGTGGTTGAAGAAGAAGAGTTGCAGGAACCAAATGGTAACCAGCACGATGCCATTAACTTCTGTAACAGTGAAGGCCCACTTGACTTCGCTGATGTAGTCAAAGAAGGAGTCAGGCAGAGGCGGGATGTTCTCTTTGGGCGGAACTCTTTCGTGGACCACAGTGATGACGGCCGTGGTCAGCAACAGGCTGAAGCCGGCGTAGAAGAAGAGAAGCGTGGTTTTCCACCATTCGGTTGGCAGGCGGACGACGTCGGGCTCCTTCATGGAGATCTTGACGTAGTCATTGTGTCTGCTTTTTCGGAAGGCCCGCTTGGTGTCGCCCAAAGCTGCCGTGTGCACGGGGCAGGGTTTTTTGTCACCGCTATGCTTGGCGCAGCCATCGATTTTGTGGGTCACGCTAGTCGTCGGGGACAACGACATGGCTTCCTGCTTAGACCATTCGCAGGTGGGACCCCTCTGGATGGACACGGCGCTGCAATAATAATTCAACGTGTTCTGTAAATCAATTCTAGTGCTTTTCTGGAGATATATAAAAAAAAAAAATCTGTGCAATATTATTCTTCCACTGAAGCTGTGCGCCAAATCATTTTCAGCTACCAATATCAGCTTTTTTTTTTTTCTTCATACCATAAGCCAAAGATAATGACGTTTAAACATTCCCACACATCTTGCTTCTCGTTCTCCTTGAAATCTTGACCTTCATGTTCTCACAATTCTTTGGCCAATAATGTGTAGTGAATGACGAACTACAATTCCAATATTTTAAAGTGCGCTCCACTTAATGGCTGGAGGAAGTCCTACATCAATCGCTCGACAATCCCCACTTTGACCATTTTCATTATTTCACATCTAAAAGGTTTTAAAGGGCGCCTTTAACTGCTAATGGCTCTAGGGGATACCGATTGTAACCGAGAGCCACTTAGGATGCATAGACGATGGGATGTTTACTTGTGGACAAATATGGCACCCGAGCAAAGAATTGGATAGGAATAGACGCTATCAAGTTGCTCAGGATCAATTTTGCGGGGTATGACGACATTCAGGCTGAGAACCACAGATGTAAGCTGCGAGGTGCAGCTGATGGATGGCTGCAGATGACAATGTTTGACAGCCGGACGATTAATAGCGACTGCATGCAAACAACACAAGATCATTAGCGTGCTGGACGTGGGATGATGTAATGTCTCTGTTGGTCAGACAATAGATGCAAAAACATTTATATATCTAATATTTCATCATCTAGAATTCTGTTAGTTGTGGGTAGAGCTGACAGATCATTTTCCACATTATTTTTTTTTATTTAGTTTTTTTTGGGTGACAGCAACTAAGCAATAGTGAGGTATTTTTGTAAGGCCGTATGATTTAGTCTGCTCTGATGGGAAGCAAAGAGAAGTCTTTTTTTTTTTCCCCAGCTCGTGAGCGCTCTAAAGGGAATGAGCAGTGATGGGAAAATGACTGAGGAAAAAAAAAAAAAACAACTATTCCACATGTCCACACGGCGTAATGGATAACTTGGCCGGCTGCACTCACCCAGACTATTTCCAGAGAGCCCGGATGAAGGCTGTGTTTTATACTTTGCAAGAACTAGGGCTGGGCCTCCATTTTCGGGCCGCAGTAATAACATGCTACCATAGCTCCCCACTCATTTAGCTCCTGGCAGCATGAGGATCGTCTCCATCAAAGGGAGCGATAAAAATAAGTCGTGTTCAAGGCGGGGCTCTCAGCAAAAAATGTTTTTTTTGGAAATATTCAAACTGTGAGCATGCAGAAAAAATTCTGTTGCATTCTGGGGGTCTCATCGTACTATATAGGTGGAACATGGGGGGTCAGAACTGATGGAAGTGACCTTCTGAAACGTGGGCAGAGAAAAAAAAAAAAAAAAAAACACATGCGGTGTGAACATGCTGGGGCCTTAGTCTTATTAATTAGGGTGGACCTGGAGGCCTTAGCCCACAAACGTACGTTTTCCGTAATGACAGGCAGAACTGGGAGTCTCCTTTATAGGAAGTCTGTTTTACACAGATATACACACACAGTTTTAACCACCGTGTTCCACATGAAGCTCGTGGGTGGGGTAACAGGTCATTTGTACCGTCTTGTAATTACATTCTCTCCCTTTCAGGCAGACCTCCAACATCTGGGAGTTCACACAGGAATTACAAGAGCGATGCAGCATTTCGAATGTTGAGATGTTTCCATTTTAAAAGGTTGTTCGGATGGCTAGTCATCTGATCAATACTAACATAGTTTAGAATGTAATATAATCTATACACCAATATTGATTGTTACACAATATGTTTATGTTGGGACACAATCAAAGTTCAATTATGTTCTCATGTCATGATAAAAGGAGCAATAGGAGAAATATGGACTATTGAGAGACCACAAGGTAATTCAGTTTTGATTGAAACGTGGACTGTAGCTACATTGTTTTGATTTATATGATAACGGGAAAGGTTTTTATATTCGCATTCATAATTTGCATTTCAATTTGATAAGTAAATTTTCATTCAGCCTAAATATTAGAAAATGTTCACACAAGCATGGGGAGAACATGCAAATTCCAAGCCAGACTGATCCGAGGTAGCCTGCTAACCACCAGGTCAGAGGTCACTATTGTGTTATCCACAGGAGCCCCCAAAAAACCTATAAGTAGCCGAAGGGCTTTTTCTACAAATATTAATAATGATAATTGCATTTATAAAATACCTTTCAAGACATGCTGCACAAAAATAGCTAACCACTGCTGGGAAACTGTGATTTCTTGGGAATATTTTCAAAATCATCCCATTTGTAGAAATGAATTGCATTCTCGTGTTTCCCAAATTACTGTGAGAAAATCTTATCATAATCAGTATCTTCACATACTGGACATTTTATGAATCCTGACAGTAACATCATTAATTTGAGCAAATTTGTTATCTCAGAAGTGAGTAGCAGACAGATAGCACTTTGTATTAATCAGTACCCAAGAATCATAGATATCAATCATACAGATAGTTAGATTACACAATACATTTTTCTTTTGAGTCTCAAAGGAGTTAAAAACGGATATTTCAACAATCACATGGGATCCTCTGCCTTTACAAATATTCTAAATGACACTAAACTATGATTCTAATACTTTGGTTACCTTTTTGACATAGATGAACAGATTTCATTCTAATCAACAGCACTACAAAAAACTACAATACAACACTGTTGAATGGATCCCTTTGGAAATTGAACAGTTAACTTCAGCAAGTGTCCATTTTGGGGTATTTTCCGACGGGTCCTACCTGTCCTCGTCGGGCCTCATTATTGTGTCGTGTGTCGTCGCAGTGGCTGCAAGAGTGTTCGAATGATGCTTAGCTCTCGCGGCTCAGGGAGGAGCGCTCCGACTCCTCAAGGGACAGACCCTCGCCTTCCGGGGCTCGCTCCTCCCCGCCGCCCATCGTTCTCCGTGTGCCAACCAGACTGCGCTGGCCTTTTCGTTCGCGTCCATCCCACTCGGTCCCTCTTCGAATATAAATCGCGTCGCCATAAAGTCAAGTGGAGCGATGACGTCGGGCTCTATGTGACGAATAAAGGTATGCGATTGGGCTGCTTTTGTGCACGGCGGTCGCATCGAGGGAGGCACGGTGGGCTTTGAGTCAAAACGATTCCATCCCCATTTCTCCGAGCCTGCCAATAAAAGAGATTTTCCCGTGAACTTAATGTTTGTTGTAGTAAGGATATGTTAGAAATGCAAATTGTTCAAGCTCGTACGCTTGCTTTTGATATCAATAAACTACAAAAAGACAATATCCAAGGAAAGAGCAAAATACTCTGAGAAAACGTAGGAGTGCTGTTTACTATAGCTATAATTCCGGAGGAATAAGAACATTAAAAAAACAACAACTAAGAAACATTAGAAATTAAAGAAACACTTGTTTAAATAACATACATGCAATATACATACGTATTTTCAATTTCAATTCAGTGTTACAACACCATACATTTGGGGTGATCGTTAGTATGATTTTTGAAGGGGGCAAAAAAAGAAATACGAATGCAAAAAAGACACCTTGAATGCGACGTTTTCTCACTTTGATTGGTTTTCCACAGACCTGGTGGTTTCTTGCGCATACCTCTAATTTATATCTTACGCAGGGAAAGGGGTGATTTATTTTTCTCAGATAATTTTGCTGATATACTACTACTGGGTCATATTGACAATTTTAATACGTTTGAGAACATTTCGTAACTTATTTATTAATTGCAAACTCCTTTTTAGCACTTTACAGGCAATCATCTTACAGGTCTAGGGGCAGTAGTGCACCAAGGTGAGCACAAACCGCCATGATGTACACCAACGAAGAAGAAACCAATGACGTCACGGCCCAGCCTGACGACGTGTCTCCCTCCTATCTCCTTTTCCTGTTGCTAATCTTTGCCGCTCAGGTGTGGCCTGAAGTTACTTCCGATTAACATTACACCGCGTTGGAATATAATTAGTTAACGGCTCGTCACATCTCCAGAGCGTTCGAAGACGGTGGAAGAACATAATCGTAACGGCGGGCCGACATGGAGACGTGTGGAAACTCGTACAAGAAACAGAAGCTGAGTAACGCACCGCAAAACTGGGTGAGTTGGTGTCTTTGGCTGAGATTATCTGACCATCAATCCTAACCTTGTGGAGAAATCTGGCTTTTGCCTTACGCGCATTATTAGCATTTCCCTGTTTAAGTGGACGGCAGCGTTAGCTTGTTTAGTATGGAAGTGGCAAGATCGACCGCAATTCATTCAAACGCTTGAATAGTCAGTCCGCTAACAGCAGATTTTGAATGAAAAGGCCTTTTGTCCCTTAAAATATTCTTGGCGCTAATTTAAAATGTGTTACAACTTCAACCATCAAAAACTAGTTCACACAATTGACCCAATAGTGATTTCAATGACAAATTGATTTTCTTGCCTGGATCGATAACAGGGGACGCAGCGTGCCACAAATGTCACTTATCAAGCGCACCACGTCAGTAGGAACAAGCGCGGCCAGGTGGTGGGAACCAGAGGAGGCTTCAGAGGATGCACTGTATGGCTCACTGGTCAGTGTGGAGGATTTGCTCTAGATCAGTAGCATCTGCCCAGTTTTGTGATGGATGTTGCTTTTTTTTGTGGTGGAGGTCTTTCCGGCGCTGGGAAGACCACGGTGAGCATGGCCCTGGAGGAGTATCTTGTCTGCCACGGCATGCCGTGCTACACACTGGATGGGGACAACATTCGCCAGGGCCTGAACAGAAACCTGGGCTTCAGCCCCGAGGACCGCGAGGAAAACATCCGGCGTATTGCAGAGGTGGCGCGGCTCTTTGCGGATGCCGGCCTGGTCTGCCTTGCCAGCTTCATCTCCCCCTACAGCAGGGTAAATCATGCCCGGAGATGGAAATGGAAAAAAAAAAATGCAATTGATACTGCATCAGTGATGAAAAAGTTTCTCACGACCGAGCTGTCTGCAGGATCGTCTTAACGCCAGGAAGATTCACGAAGCGGCGGGGCTGCCTTTCTTCGAGGTGTTTGTGGACGCCCCGTTGGACGTGTGCGAGCAGAGAGACGTGAAGGGCCTCTACAAGAGAGCCAGAGCGGGAGAAATAAGAGGTAGAAGGCTTTTGCTTTTCAAGTCCAGGTGTGGCATTCCTATTCATAATATGCCAATGGCGTTGTAATGAAATGACAAATCATTTTTGAGAAAAAAAAAAGAATAAATGGAACTTAAAAATAGGAGAACCAATTAACATAGCGTGTGTTAAATTGTCGTGGGAATGGCAAGCACAACTGCTATTACAAAGTAACATGTAATTTGTCATTGTCGTGGGAATGATAACAAAAACTGGTATTGCCAAGGAACATAGCGTTTGTTATTGTCTTACAATGACAGTGACAAACGATACTTGGTAATACCAGTTCTACTATAATACAAGCGGTATTTAACTTTTCCACTGCCATTGACAGCTAAAGACGTCAAAGTTCCATTTTGAAATGGGCTGTGTGAAAATACATTTTCACGCCGCTGCGCAGGCTTCACCGGGATCGACTCAGAGTACGAGAAACCCGAAGCGCCCGAGCTGGTGCTGAAGACCGATTCCTGCAGCGTGAACGACTGCATCCAGCAGCTGCTTGACCTGCTTCAGGAGCGGGTGAATGCACAGCCAATATTTGACCCCATCGCCGCGGGTCATACAAACTCCCAACCGTTTTGCTTTTTCTGTCATCATCGCAGGACATCGTACCGGTGGATGCTTCCTATGAGGTGAAAGAGTTGTACGTGCAAGAGAACAAACTGGACCTGGCCAAGGCTGACGCGCAGACGCTGCCCGCTCTTCAGATTGGAAAGGTTTCTACCTTTTGTCCTTTCTCTCAAAGGCCGACACAAGCAATCGGATTTACGCTGACCATCCGCAATATTATTAGCACTCAGGCAATCCGTCCAATCAGTAAAATAGTCGTACATCGGTCCTATACAAATACAAAATAGTTTTCCTCCCCAGACAAGCACAACGGTACAACCAAATTAGATTTACAGTTGTTGGATGTGACCCTCAGGTGGACATGCAGTGGGTACAGGTGCTGGCCGAAGGCTGGGCCACGCCACTCAACGGCTTCATGAGGGAGCGAGAGTATCTTCAGTGCCTCCACTTTGACTGCCTGCTGGATGGTAAAAAAAAAAAAAAAAAAAAAAAAAAATGACACACAGCATTAAAGGAGGCAAAACACTGTAATCTGATTGATAAGAAGATTAACAAGCAGATTAATTGAAATGACTTTGGAAAATGAAGGAAAGTACATATGGAGTAAACTGAAAAGGCCACTAGATGGCGCGCAAAACCTTCCTGAGGCATTCTTTCAAAACGCCAGAGACGATTTACATTAAACAAGTCATCCTGACATTGACCGCTTTGTTAGGATTCAAAAAAGAGCAATAAATTCTCCTTAGTATGATTCACCAAAGCTGCACTTAAAGCACTTAAAGCTTTTTTTTTTTTTTTAGAATAAGTATAGGTACTTAGTTTTGGCAAGTCACATTTTGTTTTGAGTGCATTTACCACAACTTATGCTTCGTGAACATTCCAAGATGACCCTTTGCCAATTCTTGACGTCTGTATTGTTCTGCCAAATGTTTTTGATTCGTGCAGATACATAAAATACTTCTAAAAAAAGAAAAGAACAAATTAGCATTGCTTATGTATCATTTTCAGATTTTGGCAGGCCTGTACAACAGCTGTCCAAACATGAATAGCCTTGAAAAGAAAAAAGAAAAAAAAAAAGCAGCGATGAAAACTCAAGTATGTAAATGAGATATGATCGATTGACATGTAACTGCGTCTGGAACGAGAAGAATTCCTCTTTTGACGTCAAAGTCGTCGGCCCGCCGCTAACCAGACGGGCTGCTAAGATAAACAACAAAAGTCCTGTTTGCGTCCACCTCGCTGGGCCGTGTGAGTTTTAATTTGAAGCAGCTGCTCGGCCCACACGGTCTCCGCGTCGCCTTCTGACGCCATCGCCAAAAAGATTCACCGCCACTTTTAAGAATGTCACTGTTCAAGTTCTTAAACCCTTTAAGCACTAAAGAAGAGCTGACTTCACTTTGTCTTCCAGGCGGTGTGATCAACCTGTCAGTGCCGGTGGTGCTGCCGGTGGCTTCGGATGACAAAGAGCGCTTAGACGGCGTGACGGCGATGGCGTTGGTGTACGAGGGCAGGCGAGTGGCTATCCTCCGCAACCCCGAGTTCTACGAGCACCGCAAGGAAGAGCGCTGCGCCCGCCAGTGGGGTACTACTTGTAAGACCCATCCCTACATCAAGGTCAGTAGATAGGTGAAGATCCAGAGCCCCTTTCGAGTGACTCTAACATGCAAGAATCCGTCACGGCAGCGCACACACACGAGCGAGCATATCAAGGCCAAATGGTAAGCAGAGCTGCATTCAGTTTTGTCGGCTACACGGCTTAGCATTAGCATCTGACGAGACCCAACAGAGTGAGGAATATTTGTTTGGCTTCAAAAGTACTTTTAGATATTAATGAGTATCCGTTGGTCACAGTGATGGTGTTCCCCTAGTCTTGACACAAACACATTTTTGGAAATGTTTTCACCCTGACCAGAGTTTTCCAAAAGCTCACTTTTCCGCCCTCCACAACTCATTTTGCGTGTGGACAAAGGCCCACAGCTCATTAAAAAAAACATAAGTTTCCTCAAAAACCAAAAGATTTGTGTGGATATATCCTTAGCAACACAGGTGGCGCCGCTTGCTTTTCTGAGCGTAGTTCAAAAGGTACGAGCAGGTGTGCCATTAAAAAAAAACACAAAAAAAAAAAACTTTTGCAACCAAAACCGCCGTAAATCCAAAATGATGAGCCTCTGCATCGCCGTTTTGGAAATCAGCCCTGATAGAACACAGATCCAACGCGGCGTCATTTTCACTTTGCTGATGGAAAGAGCGAAGGCGGGCGCCGGGGTCAGGTGCTGGGGTCAGGCGCTCCGCCTCCCAATTTGTCCGGACGCCCGGGCAAATCTCTTGGTGTTATTTCTGGACGCTGACTCACTCGCACTCCATCTAATCTAATTGTTCCAATCTGTTGCTCGGAGGCTCAGGTAGATCAGATAATGGAAGAACTCGAGACATATTCCCGTGGCAAGGTTACTTGGTTACTGTATTCAAATACTTACAAGCAGAAAAGTTTTTTCATCGGTAGGAAGTGGAGACGTTACTCATTTTTGACAGTTACTTGGAACAGAGCGGACAAAACCAACCTTGGGCAGCGAGCCACACGCTGCTTCACCAAGCTTAAAGACAACTATCAAACCAACATTTTTTTTTTTTTTTTAGATTGCTTAGGCAGGCTGTATGCTCAGTGACCTTTTCCAATGACGCTCAATAGGGGAGAAAATGAACAGGCTTGGATCCAGTTTGTGAGTGTCCCCGCTGTTTTGGACCTGATAAGTCTGGACTTTATTAGACCTTGGCCTGGCGCCGCTCCAGCTCGCCTAAGCGTTTTTTTACAGCCCACATGTCTGGACTATGTTTGAGTTCATCGTTGACCGCTGCTGCGACTCCCGTTTCAGATGGTGATGGAAAGCGGCGACTGGCTCGTCGGTGGCGACTTGGAAGTCCTGGACCGAATCTACTGGAACGACGGATTGGACCAGTACCGACTGACCCCCGCTGAGCTCAAACAGAAATTTAAAGAAATGAATGCAGGTCTGCGTGTTGTTTTTTGGGAAAGTCTTTTGTAGGACGTGAAAGTGTTTTTAATCGTAGTCCACGTTTCCTTCCTCCGCAGATGCCGTGTTTGCCTTCCAGCTACGGAACCCGGTTCACAACGGCCACGCCCTCCTGATGCAGGACACCCACAAGCGCCTGACAGAGCGGGGCTACCGCCGGCCCGTGCTCCTGCTGCACCCGCTGGGCGGCTGGACCAAAGACGACGACGTGCCCCTGCCGTGGCGGATGAGGCAGCACGCCGCCGTGCTGGAAGAGGGTATCCTAAATCCGGAATCCACCATCGTCGCCATCTTCCCCTCGCCTATGATGTACGCCGGGCCCACTGAGGTAAAATGTCTTTCTTTCTGGTCCTCCTTTTGTTCGGTCAATCAATTTCTGTCCTCTCTTGACAGGTGCAGTGGCATTGCCGAGCTCGAATGGTAGCCGGCGCCAACTTCTACATCGTGGGCCGCGACCCCGCCGGCATGCCCCACCCCGAAACGGGGAAGGACCTGTACGAGCCCAGTCACGGGGCCAAAGTCCTCACAATGGCTCCGGGCCTCATCACACTGGAGATTGTCCCCTTCAAGGTCGCTGCTTACAACAAAGTGAAGAGGGCCATGGACTTCTACGAGGCCAAAAAGTGAGTATCGTGACAACAAGTGGTAAAGGACAAAAAAAAAAAAAAACATGAGAGGGAGCATGGCCTGTTTTGGTTTGCACGCCGCACACAGCGGAGCTTATCAGGAACATCTAGTACGAGAACAAAACTCCAAAGGTCTGCAGAGTTCAATCTGTTCAGTTCAATTGCAAGAAATGCAAAATCCCATTTTGCGTGTTCTCGAGACTTTTGCCAACTTGGACAAGTCATGGCTCAGCTCACAGCAAGTTGCTTCTAATTTCACAGTCAATAAGATGTCCAGTACATCCATCCAACCTTTTTCCAAAGCGCTTAATGTCAAAGTTGAAAAGTAAACTCTTGAACGTTCTCTCCACCAGCCATCAAGATTACGATTTCATCTCGGGCACACGCATGCGCAGGATGGCCCGCCAAGGCGACAATCCTCCGGACGGTTTCATGGCGCCGAAGGCCTGGGCCGTGCTTAAAGAATACTACAAATCTCTGGAGAAGGCATAGAAGGTGTTAGGCTAGGAAAACGGGGCACAATGGGCGTTTCTCCAAATTTCTTTTTATTGCTATTGAAACAGGCCAATGTTGGGACCATTCAGTTGTTGCTCACCACAGTGCGTCTTTCTATTCTCATACTGTATTTGATTTATAGACGAGTCAGGTTTGGGCTTGTATTTGAGACTCTGGGTCAAGATCACTATGAAGTGCCTTTGGTGTCCTCATCAGAATTACTGTCATTATGTAAATGCAAAAGAATGAAACGGAGGTGTCGTATGTGGCAAAATACTTGCACACAAAAATACCTTCTTCTACTCTCAAAAGTATTCCGTGTGTGGTAAGTGATTTGCCAAATCATTTTTAATTTTTTTTTAGCAAGTTATTCGATCAAACAAGTCATCAATATATGTATTTTTAATTCTTATATATTGAATATTTTGTACATATCCCTGTAATTGTCGTCCACCGTGTCATTAAATCCCCAATTTCGGATTTTTTTTTTTTCCGGATTTTGAGTTACGTTACTAGTTGAAAAAAAACTATTTACACATGGTTTAAAATTTTCATCATAATGTTCAGCATGACATTCATGCAGTTGAACGTCAAGCTGTCATGGTGGAAAATCAATTGATGTAACAACTTTCAGAAATTCAAAATAATTTTATCTCAGCAGTCAATTTGTTAAGGGCAGCATGTTGGTCCCTAAAGTACTCATAAAACACTATGAACCAAAATTGTCCATCCTGTCAACCAGCTGAATTCTAACACCAGAGCATCCAACTGAAAATGAAGTTCAGTAGAAAATGTCAACTGTTTTTGTTTCAACAGGGACGCCTCAAAGGTACCTCATAGTGATATCGACGCAGCTCGTATTCATTGAGGGGCCAAATCACAGCTATGGTTAAATGACAGTCCAGGACCTGAGGGCCACCTGAGAGTTTGAAAGCCAGTGGTTTTAGGATTTTTTTGATTATTTTAAAGCTAGGAAATTGGGTACTTCATTCTTGGGTAGACTTTAACGTTGGGACATTAGATTGAAGTTTTGATTTGGGGTTAAGTTACGGTTTTTGGCTATCTCACTCAAAAGTAGAGCTGAGTGTATTTGTACTGTAATCGTGTGTATTAATTATAAATGTTGAGTACCTTGGTCAAATGAAAACATTCGTACGTGATGGAACCACAATATGACCAGGACCATGACACAAGTATTAGTACTAGGATACATGTGCATCCCTCTGTTTCTAATGTATATTGATTTTCCTAACAAGATAACGTCTTAAATATATTTTGCATGTCCTAGTGAGCTTCTCCAATATTTTGTTACATCTAAAATGTACTAATTTGTTCCATGTGGCTTTTCATTTCCGACAAGGGTAATCAGCTGCTTAATGTTCACCACCATGGGATACCCTTTGTAAGCTTCCCTTATTCATCCAGTAAAGGATTTTTAACCAAAACAAGATGGTCATTTGTTTCATGACAGAAGAACATTCTGCTTAAGATAACGGACACTCGCCTTATGAAATCTGATGTCAGTATGACCTTGAAGAAGTTCACATGTCCAATTGCACCCCTCAAAATCAGAGTCCTTCCCACTGTCACTCCATCAGCTGTGTGTTAAATGAGACCCACTAGTGACCCCCCCACCCCCACTTTGAAGAGCTCATGCATTAAGAAACTGGCAGCTGGCTTCCATATGGAAACAGTCCTTGCTGAGCATAGTGGAGACCTGAGTTGTACCCCAAATAGTGTCCCCCTGAGAAATCTCATCCGAGCTGACTTCAAAATGTAATGAGGACCTGTATATATATATGATTTTTAAGATTATATTGCACCCCCCAAATAAATAAATAATAAGCTGCAGTAGTTTTTTTAGTAGGATTGTATTATTGCTCTCTGATTTAGTTCTTTGAATATTACTGACTATCTGCCTTCAGTTGATCGTAGGATTTACGTGCAGCCATTGTTGCCTGATGAGAAGCACATGATGACCTTCCAGGCCACCATACCAAGAAGAAAAGGCGCGGCACGGACATAAAACACCACATGGAAGAATGTAATCTTAAGATTGTTTCAGTCTTATACCCGGCTCGGACTACATCTGCCTTGGTGGCCCGACATCTTAGAACAAGAGGCGTTATCTTTGCATATCCTTTTCATTTGTCAGCTTGTCGTAACTTTTACATCTGCTGAGACTTGAGTCAAATTCGTGTTTCATTTTGTTTAGAAAATACCCCAGTATTGAATGATAACAAGTGCCCGTGTTTGGGCATTATTTTTTGTTCTTCAGAACTAAGAATTAATGAAAACGCTCTGTGTTCCGAAATGCGCAACATGATATTGCTCAAAATCAATAGGATTCTTAAATCACGACAGACTTGTGGTTAAGAGAGCCTGACTTGTTTTCTGCATTGGGTTCTGCGCATATGCACTATTGCTCCATTTCAACCATGTTGCTCTTACTTATTTATTTATTGCTCTTATTATTCATTGTATGTGCCTTCTTGTTTTTACTTTTTGTATTGTTTACTTGAGTGTTTTGTCCGTGGACCTATATAATATACTATATATATATATATACTATATATATAAATATATATATGTGTATGTATATATATATATATATATGTATATATACGTGTATATATATATATATATATATATATATATATAAACGCAATTTTGATCTCTTTGTGTGTCTTGACATGTAATTGACAATAAAGCAAACTTTGACTTGATTAGTGATGTGCATTCCAGTTCTTTAGACTCATTTCACTCAAAAGTTTCTTTCAACAAATCGTCCCCCCCCCCCCACACACACACACTGATCCTTTTTTTTTTTTTATATATAAATTAAATAATCAAAAATCATGGTTTTTATAAATCAAATAATAAAAACTCATGGTCAAAGCTTCACGGAGAGTGAAAAGTGCCACACCTGTCCTCACCCCCACTTTCTGATTGGCTGGTTGAGCTGTGATGCCACTTGGACACTCCATTAGGTACACCGCCATTTTCAAGTGTACCTAATAATAGGCCACTTTATTAGGGAAATATCATGGTCAAAGGTCACAGGTCCTCGGGGCCGCGTTCCAATATGTTTTCCAAGTTACCCTCGTTAAGCGCACCTGCGTGAAAAGTTTTAGCCACTTTCACGTTCAAAAGGAGCTAAAAGTTTTCACGCACCTGCACTTAACGAGGGACTGACTCGGACACTCCATTAGGTACACCGCCATTTTCAAGTGTACCTAATAACAGGCCACTTTATTAGGGAAATATCATGGTCAAAGGTCACAGGTCTCAAGCTCTAGTCGTCGGGGCCGCGTTCCAACATGTTTTCCAAGTGACCCTCGTTAAGCGCAGGTGCGTGAAAAGTTTTAGCCACTTTCACGTTCAAAAGAAGCTAAAACTTTTCACGCACCTGCACTTAACGAGGGACTCACTTGGACACTCCATTAGGTACACCGCCATTTTCAAGTGTACCTAATAACAGGCCACTTTATTAGGGAAATATCATGGTCAAAGGTCACAGGTCCTCGGGGCCGCGTTCCAATATGTTTTCCAAGTTACCCTCGTTAAGCGCACCTGCGTGAAAAGTTTTAGCCACTTTCACGTTCAAAAGGAGCTAAAAGTTTTCACGCACCTGCACTTAACGAGGGACTGACTCGGACACTTCATTAGGTACACCGCCATTTTCAAGTGTACCTAATAACAGGCCACTTTATTAGGGAAATATCATGGTCAAAGGTCACAGGTCTCAAGCTCTAGTCGTCGGGGCCGCGTTCCAACATGTTTTCCAAGTGACCCTCGTTAAGCGCAGGTGCGTGAAAAGTTTTAGCCACTTTCACGTTCAAAAGAAGCTAAAACTTTTCACGCACCTGCACTTAACGAGGGACTCACTCGGACACTCCATTAGGTACACCGCCATTTTCAAGTGTACCTAATAACAGGCCACTTTATTAGGGAAATATCATGGTCAAAGGTCACGTGTCAAGTTCTAGTCCTCGCGGCTGCGTTCCAACATGTTTTCCAAGTGACCCTCGTTAAGCGCACCTGCGTGAAAAGTTTTAGCCACTTTCACGTTCAAAAGAAGCTAAAACTTTTCACGCACCTGCACTTAACGAGGGACTCACTCGGACACTCCATCAGGTACACCGCCATTTTCAAGTGTACCTAATAACAGGCCACTTTATTAGGGAAATAGCATGGTCAAAGGTCACAGGTGTCAAGCTCTAGTCCTTGGGGCCGCGTTCCAACATGTTTTCCAAGTGACCCTCGTTAAGTGCACCTGCGTGAAAAGTTTTAGCCACTTTCACGTTCAAAAGGAGCTAAAACTTTTCACGCACCTGCACTTAACGAGGGAATCACTCGGACACTCCATTAGGTACACCGCCATTTTCAAGTGTAACTAATAACAGGCCACTTTATTAGGGAAATACCATTGTCAAAGTTCACAGTCTGGCCCTGAATACCGTTATAAATATAAATAATTTATATTATAATAAATATTATGTTATGTAAAATATATTATAATCGTTATACCGAATGTGTATAATAATCACAAAATATTTAACACATTGGAACAAAAACAGATACAACATTTGAAATTTACAAGCTTGTTTATTGAATAAACCACATTTCACAATACACTAGATTTTACTGTTATTTCAAACTAAACATTTTGAGATGTCTCGGAATGCCACATAGAGGAAAATCTTTCCAATCAATGTCATCATCCGGTTTTGCTGAACTTGTTGATGCAGGTTTTGGTTGACTGCATGCTGGCATCTGTGAAAACAGAATGGATGGATCAGTATATTTTTTTTTAAATCACCAACAATCATAACAGTTTCAAAGATGGATCGGTAAAGTTTCTGTATATTCCCCCCTTGCATTAGGTGTCATTATAATATTAATACTGCATATAATATTATTGATAGCATAATAACAAAGAAGTTGTGACTTCTAAATGTTCAATTTTTAAGTTGTTCCACACTGTTGATTAATTTATCATGAAAGTTAGCAAATCGAGGTTAGCTTGCAGGACCTCACATGAGTGAGAGCTATCGCCCAATACATTTTACCTGCATGTCAGCGAACGTTTAAGTTGTTCCACACTATGTTTGTCGATTAATTCTCAGGAAAGTTAGCAACACGAAGTTACCTAGCACGACCTTAGCGGAGTGAGAGCGAGCGCGATCGCAAAATAAAGCTTACCTTTCGACCAAAACACGGATTTCGTTGAACGATTCGTTTGAACGAATCTTTTGAGTGAACTGACTCTAAAGATTCAGTTCACTTAAAATAACCGGAATCCACATCACTAATGCACAGAACCCAATGCAGAAAACAAGTCAGGCTCTCTTAACCACTAGTCTCCCCGTTGTTGCATAACGGCCGGCGCATCCCTTCCTGCAATATGTTTAGCCGTTAGCTTGGAGAAAACATGCATAAAACAAGTGGTGTTTCAATGAATGCACTGTTCTTTCTTTCCTTGGCAAATCGTAAATCGACATTCTGGCTAACATAGTTCACGCAACACGTTCACTGACTGATCCGTTGATGCACGGGAAGGAAGGCAGTTTACCCATTAACTCGTTCGCGAACGGCAAAATCAGGTTTCGTTCCCTCACTGATCCGTTCTCGCGATGAATTGGAAATACAAATCACTCACTCTCTGACTCATTCGCTTACAGATCCGTTTGGTTAGTGAACAGGAAATACAATTGTCGACTCGTTCGTGAACAGGAAGTTACGTCATTTTCTTCTTCGTTTTGTTTTACGGCGAGGTGGAACCAGCTTCCATGAGCATTACTGACACCTACAGGTTGAAGTCATATTAACTGAAAAAAGAACGAATCACTTTCGTTTACTCTCGTTCACTCACGAGCCAACACTACGAGAAACTCAACTCTTGGTGTTTCCGCACCACGTTTATGACAGTAATATTTGCCATAATGTCACGAGTGTATTATGGCGTCCTTATGAATGGTATTCATTCGGAGGGGCACGTGTCGGACGTGCAAACATAAAGAGATCATACTCGCCGCGTCAAAAGTAAAACATCTGCCGCGTAACTCTGGAGGAATCCGAAAGGAGGAGAAAAAGTTCAGAAATACATTTGTCATGGACATATTTGATTTTGGAACAGAGCCATATTAGTTGATAGTTTTTCATGGTATAAATCGTCACGTGACTAATGTTTTTGTCTCGACTTACTCATGCTAGCTATCTATGGTGGCGACTACCTACCTACCTACCTACCTACCTACCTACCTACCTACCTACCTACCTACCTACCTACCTACCTACCTACCTACCTACCTACCTACCTACCTCAACACAGCTCTAATTGTCATTCCTACTGATTGCTCCTCCATAAGAGCCTCTTGAAAGTAATGGTGGTACTAAAGTTGGTTGGATAGTTGAATTTATGACCCTCTAGAACATAAAAATGGGGGTCTGTCTGATGGTGGACCTCAGCAGCAGCACCTGCAGGAGGCCACGGCTGAGACGAGAGGTAACAGTAGCTGTCAGTGTGACAGATGGCCGCAAGCCGAGCCCAGATTTGGTTTTTATTACAACCATTGACTGACTGCGTGTGCTCTCTTCTCGTGAACTGAACCGGGTCCTCCAGATCTGAACCCCCGGGGGAACAGGGCAAACCCAGTTGTGGGGCTCTCAAAAGTGAGAATTTGAGATAATTTCCCTATTTCCTAAGATCAGGTAAAGTCCCTTAAACCCCTCTGGAGTATTATTAACAAGTGACGAAAACAAAAATTGACCGTTTTAAGACATGTTTGTGATGAAAGGCAGATGAGTCCATTACATAAGAAGGGAGGGGAGCACTTAAAAGCATCTTGACAAAGTTTGTATATTGCATAAATTAAGTCTGAATTAAATCAGAGAAAACTAATCGCTCGTTGGCTTGTTTCTAGCTTGGTTGGGTCGTTGGTAACCGACAGTACGGGGTGGGTTGATTTCAGCAAAAACATCCGTTTCTGACTAAAGAGCAGAGAAAACGAGATTTTTTTTATCTTTGCCTGATGTGTGCTGGTCATACAAACGCAAAATAATTTGACTGTTCCATGATGGATGAACCTGGTCCAGGTACAAAGAACACGGGGGAATTTGATCCATCAACTCCGGCGCAATGAAACACTTCCACGCTGTTCGGAAAGAGCCTATTACAAAGTGTCAACTTTATATCATGTTTCCTTAATTCACTCAACTGACCATTTGGCGTCAAAAAGCACCCGAAAGGCACGAGAAGCAAGTTAGAAGTTGCCAAGCCGACATCTGTGGCAAATTCAAGTGGAGGCCCCTGGGTCTAAATGTGAAACACAGGCGAAGAATGAAGAAGTGAAGATTGCAGTTGAAGACGCAGTTGCCTTGACCTCAGGATGGATGGATTGGCAGGGGGGGGGGCTCTGGAAAGTCAAAGGGAGGATTTAAGTCTAGAGGGAGGCCGGCATGATATTTGTCTTTTTTTTGGTTGCCATGAACATGAATCCTTTTTTTAGATTTTAATGTTTTCATTAACACACAATGAAAAGAAATGGTTGTGAAATCATTGAAGGGGTTTTTGAACACCATTCTTTGTCTTATGGTGTAATATGTAAAAATAAAAAATAAAACGACTTCAAAAGAGCCATTATTGTCCGACGAAACCGACTAAACGGTCGTTTAGAGGAGCTGGCAGAAGAAGCGGCAAAGGATGCCTCAGCGTTGAGTCAGCTGACCTCCCGCAGCCTTCAGGTCTTTTCCGTGCTGGTCTTCCGTGTGCACAGATGTCTGCTCGCTGCGCTTCTGGCAGCCTCGCTTGTCCACTTTGGCCGTCATATGCTTTTATTTTACGTCCGTACGTTATGACTCTACGTGCTGTTGCCATGGTCTGTTTTCACGCCATGATGTCATCAAATGACGAAGCAGATAGATGCTTCTCCTTCAACACCCCGTTTCTTTTCCCTTCTGGAAAGAAAAAAAAAAACAGGTGGTAGCGAAGACTACCAAAGTCTGGGCCGCCACCATCTTTCCTAACAGCTGTGCCGAGATGTCGCAGTGCGTTGGCCTAAATATTGAAGCCTCCGCAGCCTGGCACTGCGCCAGGTGCTCTGCGGCAGCACAACGATATTCCCGACAATCCAGAATGACTCGGTTCACTTTGAGGCTAACAAAACACGTTTGACGCCATTAGCAAGTACCTGTGATGGACCGAGAAGCGATGGCGGTTTCGTCCCGCCCTCCCGCCTACGCTGCTATTTGTCTTGGATGTCACGCCGGCCTTTGATCCCCAATTTGCAGTGATTAGTCAAGGGCTTCGTCCTTCCCGTTGGAAACAATGCGTCGAACTGGAACGGTGACACAATCACACGCCCACACGGTGAAGTTCGCAAATGGGAGGATAAATAAGCTGATTGAACGCAGATTCCGATCGCTGTGGCCGGACGTGCAAATGGTCTGCTGGTTTCCTTGATCTTCCGTCCAGTTTCCGAATACATATAAATAAAGCGGCACAACCTGAGAAAGCAGAGGAACGGATCATTATGGAGCATAACAGTAATCAGCAGGAAAAACAGGCTATGGGAATAATTTGGGTCTTTGAATAAAGAACTCACATCAAGCCATTTCCCCTTTCAACTTAGTGGCGCAAATTCAGGTTCCAGCCTTGTAACGAAATGAAGATGGCGTGTTTAGAATTCCTCGTCATCCTCGAACACGATCGCCGTCGCTCTGTGGAAATAACGACCCCATATGGCCTGCTACATTAATCAGTATTTGTTGCATTCATTGAGCTTTTCCTCTCTAAATTTGGTTGATTAAAAATGTATTGATTTCAAAATTTGAATAAAAAAAATGATACATGTAATTGAATCATGAACAAAGCCGGGTGGATTTAATTGGCCGATATTAAGACTTTAAAAGGCAGATGATTATTTTTACTATTATTTTTTTTAAACAAATGAAATAAAATAATGACATTCAAACACGAGCCACCAAATATTGTGTATAAAAATCATCCAATTTTTGAAGCTTTTTCTCTCTGTTATGAACCGTAATGAAATACTTGAAGACAAATTTAAATCAGCTAATAATTTCCCCGTAATTTAAAAGAAAAGTTAGATTATTACTTTTTCATTTTTTTAATTAATCGGCCGATTAATCAGCTATGGTAACTTTATTCTGCCAAATATCAGAATTGACATTAGCCTAAAAAAATCCTTATGGGTTGGGACCATCAAAACATTACTCTTGGATAAAAACAAACTCAAAATGTTAAATGCCATTTGAACTAGTTCTAAAAACATGCCACGACATACAGTAGTTTTATGGTTACATAAGTCCGACAACCTTCTGCACCACAACATTTTTGCAATGGTAACATGAACAAAATAGCAGTTAAAGTGAGCTGATTAATTACTCCCCTTTGATTATTTTGAACGAGAGAAAAAACAAAAAAACAAAAAAAAACATCTGTTTCACATTGCAACATTGTTGGGCGATGACAAGCTGATAAAGAGCAAAAACGCAATTCCCAGATCAGGACAATAGCAAAAATCTGATATTCTGATCTAACATGAAATTCGTGACGGGGATTTGGTAATATCAGAAATATCGCATTTCCCAAGAATTCAACAACAAATTCCACCCACGCGTCGAAAAAGATATCGGTTCCAATTTCTGCTCCTTTTGAACAATCACAGCATTTAATGGAGTTTACGGGAAATTGAAAACCTGAGCAAAGGCACGGGCTGAAAAAAAAAATAACCACTGTTGACAGATTCAATCTCGGCTAGTACCTCTAAGGGCTTATTTGGAGCCAAAACAAGACAAGAGTGCCTCGTTTTAGATTCAAAGTGGACTGCACAACACATTGGGGAAAAACACGCTCGGCGTACCCGGCAACAGTATCAAATGTGCGACCCGAGGGAGCGTTTGGACTTTTATGATGTGGTGCGTTCGGATGCCAGCACGTCATAATCTGCCCCGATGCGCTTCGCTCACTCAAGTCAACGCCGCTGTTGGACATCAATAATCCTGACATTGATTTAGTGCCGATAGCACACATTCTGACACGGAGAAATCCTCTTCTTGAGTTTGGAATTCCGTTAAAAGGCATTACGACTCTTTCAGATCAGAAAATGCATTGGAGTTGATTTTTACTGGATTCTATCAACTTTTGGGGCCAAGGATGCAATCAGGCCCACTTTGATATTCGTATTAACTCTACCATGCCAAATTATTTTTTTTTGGGGGACATATTGATTTCTGACTGTTGTAGAAAATCTGATATTTTCCTTGGCTAGTTTTCGCATAAAAATAATTCTGACATCAGAGTCTTGACACTTTTTGGGAAGTATTGAGAACCTGAAATCAGTGATGCAGATTTGCAACAACTACTCCAAGATCAAATATGAACTTTCTTTTCATTCCTATTTCAAGTAATTTTTTTTCTTTAATTTTCGCAATATAAGTTTCTTACTCCAGTCGAAACCTCCAACTTTATGACGAACTATACACATAAGGGTTTTTTGGAATAAACACTGAACCACATGCGTGCCGTGAACAACAAAACAGCAGATGAAGAATAGTAAAAAATAAAAATGCTTCCAAAAGTTGCTGCTGACAAGCACAAATATAGCAAGAATAATAGTGTTTCTTTTATCTCAAATACAGGAAATGTCTTTTATCCATCAACAGAATCACGCACAAAACAATATGAAAAATCATTGTGTGGTTGGCGCGCGACAATGCTTAATTGCATTTTTTTTTGGCTAACTATTTTTTATGTTGGTTGACTGATGACTTTTTTGTTCTTACGGTTTTGCCTTAAATGAGGAAATAATAATATAAGGGTACATAGTTCAAACATACAAAGATGAGAAAGGCCCCACTTGTGACAATAAATTAAAAAAAAAAGTTTTTACTGTTCATGTTGTGCAGTGTACTCCAGATGAGCAAGTCGGCAAACCAGACGTCGTGGCTGTTGTAGTACCAACACTTGCCAGTGAGAGGCAGCATGTTGCAGCAGGGAATCTAGACTGGCACAGTTAAAAAATAGAATTAGTAGAAAAAAAAAAAAAGGAGAATAATCATTTCTCGTCACAATTGAGGAGTTTGTGGCTTGACTGAATTCAATGTTGACTCCAAATAAGTTTTATTTTTTAAAACATAAATATTGAAGAGGGTTAATAGGCAAGGGGGGAAAAATTACTTAATTCACCCCACATAAAAAAATGTTCAGGATATTTTTTTTTAGTTTTTAATTTTCAACTCCTGCTATTTGAAAGGGACAGGAATTAAAAATTACACAAAGTTTAAGTGTTTAGCTGTGTTTGGTCATGTGACCTCTCCAATTGTCATTGGGGCAAAAATGGTCTTTGCTGCAAATGCAGGGTGCAGGAAATACAGATTTTTTAAAAAAGTAACCCAACCCAAAAAAAAAAAAAATGCTGCCCAGACAACACCTTGCATTGCTTCAGGTAAAAGGATTTGGTTTCACGTCGCCTCAAAGCAGCGGAAATGTTTTGTCACTTTTGTTGCTGTCTCATCCTCGCCTAAGGACAGGATCATCTCTATTGTGCCGCTGACCACAGACATTTAGGCTGCTTCTCAAGGTGGTTCAATTCTGGGCCTTTCAAAATGTGCCCCTTTGACGACTTGAGAGACATACACAAAAAAAACCCCTCAACATTTGGCAACAAAAACCATTTTAGCAACCATTACAAGACTATATGAAAAAAACCCAAGATGTTTTGTTGATATATATATATATATAAGTGTTCAATGGTTTCGTCTTTGTTGCTAAACGTGAGACTTTTACTGCGACGAGCAGCCTTTTGTCCTATAAATCACGCCGTTAAAAAAAACACACTACGATACGACGAGTCCATATGATAATAGATCACAAAGAGACAGCCTGTGATTTGTCTTCAGAAGCCGTGCAGCTGAACATGTGTGAAACTTCGGATCAAAGATGGCCGATTTGACGCATCTGATTGATGGTCCATTAAGGCATTGTTTTGGCGCTCCGATGTGTATTTGTCTGTATCCAGGCTGCGAGAGCGATGGGGAGTTCGCAAACGGCTCCAAATTGTCTGATCCATCGGAAAGGTTCGGCGCTCGCCTTATGGGTGCCCTTTTTTTTTTCTCAATTTTTTTATTGATGCTGGCTTGTTCTCCCTCGCAAAACAATACCCCGCAGCACTCAAACAGTGTCATTAGTGCCAGACTTTAATCCTGGAAAGAAATATCATCTAGTGTTTTATTAGTTTTGCCAGGTCAAACTGTATCCTTTTCAGTGCTTTTCAAATATTTTCCATCTAGATGTTTTTGATCCAGAAAAGAAAATCAAAGTTCTCAAAAAGAAATTCCAGAAATTTCCACGCTAATATGTACTAAATACACTTTGCAATAACAGCAATAAAATTAAACAGATGCTACATTAGCTATTGCGTTAATATGGACCAATTAGGATACCTCTCTTGCGGTGATAGCATTAGCTTATTTCCATTGTTGTACAATAACAGTGGCTGACCATTAGCATGAGCGCTAACATATGAACATTGGTTGAAGATTATTTCAAACCAGGCAGCAATTTGTGGGATTTAAACCACAATATGTAAAAACAGCCTCTAAATTTCATGCCTCAAATTGGCAGAATAGCATCTCATTACGTTAGCACGATAGCATCACTATTAGCGCTAACAATATTGGTCACATTAAAACCCTAATGGAGAATGTTTAGTTTGTATATTTAGCATCTTCAGCTTCTATGATGGTAAATTATGTGAAACTCTTCTGCACGAAAAACTGAGAAACAGCAAGAATCGTCTTTGTCATTCTCGTCCGGCGGGATTACGCAAGGTTGTACGGAGCAGACACAAAAGTCTCCCGATGAGTGAGGCAGCTGCTGTCGTACTTACACAAAAACCGACCACCTCTTACTCATAAACATCATGTGGTTGACAGCTACTTGGAGAAGGGAGAATGAAAACAACCTTGGGCAACGTGCCACATGCTGCTTCACCGAGACATGATCTGATCACATCTGGTAAATTTCCAACTACAAATGAAAAGCCCATTCCAAACTGCGTGGGAATGCTTCTGTCAACTTCACTGCCAATCAGTCACCGCCACCTTTTTCGGGCTCCTCTGATGATCAACAATCATCGATAGATGGTTCTCTGTGGATTTGTCTTTCTTACATCACACAGCCCTAAATCTCATGAACAATCACATCAGGTGACTGAAGCCCCCCCCCAAAAAAAAAGGTTTGAGCACATGGTCAAAGAGACATACGTAGGTAGTGACATCAACCGTTGCGATAAGCCATCAGCTAATTGAGCAGGTGCCTCCAAGGCAAGATCATGTCAAATATGAAACGGTTAAGGTCACATGAAAGCGCACGGCCATGAAAAGCCACTGTGATTTGCCGACATTGACTTATCGCCGCTGGTGCGTACAAATCATTTGCTTTGGCGGAGAAATTGAAAACACGCGCCCCAGGAATGAGCTTTGTCTTTGTGATTCTCTTTGATAGGGACAAAGAGCAAGCAATCACAGGTGAAAACACAGGGCCGCCGAGGAGGACCGCGACGGGTGGCGGCCATAAATAAAAACCTACCCTGACATTTTGCTCTCGGCTATACTCTGATGAATTTTTGCCGCTGGAGGGGCCTCCGGAGGTTAAGGGGAGGATATTGCCGATGTCGCCGATGAAAAAAGGTCACGATGGAGGTGCACTCCTGAGAGGAATTCCAGCGTGATTATTATGAAAAAGAGAAGTGAGTGTCTGGAGAGGAAGCGGTCATTCAAGAGGGGCCAATAATTCAAGGAAATGAACTTCTCTTGATGGCAGAAAGCAACAATTTGCAGGTTGGCCCTCAGCTCACCTGCGCTTTCCAAATGCTCCTCTGCTACTTAAGTGGATTTTACGGATATCTGCACTTTCCTTGATTATTTACTTTTACAATGGGGCACAACCTACATTTTGAAAATGATCTACTATATCGTCTGGACTCTCAATACCTCGACGTCATGGCAACTGATTTGATTGGAGGTGGCTACAAAGTCTTACCCAAGAAGATCAGAGAAGCTGGTTTGTTAACACAGCAGGAAGCTCTTTGAAATAGATGAAAAGGAAGTGGAAAAAAAGTCACGGCGAATTCTTTGAATAAGCCAGAGGAAAAGATGACCTCAAAGATTTAGAAACAAAATCTTTCATAGTCGAGTCTTTTTTAAAAATACCATGACTTTAAACAACGTCAGCTCTTCATTGGAGTCAATGTTCAAAGATGAACAAAGGTAAACTTGTTCTCCTCTGATGATGACGGCAGAGATAATTGACCGGGTCCTCGAAAAAAGATTTTTTTTATTTAACTTATGAGCTGAAACTCGACATCGGAGCTTGCGAAGGTAGCAAATTCAGATTTTCTTTGTCTGTCTCCATTTAAGGTCACAATTGGTTGCAAAGACAAGGACAGGCCAAGTACGTTCCGAAAGACATCTCTTCAAAATCAAAAGCAGGCAGGAAATGTTTGGGGATTTTTCTCGTCATAATGTCGGGAGGAGATGAGTGATCACAAATGTGGCAGGATTAAAAGCTCTACCAGGAAATTGCTTTTTGATCGAAGAAAATATAGAAAGAGGTGGGCAACATCACAAGTGCGACGAGGGCACAATGAAGGCATTGTCTCGTGTCGTTCATTCAAGCAACGACAACTCAAAGATTTTTATAAATGGCAGACCAATCGCTCCAGATGTCATCTATCAACCTGGTCCAAAAATCGGTGAATTTAGAGACGAACTTGGAATCAATGGTGATGATAATGATTGAATGCCAGGAAACACTTGCTGAAAGAAACTCACTCGGAAAAGACATTTCCAGAAGGTTGAATTTGTACAAAGTGTCAGTCTACATTTACGTTTGGTCAAGTTACGCATAAATGATTGAATTGAGATCCAGTAATATGCAAAAAATGACAAGATTGTTTTTCCGATGTATTGATTTTGGGATTTTGGTTAGATGTTAGTGATTAGGGTTAATTTTTATTCCAGCAATACTCTATTAACATAGATGATTATATTTGTTGTTTTTGGGTGAAAGTATAATGTCAAAATAAAAGAATGTGTGACAAAAGTTGACATTTTCAAGCGCCTTTGGTCAGACTGTAAAAAAGTCTGCCAATGTTAAGCAAACTTTAAAGTTAATGTCATGCAGAAACCACAGTTTTAATTGTTAGCAACATTTGACTTAACGCTCAATTTGAGTCTTGAATGTTTAAGCTTTTATAAGAAGCAGATTCAAATCTACTTTTTGGGCCATTTTAGGAGCACTTTAAATGCTCGCCAATAATTCTGTCTACCTTGTATCCCGGGTGCAGCATTTCAGCGTTTTTAGCTAGCATAAAAAAAAAAATATGGTGCTTTATTTTACAGCGCTAGCAAAACTGTCGTACAAAGTACATACGTGTGGTGGCCACATCTGTCTTCGATTAAAACACTATTACTGTCAAAACCAATCAACAATCCTCTGTAGCATTAACAATGTAGCCCAAGTTTCGACATATACGCTGCTGAGCCATTGCACGTTAAATGTGTTATTCAATCCCACAGGTGCGATTAGCGAATATTCTTTTTGACCACATTGATTCACCGGTGTATTGGAAAACGCAAATGTTTGTCATGGAAGATTATTTATAGTCAAAGTTGGTCAAATATGTCGTAGATCTCGCTGCCAGACATCGTCGTTTATTTGTGGCTCGTGCCAGTCGGAAACACGTGTCAGACTCAGCAAGTACAAATGTTAAGTCCTAAATTTTTTTTTTACCTTTTAATTATTATTATTAATATATTTTATTATTTTACTTTAATTAAAATTAAATGTATTCATTTACTAATTATAGTACTTTAGTATAAAATCCCACTGCATTCTTTTGGGGAAATGGTCCAAGACAAAGAATGTGACCTTTATTTATTAAAGTGAAAATAACGTCGAGTACAATCACTTTGGAAATCAATTTTTAGCAGTGAGTCATGCAAAGCTACTCGAGCACAGCCCAAGATTTATTATCAAAATAAACGTACAGTCTTAGAATTAGCATAATTGCATCAGCGTAAAGTTGTTTACGTCTCAGCAGAGTCGAGCAGCTGTTTTTCTTAATTTTTTTTTCTGGCTTGGCCTCTCGTCGGTTTGCTCTTAATCATAAACATATGTATGAAGTTTTTTTTTTTTTAATCTACTTGGAGAGAGGTTCAAAGGAGCGTGTCCTGATACGAGCTCATCTCCCTCAAAATGATGGATATAAATTAGCCGCTGAAATACACAAAGTAATATCCTGTTCGGAAACAACCGCTAATGCTGAGCTTTCCCAGATAATCCATTTTAAACGTCGAGTCAAGATATTCCGGTAATTTAAAATAAGAGCAGTCGTCCGCATTTCGAAACGCGTCCCCCCCCCAAATATTTTTGTGACGTTCAAAAGGTTGCGCGGTCTGGCATCAAGGGCTAGTTCCTCCTCGTTTGCGAGCCCCCCTGTTGGCCGCGCTGCGTCATCACATCTAAAGAGAAGGTGGGAAGAGCGAGAAGTTCAGTCTGGGTGACGCCCGTGCGCGGAATCAAGCGTGACTCACGAGTCGTTGAGGCACCAAGGAAACGAAATATTTGGGAATTCCCAATTTTGGAGAATCAATGGTAGACCAGCTGGGATGCTCCACTGGGAAAGTTCTGGACTTGTTGATCAATGAACTCCAAATGGTCCTAATATTATTTGGGTAAACATTTTTTTATATATGTCAAGGTTTTAAACGAGAAACGGACAAATTTCTGTCTTTCTGGCTCGTCTTGGACTCCGAACACTCAAAAAATAATACTTCCCATTATCGTTTTGCCTCTTAGCATCGTCACTGTGCAATAAAGACCGCATTGTGCAAAAGAAAAAAAAAAAAGGGCATTTATAACCATACAAAATCTGAAATTCACGTTTTGCATTGGCCGCCAACAGTGTTGACGGTGTGATATGCACTTGAAAAAAACCATCAGGCAGCAACTATATTCAAATTTGACGCTGTATTGCAAGTAATAATCTTAATATTCCCCACATGAAATCATTCAAAGTCTGGGTTAGGCTCTTTGCCGTCCAACTGTGCAAACAAATGCGGCACAACGCTGCACTGTCTGTGAGGCATTAGTGACCACAAGAAGCTCATCTGGGGACCACTTTTGGGTCCTCCACGCATCTCATCTGCTCTGCTCGTCCGTCAACTCTCAAGCTATTATCACCACCGCAAAATATAGACGCGTTTGACCGGCAGGGTTTCTCATCTGTACGTCGTTTTCAATGTCAGGGAGGCTTTGAAGCAGATCTTTGTAGGGGGGCTACCAGGAGGGGGGGGACACTTTCACTTCATGTCAGCTGCTTGCAATGAAGATAGGACGACATGCATCTGGACTCGAGTTGGAGTTCAAAAATGAGCAACTGCAACGGGGCTTTTTCTATGCATAATTCACCAGCCGCAATATTAGGCACACGTGCGCATTCTTAACAAGGGCTGCATCGAATTTGGACTCTGACACGGCATCACAATCGGAGACGGTGTTATTGTTTCGTGTCATCAGAATTTTTACAAGAGTTGCCGGTGTTGCCATAGAAAATAAGCTGAGTGGTCAATTCACTTCAGATGATCCACTCCAGATCACTTGATCCTGACAGGATGGTTAGCAAATTATTATTTATGAATTGTAAATTGTGGGGCTGCTTTGCTACATCCAGAACTGGGTGACTTGTCGCAGGGTGCTATGAAACCAAATTATTTCAATCTATGTACTTGTTTAGTTTTCTTGGTAAGGCAATTGAGAACAGATTCACTCATGGTGAATTGTTTTTCCGAAGGGGTTACAAAAAAAAAAGCCAGTCACTAAACCAAGTGTTCATTCCCACAAAACATGTCAAATAACGTCATTTTTTTTTTTTTTTAACACAATCTAGAGGCACCCATTGAAGGCTGGCTGGGCTGGGATGAAACCAGAACACCAGGAAAGCCTTCTGACCTCAAAAGCTATCCATCAAAGGCTCCAATTCAAAGTGTCAACGTCCATTGTGGGACACAATAGAGGAGCGCCTCCGCCGGGGAATGGGAGGAAGTATTGGACGTGTTTGATGTAACTGTAGATGCTCCGAGGTGATTCTCTCTCTCTTTTTTTTTTTAATTACCTTTGTCGCCCATACCAGATACTTGCTTCCTGCCCAGGGAAAAAAGAATAGCATAGCCAATAGCCATGTGGGATTCAATATAAGGGGTAGGGATGAGTCAAACTATTAGACGGCTCTAATGGAAATTTACCAGACTGTGACCAGATTAAAAAACATTATTATTTTTTTTAGAGTTTATATGCAGTATTCTGTATATCTATGCAATTTCTTCCCTTCTTTAAAAACCCAATAAAAATGAAAAGAATGAAACAGCAGCCAAAGATGGTCCAACTCTTAACTGGCGCACATGCTTTCTGCATTTCCAACAGTCATCCTCCAAAACTGCACTTAAAGTGCAATTAATTAAGAGGAATAAAAGGATTTTGACTCCCACAAAATCCCATTTACAGCAGTTTAACCCCGATTTTTCCATTTCCTGCGCAGCACTAAATATAAGAGGGTCAAGTGCTCAGTTAAATACACAGTGTACGATTTTTTTTTTTTTTTTTATAGTTTGCTCCCAGCGGGGCTGCTGGTGCCGGCGGGGCGCCAGACAACACAGCACACACACATTGGGATCACTTTCAACCTTTGTGTGTGTGCTTGTAGGGGCGGAGGAAGATCGCTCATTAATCCTATAAAGGGACGATCGCAAAGCATGTTTCGCACTCACTCATTCCTCGGCACAAAGGCGGAGAGAAGAGAGCACTCTAGCCTGAACTCCGTAGAGAATCTTCATGACTTTGTCTTGACTTCCTTTTTTGTAGGAAAAAATATTTAAATGATTCTCGTGACTTTTGCTGTGTGATCTCGGAGAAGACAAAGCGTTAACATCGGCTGTAATCTCGGCCGCGCACATCCACTTGTTTTTCTTGCGAGCAAGGATGACGCTGCTGGTGCGCACTCGGATTAAACGCTGGTTCGTAATGGTCCTCTTCGCCACCGCTACGAGGTGTCAAGCGCCGGAGGGTCGCCCTAAACCTAACTCCATCAGGCCGGTTCTTCTTACGGGTGCTGCGGAGGATCAGGAGCCCATGGTCGCCGTCTCCAACCGCTCGGCTGCCGCGCACGTCAAGAAGTTCAACATCTTTGCGCAGGTACCTTTCTTCCATCTTCACTTTGATTGGACGTATTAATAGTGATGATGGGCGACCCTATTGTCTTACGTCATAGGATTGTGCAGGTGTACCCCATATTTGCAAGACGTTTGTTCGTTCGTTCGTTCGTTCGGTGTTGTATCGGATGGTGCCTTTTTGTTGAGTCTATTTTAAATTGTAGCATTTTTGAAGTTGTTGGCATGATTTATTTTTTCCTGACTATTCAGAAGTTCAAACTTTGTGCAATACAGTATTCCTGGTGACTTATTTTATATTTTTTAAGGATGAATCACAAATTGACTTGCAAAGTTTACACTGATTTTACAAAGATTTGTTTTTGACAAACCTCAACTTAATTTTTAATCATTTTTTTGGCGAATGTCTTTTCTTTGCCTGACTACTGTCTTATTTTTTCTTTTAAAGATACTCATCATAAAAATTAGATAACTCTCACATGACTTTTTATTCTAAAAATTCTAATTAATAATGTCATTTTGCAGCTTAGAAAAGAGAGAGAGAAAAGAACCTGACTATTGTGTGTCCAAAATTTCCATTTTTGCTAGTGAAGCAGCATGCAGCTTCGGATTAATCGTACAAGTGACCATAAACAATTGTGGTAGTGATTAAAAGGCAGCGTTACGTTTACTACAACTTCTGTGTTAGTCACTTGACTGCATTCCGTGCAATCTCTCTTCATCTACAAACACAATACTTTCCAAACAGCTGAGAGGACATAGTGTCTTTTAAATAGTCAGCAGTGCACCATTTCAAATAAGGCTTCTTTATGTCGAACCCCCCCACACCCCCCATAAACTCCTAATTGCCTTTGAGACGTGACGCCACTGTGCACGTCCACAGTAAATCATTAACGGCAGCACAAATGTGAGGAGAAAAAAAGTGACTAGTGGGGGGGGAAGTGACCAGTAGACGCTTGTCTAGGCTTTTTGGTGTCATTCAAGTCAAGATTAGGAGGTTCTTTTTATCAAGGTGAGGTTGGGGATTCTCATCCTGCTCTTTTAATACTAAAGTGACACATTTGAGGGTTGAGAAATCTAGGTGGTCTAAATTTAACAAAGAAAAACTGGGGCAAATTTGACACATGACTGCTCAAATTTCAGTAAATCAAAATTAATTCATCTATAAACTGAAATTTCATGTCAATATTTTTAGGAAGCACTCACGCTATGTATAAAAGTTGACACAATCAATGTGACCATGGTTGAGCGTTAGCGTAGTTAGCATAACCACAAAGTGCTTTTCAAATTCTGTCAAAGCAGGAAAAATAACAAAATAGTATAAAACCAATATTCGACTAATATACATGACGTATTCAGACACAGTTAAGTAGTAAAACACAACAGAGAAGTAAAAATGCACAACTTACATCACATTGGACATCAATCTTGGTTCCCGAGAAGGACTTCCACCTGTCAAATAAGTCGTCCTATTTGTTACATTTCAAAAATACTGCCCTCTAGTGATACTGATGATTTAATAAGAGAAAATAGGTTTAAAAATACTGCCCTCTTGTGATACTAATAAAATAGTTAAAAAAACAACAATCTAAAATAATTGATAGATTTGAGCGTTCACTTCAGCTTTTTGTAAGTTTTCGAAAGTTTGACTCCATTAGTGGCATGAATCTTCTCATCGCAACACAATTTTTTTATTCATTTATTTTGCTGCGGTTTGTCTTTTTTTCAACGTGGCCCTCGTGACATGTTCAGCGGCAGCAGGCTGTGTGCAAACTGCTGAGCGTGCTGACATCCTGCCCCGAGCCAACAATGATGTGAACGTTGAGGCGAAAAACCTCAAGCCGAAGCCTGCCAGACCTCAAATTTGAACGCCTGCTTGCACTTCGGCCACTGACAATATAGGAAGCCATACGTGTGTGTGTGTTTGTGTGTAGACCACCAGTCTACCAGCAGTAAAACCAGGCAAGTTATGGCCATAATGACATTCACGACAGTGTGTGTGTGTGTGTGTGTGTGCACGCGCCAGGAGCTTTTCCACACTTGTAAAGTTGCGGCCTAAGCCACATTAAGTGGCTTCTACTGTATAACATTTGACTGGCCCACTAACGGTGAGGCCATTTACAAGCGGAATAAATCAGGAGGTAAAAAAAAAAAGTCTTTCACCTGACGTACGCGCTGTTGCCTTTTATTTAACAGACCTTGAAGGCGTCGGAAACCATCCGTGTATCCGTCGTCATCTGGTTTTCAGGACCATTTCAAGTCTGCAATGAAATTTTTTGGAAACATCAAAAACAGTTTTGGGCTTAAATGAAGCTAGCTTACAATTTTGTACTGCGCAAAGACAATTTAGGCTTTCATAAAAATGAACACGTGTTCTTGTGAACATCAAAGATACTAACAGTAGCGTAGTGTTGAAAACCACATTATCGCAGGACTTGCCTGAGACCAGAACTTACAGAGACCAAGACTATTGAGAGTCGAGACCAAGACCGTAAAAGCCAGCAATTTAAAAAAACAGTCACAGAGTATTTTCACTTTGATTTGTTGGTCCAAATTTGCTTTTATGACAATTTATGCTAGCTATTGACAATTATTTTGTCTTTGACGATTGAACAAAACCAACCTTTTTCAGGTGGGTGGTGTGAGTCTCAACCGGCTCCGCTTTTAAAAGTCTTGCCGGCCTACCCCGCCAGAGCCGCTCGTGAAGCGACCTTAATGAGCTGAGAAAGTCAGGCGGAGGTGTGGCGGCTTGTTAGCGCCGCCGCCGTCGTCGTCGGCCTCCCGTCCGGTGGCCTTTCCAGTCTGCTGCTCCCTCAGGTGCCGGCGGGGGCCTCCAGCCCGAACCTATTAGGCGGGGCCTCCCGCGGCGACCTCATTCGCCGTAATTGGACCTGTTAATGATAGAGGAGAGCCGCGGTGATTTAAAAGACATTGTCTGAGTGTAACAAGTCGGATGTCTTGTTTCCTCTAAAGGACGCCGGGGTCCAAAGTTCACAGACGTGTTTGGTCTGCTAAAGGACGCCAGCGTTGGCGTTTGACGGCCGGGGATTTTGGTCGGAGTGATTCACCCTGAGTTTATGTGATATCTGCTGGCTGTCTTTTGTTTTCTGTTTGTTGACTTGATGAGGTTCTTTTTATTGGACTCCGCGAGACCTCTGCAACCAATTATTTTGTCATCCACTGATATAAACCTTCAAGTGCAGAGACACAGGGATCACTTTTTATCTTTTCCTTTTAATCAAGTAAGGTTTCGATTCTGGCTCGCGTCATGTGTCACTTTTTGCTAGGCAAGAACTTTAAAGTGTCTCGCCGACTATATTATTATTCCCGTTTATGTCAAACGTTTGCTGCTCGGCAGACTTTGCGTACGTCATGTCTTCGAGAAGCCAAGTCGAGAGTATGAGACAATTTCGATCTTATCGATGCTCAGGTCACTCATTTGCGGAATACTAAAATTCGTTTCGCAAAGGCTGATGAAAATGTGAAATAGAGGAGGACATTTTTTGGGGGATTGTCGTGGGTCACAGGATTCTATTTTCTTTCAATCACGAGGTTGGGAAGGAAGAGGATCAAAAAGTTCGCGTGAGAAAAGTTAGTCAAATTTAAAAAGTAGCTCAAATTGTTGCTTTTAAAAAAAATTTAGGATATCAAATGAGTTGCAACATAAAGTTTAGTAAGTTGGCATCAATGTCCTCCTCATTGTTATTTTTTTTTTCTTTCTTCACGCAAAGTTCCACTGACATGAGCTGTACAGCGGAACCGTGTTTTGCTTGTAAATAAGGGTTCCACAACGCTGCTTTTTAGAGATTGTTGACCCCGCAGCACGAGTCAAAAAGGGTTTTGTGGTGGAAGGAGGGGGGGCTTCCCTCATGGCGCTGCGTCTGTCTCCATCCTTATCGCCTCGGCCGGCATGCCGTGAGTGGCCGCCGAGTAAAATAGCTCTCGGGGGCCACTTCCTGCGCGGGATCATCCAAGGCTTTTATGTGCCGAGTAAAAATAAGGGACAACAGAGACGAGACGCATCCCGATTCAAGCCACACGTCCCTCAGAAGTAGCGAGTGAGGCGTTTTAAATAACCGCCTGATAAGGTGAGGTAATCAGATGGAAAGAGGGAAGGGGGAGGTTTGATTCACCACATTTCAAAGAGTTGATGGAAGAGGTGAGGCCCATTTTTTCTTCCACACCTACGACGTGGATACGAGAGACAGATTCAACGTACGTCGTAGTGTGAAGCTGCGAGCTGTCCGGTTATATAAAACGAGAAAAAAAGTTTGTGTCAGTCATTGTCAGTTTGTGTTTTCCGAAAGAGAAGTTCAGAGCGGTCTTTTGGAAACAGCTTGTTATGGTGAAAAGGAAAAGTCTCATTTGTTACTATGTGACAGTTGTTCCTGAATTAATTTTATGTTGCGGCCAAATCTGGTTTTGTTCTAAATTATACTCCAGCAATATTCCCCGCAAGAATGTGGTTGCTTTGAAATGCTTTGTCTCATTAGCGTTAACGTTTGTCATTTGTCTCTGGAGTAGTGAAGACACTCATCAGTCATCCAATAAAAATTACACAATAGGATTAAGGATATGTTAAGCACAGATGGAGGATTGTTTGTGCCAGAATTAAATACAAAAAAAAAATCAAGTATGAAAAAATTAACTAAAGTGGTAAAAAAATTTAAATGTAACAAATATACCAGGCCTATTTTTTTTAATTTTTTATGTTTTATTTGAATTAGTTTTTTTTTTTTTAATCAAATGGCCTTTTCATCATTCAGTATTTTATCAGATATTAACATATTTAATACATGTTTAAATAGTATTTAGATATCAGTATCAACTTTACGGAGGTGGAAAACAGTTACACACCGATATTGACAAACAAACGAGTATTAACGTTTTCAAATGTAGGGAGTAAAAGTATAAAGGCAACATTTTAAAAAAAAAAGTATTTGTACCTCCCACCGCTGTATAACGGATTCGAATATAAAGATGTTAAAGCTGCCGTAACGTTTGACCAACCTGATTCGGCGCACTACTGTTGGTCACGTCTTGGGCACAGTAATTCACTTTTCTAAATTTGATTTGTGACAGGCTTCATGTCCAACTGCTCTGCTTGGCCTCCCAAGTCGCACGGCAACAGCGCTTACACGTGTAAGGAATTACACCGAGATGCCGCATCTTGCGATCCTCGAGGAATTGGCAGTGGCCTATAAAAAAAAAAAAAAAAATCCCTATTAGTTAAGCTGTAGCACATATTTTTTCACTTCTCAACAACATTGAAAAAAAACAGGGAAATAGAGGGAAAGAAAAAAACATGTCTGTAAAAACAAATGGAGGGGGAAAAAAAATGAAAGAAAAAAATGTCTGTAAAAACAAATCCGACTTACAACAAACCACGCAAACAAGACTCTGAAGGATTAGTGGAGGTAATTACCCCCGAGGTACGGCTGCAGGGATCATTAACTCTTGGCGAAAGAAATCTAATTGCTCCAATTGTCTGGAGTGCATAGAAATAACAACAAGGACATGTGAGAAAAATGTCCGCACTTACAAGAGTCACTGGACATCCTCCTAAGGAGACACAAAGTGATTGGAGGCAGTGTTATCTTCGGATGAGTCACGGGTTCAGACACAAAAACAGCCGGTTGAATAGGGGGGGGATGAAAACATTTGCAAACAAACTTTGCCTTTTAATAACAATGCACATTTCCACCCATACCCTCATGTCTTTATGTTTTTCAACCTTTACAGTCTTAAAACAGCCGCGTTAAAAGAAACAACAATAGTTGGAATTTTCAAAAAACTAGAAAAACGGCCGGAAAAAAAAATGTCAGGTGTATTTAAAGTGAATTGTTATGTTCCCTCAGCAGGTGTATCCGTGCAGCAACGACAAGGAGTGCAGCGTGGGAAGTTACTGCCACAGCCCCCATCAAGCGCCCTCGCGTTGCCTCGCCTGCCGTAGAAGGAAGAAGCGCTGCCACCGGGACGCCATGTGTTGCCCCGGCAACCGTTGCCATAACTGTATGTCAATACATCATGCTTTAAAAATAAATATCAGGACAGTGAAGTACTGTTTATCATGGAGAATAAATTACAAAGCCAACATTAATCGGTGAAAATCTGGTGTATGATCAGCTAAACTCCACATCTAAAGCTGCAAATAACGATTTAAGAATCGAGTTAGTTTGCCGATTAAAAATCGTTTTCCAAAATCTTGGACAATTTTACATTAAATACAATTCATCGATGATCAAAATGAATGTACCAATTGATTCGTTGTCGATTAATCGTTGCACCTCTACTTTCATCTTTCCAAATTTTCAGATATTTGTTTGGCAATCTCCGAGAGCGTGATCTCGCCTCGCATCTCCGCCTTGGATGAACACAACAAGCTTACCGCTAAAGATCACAGCTGGAGGAAAACCACCGGGAAAACACCGGCCAAGCATTCTCTTAAAGGTACAACGACATCCAATTCGATTTTGTAGCCCTTGGTTAAATGTGGACGGCTGCCAACCTTGCAGTATACTAAACAATTAACCATCATGTGATCACTCTCAATCGATCTTTTGGACCGCAACGTACAACGATAACCTTGGGCAATGAACCACATGTCGCTTTTGTCTAAAATCAAAGAAACGATTGTCTGATGTTCTGGAGCAGCATCGCCTGGAAAATTTTGGAAAGGCAATCCGAGTTTAGGTTTGACATCCATGTCCCATTTTTCAGGTACAGGATCACAACACTGTCCTGTTTTTTTTTTCCAGGTCACGAGGGCGACCCTTGCTTGCGTACGTCCGACTGTTCCGAGGGCTACTGCTGCGCCCGCCACTTCTGGACCAAAATCTGCAAGCCGGTTCTGCGACTAGGCGAGGTTTGCAGCAAGCAGAAGAAGAAAGGCTCGCACAGCCTGGAGATTTTCCAGCGCTGCAATTGCGCCAAAGGCCTCTCGTGCAAGGTGTGGAAAGATGCCACCTCGTCGTCAAAGTCCAGACTGCACATGTGCCAGAAGATTTGAAAGAAGAGGAGGCAACGTCGTCAGCGAGCAACACGATCAGCCCAGGGAACTTTATTTTTTTTGTAAAAGGACACAACTACGTGGGTGTTATTTTACGTTGATGACATTCAGGGATGGAGGGACTCCAGGCGGAGCCAGATTCTTATTGTTAATATGCATTCCTTAACACGCTGCAAAGTCCATTTGCTCTCAAGTCCACCTCTTATTACCGCTCAAAAGCTTTTCCACGATGACCGTATGCTAGTCGCTAAACGTTAGCGACAGCAACGTAAGAAATAGCAACCATGTCATCTATTCTGTCCATTGTTCGGATTCATTGTAAATGAAATACAACTGTGTTTACAATCTCTAGTTCTGCTTTTCGGCTTATTGAAGGATACGACGGGAAGCCAGCTGGGTCAAACTTTTGATCAGAATGACGATGTGTATCGCTAATCCGCATATTATCTTCTCTCCCTCTGTTCCATGACTTTATTTGTAACCATTTCAAAATAAAGATATGCTCCTATATTGTAAATAGAATGGAGGCGACGATGATGACATATTTAAGAAACAGTGTATATCGTGTACATATAAGATATAAAGCCTGAATGGTACAGCCAAAAGAATCTAGGTGAGAAGAACGAAGAGACCAAATACGTTAGCCGGCAGATGAATCACAAGGAAAGTTACACAAATACATCGTGTGTAAATGCTATGTATATGATGTTAAGATTGATATCTCAACTAAATATTGTTTTATGTGAATAATTGTGATTGATTCGTTTTGCATATTTACAATGATGGACAAATTAAAAGAATGTATTTTGTATTAACGCACCGAGTGTTATTTTGCACTACATAATAATCCCACTATCAAGATCAAGAGATTATTTGTAGCAGTTGGAGTATGATCAAATCATACCGTATGTTTCAAACTAACATATTGGATGCATATTTTATTGATACAAACCATATTTCGAATGAAATGCTTACCATAAAATGTGCTTTTTGTGTGTAAAAGATGTTTTTCATTTGTCTCAAAACAATAAATAGTCCCAGCCAAGCCTCCAGTAAGGATTAGGTAGGACGGACAGAAAGGTAGAGAAGGTAAGTTGGAATCGTGTCACGAATCGTGACACACTCGGAAAAATCTTTCGATTCATTGAAGCCAAGTCCAACACATCAAAAGACAAAATCCCTCAGGAGCTATGGTGGCCTGATGTTTTTTCAATTAGTCAGTTTAGGATACTGCTGAACAAGATCGACACATTTTCCATAATTCTACCAAACTTGTGTGTTTATGTCTGGCGGAGAAAAATTCCACACTGCTGTTTTCATGCTGCGCTTCGAGCACACCCAAAGACTTCATGCGCAAGTTATGAGTGAGACAAACAATTCTGAACTCACATCTGCACAACAGTTCTGTTTATGCGACTTAAATATGACACAAAAATAAATAAAAGCGTTGGTTCTTCTGACATATGGCAACATAATGTGAATTTAAACATGCTTTCTGTCTCCTTTTCCTCACTGTATGCTATAAATAACAATCTTTGTGGAATTTTGCCCACAAAAAATGCAAAAAGCACTTGAAAGGCTCTAAAATCCTCCACAACAGCTAAATACAGGTTAAAAAAAAAAAAAAAAAACTCCAGACATTTAACCCTAGGCCCCTAAACACCAACCTGCTAACTGTGCGCTAATGCTAATGCCCCCAATGCTAACATAGTTTCGCATATTAGCGCTTCCACTGTACTCCGACTACTAAGTCAGAATTATATATATATATATATATATATATATATATATATATATATATATATATATATATATATATATATATATATAAATGGAAAAAGAGAGTTTAAATATGGACAATAATAACGTGGCCCTAAATCTGACAAAATAAATTCGAGGAGTTGTTATACAATCAAAGCACTGCAACTAACCATGCATGAAGAACAGAGAAGCCTAGGTACCCGTTTTGATTTATTTGTCTTAAGCAATAAAACAATAATGACTATAACATTCATATTTGGGTTTAGCTTGTCCAACATCCTGACAAAGTTTGACTCAGCAAAGCCGATGAGAAGTTAAAAGTGTAACACAAATTGTGCTACAAACGTGACCACCGACCTTTCTCTGAGCATTTGCCAAGAACCGTCTCCATCCTGCTTTGGACGTGTCCCGAAGGAGGACTTTGAGGTGGATGCGGATGGAGCACGGTATTGGAAATACACACAACAAACAAGTGCAGCATGTGAATGTGCTTAACACGGAATGTGAGCTGTGTCACGGGAGATTCACAGCTTCGCTTTGATCGGCAATCGGGGCTTGATTTACAAGGCCTGGATCGAAGTTCGCCACGCTCTGATATTGGTTGTTCAAAAGTTTTTTTTTTCCTTATTTACTGGAGGTGAAGCTTGTAATGATTCCCCGGTCGAAAAATGTTAGATAGCCGGTACGAGAAGCAGTGCCAGGGAAGAGCGGTCATGCTTCACAACTGTGAGCTGATGTTGGATGCATTAAATCATGTTTTAGTGCCTGAGTGTACTTTTTCTTTTCTTTTCTTTAATCTTCAATGAAATGGGAAAGATATCAATATTAAAACTGTGTGGATAAGAGCGGTGAAAATTAATCGATTAATCGACAGGTAATGGGTTACTATTTTAATAATCGTTTAAAGCCATTTTTATGCTAGAATTTTCCAATTTTTTTTATGTCAGCTTTTCAACTGTAATTATTATTTTTTCATAAAAACAAAATATTTTGAGAGTTTAATCAAACCGAATTTTACTAACATCTGCTTTTAAAATAACTCATTACATATTACATTATTCCCTCTTGTGTATTATCGTACAATACCAAATAAACAGTAAATGTGGGGGGGGAAACTGCAAAATAAAATTTCATCTGATTATTCGATTAATCGATGGACTAATCGATTAATTATTGACATCTAATGCAAGATGGCCATCTTAGCATGTGTAGAAAAGCATCTTGTGATGAGTGTATTTGAAAGGACTCACTCACTCACTCACTCACTCACTCACTCACTCACTCACTCACTCACTCACTCACTCACTCACTCACTCACTCACTCACTCACTCACTCACTCACTCACTCACTCACTCACTCGCAGCTACCTAGCTAGTCAGGGAGGCTGTAGTGAATGAGCGACATGGAAATGCGACTGCTTCAAATGTCATCTGAGTGCAAGTGGATCTTCATTCATCTTCCCAAAGTCCATTCACAAAAAAAGAAAGAAAGAAGACCCACCCAGCCAGACTCCAATGTTATGACATCATGTCTATGTCAGTAGAGCAGACTGTATTGTTGTCCAGGACTTTATGACAAACACCCTCTCTTCCTAAACGATAACAAAAGGGACGCCACAGCCCAGGCTGCAGACATGCTTGCCTCTTGTGTGCGTACGTGTCTTCAAATGATCACTTTTCTGGACAAAAAAAAATTAAAAAATCCTCTAACAAGTTTAATGTAGACATGTCCTTGTGCAAATGATAAAAATAACTATCACTGTATATATGTTGATATATATTTTTTGATGGACATGTGAGACATACATAGACCCAAAAAATGTTAAATGTATATATTTTAATGTATTTATAATGTTAAATAAATGCATTAATGTTAAATTTATATATCAATGTGTGTTAATTTATTTTATTACTATATTTATATAATTTATATATGTACATTTATATAACATTAAAGTTACTGAATTTTTTCTCAAATTGCCTAATTTATTATAATTAATTACAGATCAAATCATAATAGTGTTTCTCAACGATAACATCAACAATTATACATAAAATACAATAAAGACTAAACATTTTTCAGTATGTTTAAAAAAAAAAAAAAAAAAAAAAAATCAATTGAGGCCTTTAAGCACGAAATTTTGCCCAGCCCTGCTTTTCGACACTAAATCTCCAGCACCTTGCTTTCATTCTCTTGCTATTTTCTTTACGGCGATTTTATACATCGGACAGTCGGCGCATCTCTTCCAATAAAACGCCTTGTTAAAGATTAAACCAGGCGTTTCCTCAAACTTACAAAAAAAGCAGCATGCAGCCTGGCTCTCGTTTCAGACGTGACTATGATTTGTTAACAGCTCCAGCTAATACATTTTTTTTTCCCCCTTCATTCCACATGTGGTTCCATTTCAAGTGGCTCAAATGATCCACTAGCTCAGCAAAAGTGGGAACATGTTTTAAAAACAGATTTGAGGTATCAAGAAGCTTGATCTTCTTGGTGTTGCCGGATAGGAAGTCAGACTTGCTACAATGAGTGACATGCCAAATCATCAGCGACTGTCGCTGATCATTTTTCATGGTGTGTGTCGTTCCCAAGGACTTCTACAACTACATTGAGCGGAAAAATAGATTTTTCAGATTGCCAATTTTGAGCACTGGATTAAATCAGATCAGTACTTGAGCGATGAAGTCTGGCAACCTCCCACCGAAAACTAAATTGTCTTTGACGTGGAAAGACAAGTACGCTAGCAATCTAAATTAGCATTGATATTTAACAAATATAAGTATTTAAGGGTCAATATAAATTGTCTTTGATACGGGCGTTCCTGAAAACCATAAACTGAATTTAAGTTTGGAATCATTTCAAAAACAAACTGTAAGTGATTGATATGTGTCTTTTGTATGTGCAATAGGTACGCTAAAAATTAAATTGTCACTACGTATAAAAAAACAAAAAACATACGTTGAGTTCAGCTATAGAGCTGAATCACAATATGTTTACAAAATGAGGTAAACCACATATTTAGGAGCAAATAAAGGAGAAAAATAACTTGTATTCCTTGCATGTTATAAATTGGGTTCATTTAAGGCTGTAAATTGTCTTTGACGTTTCCATTGCACGAATGATTGGCATCCTCCTGCAGAGTAGATATAGACCTTGACAGTTTAAATGATAATTTATCAGAAAACTGTATCCTAACCTGTCATCTTACTCGACCGATATGTGATATTATCAAACAACTTACTGATATCGCAAGAATAAATCATTCATGGCCTTTGATAATAAAATGGTATTCAAAGTTTTGCCTCCAGGTTAGCTAACTAAAGCATTTATCAGGCCAGGAATTTATCTGGTGACACGATAAAAAATCAGCTGCGTCACAAAACATTCATGCGGAAAATTACCAGTTACACTTGGTTTAAAAAAATGTTATTTACTACAAAGTATTTTTTTTTCATCAGTCCAGTAATGTGTATTGGCAAGTAGAAACAAATTAAATGATATTTTACTGAACTTGAGGAGTAACAAAACTATTATGTGGAACAGTAAAGGTCAACCTTTGACATGTTTATAATCAAATCAGTTCATTGATCACTCATAATAAACAATTAAAACACATAATAATAATAAATGGACTTACCCAAAACAGGTCAGTGACTCACTTTTCAGTTGCAGGCCACCAGTTGAGATCCACCAAGTTCGCCTGAAATTTCATCTGTAAATTAGCAACCTCATTATTCTTATAAACTATTTCACTGAAAGTGCTTTGAATCATTTTTTGCTTGGTAAATTATTCAGTTGGACAGATAATATTTGCTAGTTACCTGAAAAGGCCCTGATATTTGCTTTTTAATTGTAAGTTGCCAGTTTTGTAGCATTAGCAAAGGCCGCCGTTTGCTAGCCTGCTTATCGCTGACTCAGCTACGTAACCTGCACTGTGGATTAACATGAGAATATTGTTTTGTAGATGTTACAAATCAACATTGGCTAAAATGTAGCATAGGAAGTTTTTCCCTTTATCTAGTCATAGTGTGATGGACTATGATAAATGTCCGCCTGCACTTTTACTGAACTCACAGTTTAGAGACTGTCACTGATGTCTTGCCCCACCATGATGCTATCTCCACCATAGCCGCAGATTATGTTACCAGAGTAAACAAAAGTCACATGATGCAAATACCTTCCAAAACTCACCATAATGGGTTCCTTTCAACAAATGTATTGTATGCTGATAGAAGCCTACGTGAAAAACTTCCGTTCCAACATTCCAACTGAGGCGGTATCATTACGCCAAAAAATCACTGTGTTAAAGAATTTCTTATTCTCAAAATCACAGCAGATTTTTAGGTTTAATTCACCCAACTCAAGCCAGTTTTATTTAGAGAGAGCAAATCTTATTTCGGAAAACTTCGGTGGGTGTGACTATGATAAGTAAATTATCCAAGTTCAGTCACCAGCTAATTACTTATCATAGATTATCATCTACAATCTCTATGCCAGTGATTTATAGTGACATGCAAACTAAATTGAATATTCTTCCAATAGATAGCAGAAGGTACAATTAAACCAGTGTATAATTGAAGTAAATTCATGAATAAATCGTTTTTACGTAATTTGTTTTTTGCTAGGAACACAATACAAGTCCTATAGTTGTCCCGATTGCTCGCTCAAAGGTTATTTCTCATAATGAAATGTATATTCAAAAGCCTTTATGCTATGAGGAGATGTTTAACAAGTGTCCACGCCTTGTTAGGAGAAGAGTAGAATGCATGGGAATAGCTAACTGCCAAAAGGATGGCTTCAGTGTGTCCCATGGCGACGCTTAGCCAAATAACGTTCAAATAGACAGGGGGTCAGGTTGCAGAGAAATGGTAAAAGAGTGGCAAAAGGTATTGTCATGTCTTTTGTGATCGCTCTATTTTCTAACCCTGAATGTCTTTTTTTTTTTTTTGCAGACCGGACACCAGTAATTTCTCAAACAAACAAAACAACATCCTTCAAAGCGCCATGACAAAAGCTGGGAGACCTGAGACCTGAATAATTGGGAGTGCTGGTTTTGTTTTGTCCTGGGAGTCAGTCATGGCCCTGGGAAGGAGCTGGACCAGAGTTTTTTTTTTTTTTTGCCTCTAGCTATGTGTATCAATTGATGGTCAACAGGGTTGTGACATCATTAGGTTGATCGCTTTAGGTATTCCACTGACACCGTTGAATCATGTGAAAGGACATTAAAAATGTATCTTGAAATTTTGGCTCGACCTGTTAATACGGTTGAAGATGCTAGTGATGATCTAAATTCAATCAAACTGATTCAAAGGTTGGAATTGGTAGATAGAAAGGGCTGAACTGAGCAATCGGACAATCCGATGAAAACTGCGGGTTAGCCTCGCTAGCTTTGGCTAATCCCATCGCCGCTAGTCTTGAAAGCTTCATACTAGCGGCAGTGAGAGGAACAACAAAAACACATTACAAACATTAAAATACACAAAATTTCTTTTGGAATGTGTGTGGCTTGGGTTTTCTTTGTTTCTATTAATTTGGGCTTGGGAATTTCCTTTATGGACAGAATGCTGAGTCGTGGTTTTACATCCTGCCCGCTGAATCATGAAATAAAGCACATATGTACACAATCATATAAACTAGAGAAAGCAAAGCCTGTTAAAAAAGACACTCAAACAAAATTCGCTGTATGTTTTACAGCTGATCATTGTCATTTAGTTCGTAGGATAAAATTCCACACAATTTTTAGCTGCTATTTGGGTTTTGGTCCGAGCGTTTCTCATCGGGATGCTTTTACCAAGGGACATAAAAATCCCCTAATTGAAGCCAAGAAATGATTAGTGACTCTGCTATCAGCATAATTCTACCACAAACTGATATTTAGAAAGTCCTGATAGCCAATTATGGTTTCCTGGCGTCACAATCGACATCCAAGTCTAACTATTAATAAGTCGATTGGTATGGTTGGCGTCAACTTTTGTCCCTTACTTCATAAGATTAAAAACTGCAAAAAGCCATTTGAAATGTCATTTATCCTTAATCTTTGCAGAAGTTTTGTTGTACCCCACTCGTCCTCAAAGGTGAAGATAATCGCTCCCCCCAGACCAAACGCAGACATGTCGACGAGGCTTTATGACATCCCACAGTGGCCGTCTTACGCGTCAAGGGAGCTCCTGCGGTTAAAGCGCCTGGATCGTGTTGGTCATTGCAAAAGTGTGGCAAAGCCACACATGGAGTACGCAAGCTCTTCCCTTTCAAGCGTAGCCAAAGCGAGTCCGCTGAGATTTGTCTTTCCATCAAAACTCTCCACCCAAACTATGTTTTTGTCCATCTTGAGATGGTTTTCAAACAATGCTGTGGATCATTGTTTACTTTTTTTTAAATCGACTGTCATGAATCAAAATTTTGACGTGTGCGGATGGCGGTTTTTCCATGATGAAATACGCGATGAGGCGCAAGATTCTGTGGGTAATAACTTCTGTAAAACGGTTACAGGTGTTTTGTTAGACTCTCGATTCTAGAAATAAGGCTGGTTTGGATACGATTTAAAAATCGATTATTGTTCCGACAATGAGAAATAATTGACGTTTAAAGAAATAACCGATAATGACCATCAAAAGATGAAAAGGAAGTCAAGTTTGCCATGAACAAGAAAATAATTGGGGTAACATCTGAAGAGTTTTCTGGAAAAGTGCTTTACTTTCCAGAAAAGGCCCTTTTGTCTGAACTTCTGCAGGCTGCTGGACACGTTTGTTGGCGCGACGGCTGCTTTATGCTACATCTCCCCATTTCCTACTTCTATTTTCAGCATTTGTGGCTCATTGGAGGCTAGTAAAGATTTACAACTTCTTTGCAAGCCATCAGAGTAAACAGTTATAACCCGTTGAATGTCACCCGCAACCGCAAGGCAGCAGGGCTTGTTTTTAAATTATCGAGTTTGTTGGAGCGATTCAAGGCGTTTTTTTTTTTTTTGTCTGCTCAACGTAAAATCACGGAACATCACCGAGAGCACCCTGCGTTTAGGAAACGAAAGTTAGAACTCGCATTAGGAAGATGATGAAAATTTTATTGAAGCCCTTCAAACGCTTTTTCACTTCCATTTGTCACCTGGTGGATCGGCTCGTCTTCTTTTATTTGATGCCGCTGTTGCTCATGGTCTGTGCCCGGCACACTCCCTTACCGGCCACTTCGAATGGCGCCCCCTTGTAGGTCGCCACGCATTCGCCGTCTGTGCGCAGGTCGGGCTGAATCTGCTCCCAAACTTTCTTCTTTGGGTTCAGCTCTTTGTCGGGCTCGCCTGCAAGATCGATTCAATGAATAATCAGGTACAATTGTATTTGGGTGTCACCCGATCGGTTTGTTCGGACTCGTAGGTGGAAAATTCCATTTTGGCCGACTGTGAGGAAGGAAAAAAAAAAAGAAGAATAACCTGAGAAGTTCTGGAAAGTGATTCTTTCCCCTGGCACGGCACCGCTGGGAGGGTCGAGGATTTCCACCTTGTCGGGCGAGCTGGCGCACATGACCATGGCCTGGGATGTCACCCCCCTCATCTTGGCTGGCTTAAGGTTACACAGCAGAATTGCCATGCGGTTCTGCATCTGCACGAGACAGTTAAAAGGAACATTCTTGAAGTCTGTTTATCCCAAGACAGGAGAAGGGGGGGGAAGAACTCAAACCCCATACGACATATTTGAATCAAATGGAATTTGACATTATGTAACAAATGCAAGGCTCTTTTCCATCTTCAGTTCTCAAAGTGTACCTGCTCCAAAGGCACATGCTTGACCAACCCGCTGACCACCGTTCTGGGCGAAGGCTCCCCGACGTCCACCTGCTCTACATAGAGACTGTCCGCATCCGGGTGCTTCTCCGCCGTGATGATGCGTCCGACGCGGAGGTCCAGCCGGGACACGTCCACCTTGGCGTCGTCCTGACCAGCTGCCGTCATCTGCTGTGGTTTTTTCTCTTCGCATTTTATAGACAACAGCCATTTTAGTCCACTTTAACTATTTGCCTTAAATCCAAAAGTACTTTTTTGCTTTTTCTTGGACAAAGAGGGATACCAAGTGATGGTAAAGTGGAGATTTTTTTGTGTGTCAACACTGAAGGACACCAATTTATACTTGTCTAATTCCCACAACATGGGTATGACTTGATTTCACAAGCAAAGCTAAAAAGCTTTATTCTGAAGAATAATGAAACTCAGCTGTGGTTTTTCTGGAACGTAAACTTCTTTCAAATATTTGCAATGCAATAAATTCACCGCAGTTTTACAATGAGGGGGGGGGGGGGGGGGGGGCTCCATTGCATTGTACGACCCATCAACACCTGATATGAGAAATGCGAACGTCCCGAGATGAAATGGGTGTTTTCAATATGGCCGACTCTGTTGAGAGGTCACTTTTAATAACTTCAACGCGCCGCAAGAAATTCCAATGAAATCCGCAGCTCGCTGACGTGCGACGTGACACGTCGCCGATCGGTGTTTGCGTCGCCACTTCAAAAGAATTCATAACAGGAGGAATGTTGATGTGCGCCATCCGTCACCTTTTTTTTCTGGCTTCTTCTTATTGTCGTCTTTGGGGCGAGGACTCTGAACCGTGGTGGCGGCGGCCGGGGTGACAGAAGGCGCGGGACCACCGAGTTGGGGAGGAGTGGCGTTGGACTTCACAGAGACTTCCACCGATGGCATGGCAACGTCTTGCACTGCGGGAAAAAGAAAGTAGATTTCATCATATGATGAAACTTTCCAGCTAAGTATCCGCTGGACATTTTTTTGGGTATGTTCTCATGCCACGTAAATTTATTAAAATGATCCACATAATAGCAAATTAATTTATCAAAAATACCATAATTAAGGGAAGGAACTGAACATTCAAATAAATGTTAAAAAATGAGATGAACAGTCAGGCAAGAGTCACTTTACCCCCCCTCATCTTCTCTTTGTCCAGCAGCTGTTTTTTCAGGTCCTCTATGTCCTGCTTCAACCTGGCATTTTCCACCAGCAGTTTCTTCTCCTCTCTGATGCTGGCCTGGACATCTGCAAAGTAGGTCGATTCATGTTGACGTCGTCCACAAAATATTCAAACTTTAGGAGATGCTCCTATACGGCTCTCAAGTCGACTATGATTATTCCTGTGGTGTATATTTTAAAGCATTTACTTGCTTTCTCCTTGAGCAGCTGGACTTGTTGTTTGAGGTACTCAATGAGCTGGTCAGCTTCGGCGGCTCGCTGCTCCAGCCTCGCCAAGGGGTTGACACTTGACATTTTGATCAGGGAGCGGGCGACAAGCCTGAAAAAGACAATAGACAGTGAACACTGCATATTTATGATTTGCCATTCACAAATTTGTTTGTTTGAATCCAGTTAAAATATAGTATTTGCGTTTGATTCGTTGATGTTTTGTTTTGGCTTTAACTCATTGTGTTACACATTATTTTATTTGCTTGTGAAATTAATGATCATTATGACATGCTCTTGCCAAATGGCCAATGCGAGATAAAGGTGACCTCTGTCCAAAAGGCGAAGAGAACGATAACCAGCCAACGATTAACCAGCCAATCCCAGATAAAACTGAACAGACAAGAGCCGAACTGAATTTTGAACTTACTAAATTCATTTACTGGTATGGAGAAAAAATCTTTTGCTTCAACATGTGGAAATTTGGAGTTTAGAGTCTCCATTTCCAATTATTTATTTTTTTTAAAATTAGGGACACCTCTGTTTGAAATCAAATGTGAGGTGCTGGAAAACAACAGCTGGCTCAAGATGAAAAATAACTGCAGAAGGATGAGGAAAATTAGAAACATTTAAATTGCCGCAGTTGATGGGGGGAAAAAAAACAAATAAGGATCAAAGAGTGCTTTTCCTTGAATTCATTTAAACAGAGCCAGCGGGCAGACCACATGAAGCTGAACTCATTCGGCTACGCATTAAAATACGTCACAGTACACATTGACGCATATGCAAGTCAATTATGCTTTTGTTACTCATTCCATCTGTATAGAGTAGGTACAAAACATGAAAATATCTGGTTGCTTGTGCACCACTATGACAAAATACAAAAGTGCAATCATAGCGCCACCTTGAGTATTTAAAATGAACTTCAGTCTAAAAATAGCTATCCGACCATCCATGAATTGAGTAAGATTAGACTGGCTTTCCCGTATGTCATGGTCTTCAAAAGAATTACATTCTCTCATGTATTTTTTTGTTTATGTCAATTTGTATACTATTGCCAAAAAAACTTGAGTGTTGTCAACATAAAAAGCATGTAAACCTCAAAGGGACAACTGTATTCGAGCTTTGTGATGCCAGCTAACGCCTTTAAGTTTTAATTGGCGAATAAGAGTGTTAATATAACGAAGCAATTTATTGCAGTAAATTAAAATAGCTAGCGCGCCACTAACAGCTCCAAAATTGTTTCGAAGCGTTCCGACTACACCTTCATTTGTAGTTGTCGCTGCTCGTAAGACTGCTTTGACAAAAAAAATAATAGAATCACATATAAAGAACAAATTAAACTTACATGGACTTTAGGCATTCACCTCTACACGTTTCCGCGAGCTTCGGCGGGTCTTGACACTTGCTTGCTAGGAATGTTAACACTAATTTAGCACAGGCAGGCACACGGATGCTAAATTAGGTCCAACAACGTAGATCTGTAAAAGATGCGCACAATCGTTTGACATACGACAGCTTTTACCCACATGTTATATATATCGTTTCCACAACTGACCGAAATAATCGCCGGTTCAAAAATAGTTCACCATGACATTTTGACAATGGAGGAAAAAATAAAATAACACATGTAAAATTTGTACTTTAAATATTCGTTATTTATTAGCCTGTAAACTCGTGTGTAAACTAGTGTCATTTGAGTACATCGCCGTCGCACAAAAATGACGTCATAGATCACGTTCAATGTCTTTTTAGTTGACAGTAGCGCCCGACTTCTTCAATGAAAATATTGAATATCGACCCATTATTCGAGTTCTAGGTCGGTCGAACCTCTTTGCCGTGAAGCGGGCGTAAAGACGCTTTTCGCAGGTAATATATACAATTTGTCTTCTTTGGTTTCCTACCGGAAATCAACATTTTAAATGATGTGTTCAGTGAGTGTAGTTCACTGCAGCATCAATATGCTGCTAGAATAAGTCTTAGTTTAAACCATTTGAAGACTCTTTATATACTGTAAATTAGACCCGTCACTTGCGTGTGTTATGGCAGCATTGCTTGAGTATAATCGATGATGATAGCTGATTTAATTTCACACAGTACTAAGAATCACCATGTGTCAGTAAAGACATCTCTTTACCTGGATAATAATTCAGGATGCAGCCTCTCAAGGACGCCCAGTTGGGGGCTTTTACATTCTTCGCCTCAGCACTCCCCCATGATGTGTGTGGCAGCAACGGCCTCCCCCTGACCCCAAACTCCATCAAAATATTGGGACGCTTCCAGATCCTGAAGACCGTCACCCATCCCAGACTCTGCCAGTATGTGGACATCTCCAGAGGAAAGCATGGTATGCATTGTGTAATAGAACTTATCGCTAACTTGATGATCACTCAACATACCCATGTGTCTCTTCCTGCAGAACGTCTCATCGTTGTTGCTGAACACCACGAGAGAAGTCTGAATGATTTGCAAAAACAGGGAAACAAAGTCAGGTTGGAAATCTGTTAAAAATCCATATCCCATAACGACACAAGACATTAAGGAACGACACAGCAATCCTTGTTTTGTTGTGCATATTTATGCTAATATTGTGTATTTGTTGTGTGACACAAATGTGTGTGTGTTCAGCCCGGAGAGGGTTCTGCAGATCGCCTATGAGGTTCTGGAAGGCCTGACCTTTATGAACAAACATGGTATGGTGCACAGGGCCCTTAACATGCACAATGTGCTCCTGGATAGTAAGGTAACATGATGTTTAGGTAAATCAAATATACTGCAGTTATTTTGCGAGCTGATTTTAATGTGAAATGTATTTCCTTGGAGGGCAACGTCAAATTGGCAAAATTTGGTCTCTATCACATGACTGATCATGGCGTTGATGTGGACTTCCCAATTGGGTATGTTCCTTTTTTTGTCATGTGACATCACAAACATTATAACGGCATATATAGACAGTCGCACTCATTTATAATTTAAGACAAGAAATTCAATTTACTTCATTACACAACTCAGTCCTGAACCTGATTGTAAGATACTTTTTTACTTTAAGATTCAAAAGGTGTGCTCCTTGCAGGTACCCATCATACCTTGCTCCAGAGGTGATTGCGCAAGGCTCCTTTCACCCCAGTGGCCCTTCCCACGAAGAAACCCCGCGGCCTTCGGGACCCAAAACTGATGTGTGGTCACTTGGAGTTCTGCTGCTTGAACTGTGCGCTGTAAGACCGTTTTATAAACATTCAAGCTTATTTTTCTGCCTTAACGCTGCTTTTGATTTTTTCGGCGGCTCAGGGTCGACGGCTGCTGCATAATATTGACATCAATGAGAAGCTGAAGTTCATCCTGACTCTGGGTAAGTCCGAATAGGTTTGCTTGATGTCCATCATGATGTCGTTTATGTCCTTTCCAGGCTGCATAGACGACATTGTCACGGTCCTCGCTGAAGAGCATGGCTGCCTGGAAAACATTAAGGTAGTCCTCAAATTATGTTTGATCAATTTGTTGAACTTTAAGGTACTTTTGACAAAAAGTAGGTTAGGTTGGCTGATGAAATGTTTTTGACAGGAGCTGCCCGAGAATGTTCTAGAGTTGCTGCGGAAATGCTTGACCTTCCTGCCTTCGAAACGGTACGCCATTTCCCAACAAGTGACTTTTCAATCCATCCATTTTTTTGTATGTGGCAGAAGGAAACATTTGGACCAAGGGCGGAGCTAGCTGGGGGGCTGTATGGACCCCCCCCCCCCCTAATATTTTTATTTTGCTGATCCCCTGAGATATCCTTCAAAATGACAGCAACAAACAGATGCTGCATGTTCAACCTCCAGGCCAAGCCCACGCGAGCTTTTGGGAGACGCCGTGTTCGATGGCGTGTCGTGCCTGTACACGCCCTTCCAGAAGCCTGTCAGCCTGTTCTCATCCTCGCTACGCTGTGCACATCTGGAGCTCCCCGAGGACATCAGCGACCTTTGCAAAGGTTGGCCTCAAACGCTCTCTTTGTGCATGCTGATATTTCTCCTTACATGCTCGTCAATATCGCCGGACAAACGTGTCTTCTAGTTCAAGTGGAATTTTGAATTCTGGATCCTAACTTTTTTTGCTTTTCAATTATCACAGAGAATATTCATATCCAGTAGAATCTGAAAACGTATTTTTAAACTTTCCATTAACCTCCAACGTCATACAGGTTAATTTCAGCGAGGCTATAAAAAGAGAGGGTGCGTAGTGTGCTATAATTCTGAAACCTTGGGATATTTTGACAAAAGTATTCCACACGTTATTGCACCCACTGGGAACTGTCTTAGATTTAAAAAATAATGCTTAACATTTCTCCTTAAGAAATGTTTTGAACATTCAGATGGCTACTAAATCTTGTGATTTTTTTTAAAATGAGAAATTTGACTAAATACCTTGCATATATGGAACATATAATATACAATCCTTAGAACTCACTCTCCCAATCCAATTATGATCATTTTAATATGTATTTCTATTTAAAGTCATCAACGAAAAGTCAATATCAATATTTAACATTTGTGTACCGATACAGCATCAGCAGATATAATCATTTGGCTTCTGCGGCTTTTAGGGGACAACGACGATTACCTTTCGGAGCGAGCCATCAACGAGGTGTACCACCTGTGGTGCCTAGCAGGGGGCGACCTCGAGAAGGAGCTGACCAACAAGGAGATCATCCAGTCCAAACCTCCCATATGCACGCTGCCCAAGTATAGCACATCCACGTTTGTTTGTCGGCACACCACTGGATAATCTCAATTTTTCTTGCTCATATGAAGTTTCGTGCTGGAGGATGGCGAGTCCTTCGGCCAGGGCAGGGATCGTAGTTTCTTGCTCGACGACACCACGGTGACGCTTTCTCTCTGCCAGCTCCGGAATGTAAGACCAAAAAAAAAGAGCAAACAGTCAAATAATTGCTACTCCTTTTAAAAATGATCTTTTGTCCTTTACCAGAGACTGAAAGACGTTGCAGGAGAATCTTATTTCCCTCTGCTGGAGGACGAGTAAGTCTTTTATTTTTCAGCCTAATTCCCACAGGGGCTAAGAAATGGCGCCACACACTGTTTGTTGTTGTTCTCCTTGCCACAGACAGTCAAGTCTGGCGCACTCCAACAGCGCCAACGAGTTGTCGGCCAGCGTCACGCTCCCGCTCATCATCCGCGAGCGAGACACCGAATACCAACTCCTCCGCGTCATCCTCTTCGACAGACTGCTCAAGGTCTCCCCTGCATGTACACATAAATAGCAAGACACTCGATTTTCTAATTGCTATTGTCAAAAACATTGAAAATGGATTTTTTCAGGCTTATCCTTACAAAAAGAATCTCGTGCACAAAGAGGCCAGGGTTGACATCCCCCCGCTTGTGCGTGGACTAGCCTGGGCAGCTCTGCTGGGTATTGAGGTACAAAAGATGGTCGAGAACGAATTCAACGGCACTCAAATGCGTCCTTATGCGTCTTTTATTTTCTACAGGGGGATATTCAGGCCAAATACGAAAGCATCGACAAGGACACGCCCATTCCGACTGACAGACAGGTAACAGGACATCTGCCAAAACGATATCTGCAGACGAAAAAAGACAGTCCTGTTTGTGTTTTTAGATCGAGGTGGACATCCCACGATGTCACCAGTACGACGAGCTGCTGTCGTCCCCTCAAGGTCACATCAAGTTCAGACGTCTCTTGAAAGCCTGGGTGGTCTCCCACCCCGATCTGGTCTACTGGCAGGGTCAGTCGAACCCAAACCCGCCATCCGAATTTTAACTGAAGTTGTCAACAGCACCACCCGCACCATTAACTCGCGTCCTTCTACCCTCGTGGTGTAATATGCGCTTGGCCACCAGGGGGCAGTCTTGATCTATTATGGCTTCAGTAAGATGACTGCATAGCATATTTAGGATATTTTATTACCATTGTAAATCAGGAAAACTTGACCTCATTTTAGCTGTTCTGGATAAAGCTGACGTAAGCATTTGCATCTATTTCACAAGTGACAAATGTTGGTTTCTCTTTTAGGCTTGGATTCACTTTGCGCCCCATTTCTTTACTTGAATTTTAACAACGAGGGTAAGAAATGACAAATTGCCGCTCTTGTTTGTTTTGTTTTGTTTTTAACTGGCTTTTTTTTTTTTTTATCCCTGTGCTCTTGACAGCGCTGGCATATTCTTGCATGTCCGCCTTCATCCCGAAATACCTCTACAACTTCTTCCTGAAGGACAACTCTCATGTCATCCAAGGTGAGATGGAGAAAAATGAGTTGTACTCGCAACGCCACGATTACGGCCTCGTTTAACCCGCGTGAGGTTGAGCTGCAAACCAGCTCTCAATGTGAGAAAGCAAATTACTGCCGAGGTCTGTTTGCGTGTTGATTGCATTTTTTTTTGGGGGGGGGGGGGGGGGTGTTGTTTCAAAGCTGTGAAAAGAAAGTTTCAACCTCTCATCACGCATTCCCACAGCTGTCGCAATTGGGAAAGAAATGAAACCGCATTAAAAACTGTTCCTGCATGACTGATAAAAAGCTACAAATTGGACTATTATTATCTCGCTCCCCTTCAGGTGGTCTGGGGAGTCAGTTTTATGTTTATGTGTCTGGTCAAAGCTCTTTTGTTGATAGTAAAAGAAAAAAAAGCATGCCTTTTCTGCCAACATAGACGAAAGATAAATCCAAGGTTAAGCTGATTAAAAAAATTTATGGGCCAGTGGTATTTTCATCTGAAGTTTGGATTTTAAACATATAAGGGACGAGAATCTAAATTTCTTCGGAATAGCAGAAGCAGAAAATGCTCACGTGTCATTTGTGACCTCTTTTCAGAGTACCTGACCGTCTTCTCGCAAGTGATCGCCTTCCACGACCCCGAGCTCAGCAACCACTTGAACGAAATCGGCTTCATCCCTGACGTAAGAATACAAAGAGACCCGTGTCTTACAGTTTGTGGTGAAAAATATGCGAGCACAAAATGCATGTGACTGCGTCGTACTTACTCTGGGATTCATCTCAATCTTTTCTTTTTGGCCTCACTCTTGGATCTGTGTTTAGAGAGAAAAAAAAAAAAGAAACATCTGTCTTTTGTTGAGTTTTCACAGGTTTTTTTTTTTTTTAGCAGTATTGTCCAAGCATAATTACGTTGGAATTCTTGATATTAATCCAAGTCATTAAACCACTCAGGCTAGAACACGGGCAAAATTTATGGTCTCATTCAAAAGAAATATGAAGGAAATGTTTCTGTGTTTGCTCTCCTGGATTAAAGTGGAAATATCTAAAATGACCTAAGGGCAAGTAAAAAAAAAAACAAAAATTACGCAATGCCGAGTAAGGAACTTTGTAGCCATGTTGTCTTTATGAAGTTAGCTTGGGTAGTTCAGAAAAAAAAAAAAATCTCAATTTACAGAACTCAGTGGCGAGCGTTTCAAATACTTCTTTGACGCCAACTAATCGTTTCAGTGCTTTGGCGCCATCATGTGGCATTTTAAGATCGTTACAGAAAGAGCACATTGAATGACAGAGATGAGCTTCCAACGAAATAAAATGTGAATAAATAAATCCGAGGCTGATCGGATACCGCTGAATAGCGTCCAAGGTGTCCTCTCCAATAAATCCTGAGGCCAAAAGCACCCCCCCCACACACACACAGACGTATCCAGATGTTTAATTCAGGTCATTTTCAATTTGGCTACATCTCTCATTCCCGGGTGGGCCATTTATGCTGTCACTAATCTAATCCGGCCCAACTCGCCCTCCTGCCGGTTGAATCCGAGGCCGTGTCCGACGGCGCCGCTTATCGTTTGTGTGCCCGGAGTGACACCCCACCCTCTCAATTATCTGTCGGCTGAGTGGCCAAGATAAGCGGCGGACCCCCGCTCCTCCCATACATCGGCCAGATGTGTGTCCAGGTGCTTCATTAACAGCCAAGCATGCTTCACAATGTATTCATGTACTCCAATTTAGCATTTTGAGGAGTCCTCAGGGGCGGAATTGAAAGATTACCAAGCGCCATAATGAGATTAATTGTGACTCTGAATCAGAGTCAGCACTTTCTGTTCCTTCAGGGGCTCGCCGAGTTAAGTCACTGACTAAAGCACCATTTTTGTTATGCTCGTTTCAGCACATTGTGGAGAACAAATGTTGCTTTAGCTCACTAATGTCCCCCCCCTCTTGTCGCTTCATTTCACAGCTGTACGCCATCCCTTGGTTCCTGACCATGTTCACACGTGAGTAGTTCTCATAAGCCTCTTTTACAAAGACATCCTGTAAAATTGTGACTCGTTGGTGGTGTCAAGATCACCCCTAAAAAATATAATTGCATATTCGACCAGATTGTTGCCATGCGCTTATCCTCCATAGGGAGAATTAAAAATCCTGTCTCATCATCTCCCTGCTATTCTATATTGTGCTGGTTATACGCAACAACAAAAAAAAAAGAAAAAAAAAACACTTTCCAGCTTTTAGCAACTGTGTGAAAGGAGCAGCGAACTAGTCCATTAGCATCAGTAGGCTCCGGGAGTCCGCTTCCATTTTGGGAGCCGACTATGAATGAGACTGAAAAGGTCGGCGGCCCCTCCGGGGATGTTATTTTTCATCTTTTGGTGACCTTTATTTAGTCTACGGATTAATTTGTAAAATCTGTTTGATGACTCAAGCCAATGGAGCAGCTGCGCTTGATTCTTTGGAGCGCCTGAAAATGGAGGAACTCTGCAGAAAGAAAACTATTTTTATTGCCTAGATTTATTTCGAAAGCCCTTCGACTCAAACTGGGCTCGTCTCCACAATGTGACCCAGCATGAGAAGCTCGCACGGTGAGAGCACGGCTGTGGTGGAAAGCAGAGTTAAGCGTGACCTCCTTTGACCCCTCCCCCGAGGCAGAGTCCAGCATTAACGTGTCCTGCTCTGACTTCTAATGTCCACCTTCCTAGCGTCAGCCGGTTTCCGTTCTCCATATAATCAATATACGTGTGGCCCCACATTGACTGTCACCTTCACGTCTCAGTGGACCCACAGGGGATCCAAACGGGCGGATGATCGCCTGCCTTCAAATGTGAAAACGGTCATGTTAAATATTCTGCTAGCAAACCAGCTTCGTGGGAAAACTCCCACTCCTCAGCGCATTTCTTTTCTTGGTTGGCCTCTTTTTTTTTTTTACACAAACACAGCCACGCTTTAGCCAATGTATAATTCACATATGCAAATGATGTCTTTTTATATACCTAGTGTTTTGATTGTGGCCCGTTCCTGTTGTCTGGCATGCTGCGGCTGGCGTCTCTTTGAATTCTTTTTTTTTTGTTTCCATATCTACACTCGCCTCTGCAGATGTGTTCCCGCTGCACAAGATCTTCCACCTGTGGGACACGTTGCTGCTGGGGAACTCGTCGTTCCCGTTATGCATCGGCATGGCCATATTGCAGCAGCTCAGGGACCGCCTCCTTGCCAACGGCTTCAACGAGTGCATCCTGCTGTTCTCTGACCTCCCGGGTGACTATTAACGTGCATCGCAGCAGTGGTTGAGAAAAATGATAGAGCTTTCAACCACCATTACCGACATAAAAAAAAAAAAACTGAGCCTATTGCAAGCCGATGCACAATTTGAACATTAAACACTGTACTTAAATCTAGGCAAAAAAAATAAAATAAATTATATATATATATACTCAAAAGATTCAGTAGCGCATACAAAAGTTAAATACCTATGTTACAAATAAACAGGTCCTTAAGATTAGATACAAATGAAATACAACTGAACAAAATATTCCACGTGCCACTAGAGGGAGCCATACTTTTTGCAAACAGGAAAGGGTAACACTTTCCCTGACACACCAACCTGGGAGTACCGACGCTATCCTTATCAAGTTTTGTCCGACTTCACACTTCAACAAGTCAAAGTTCATAAAACCACTGCGAGCACTGGCATCCCTCCTCCGTGAAATTCTTCTCCTTATCTGCAACTGCAAGTTCAGTCTGGGTGGAAACGAGATGCAAGCAGACTGCCTCAAGCACCAAACCAACCCAGTTAGAACGCCCAGTGTGATTTCTGCTGGTCATTTGAGACCACGAGTGACGCTTTTGCGGTTAGCGCTCATTCTACAAGTGAACGAACACACAAAAAGGTGACACACAGCGAGCTATGTGGCATTTACAATGAACTTCAGAATGTACCAAATGCTTGGGGAGTGACTTTCCTTTTAAAGGTCTTACCTTGCCAAATACTGCTTGACCTTACTCGCTGGCCTTTCTCGAAACAAAACAAAACCGAGGCCATCAACCTCCCACCTCCCTCGTTGCCGACCCAAACACGCAACGAAAAGAGGCTAAGGCAGAGGCAGTTTTCCTTATAAAGGTAAAAAATGTCAGGCGAAAAATGCAGTCAGCTCCTTTGCCAAGCTTTTCCGAGAGCGACGAGGGCCCTCGCCAGCTCCTTAATGTCCAGAGCCTTGTCACATTTTCTAAAACAGTAAATGCAAGGTTGTTGAATTGTTTGTTGTGATTAATTTGAGCCTTTTTTCATTACCCAAAAAAAGAATAGCGCGGCAACATTGTGCTTGCCATCAATCTCATTTTGTTGGACCTATGGCCTGGAGTGATCCGATCGTAAGTCTGTCTTGTTTAGAGACTTCATTGATTGGTAGTGGAGCATTGAGGTATTTACTGATGATACAGCAGCATTTGCCTTCACGGAACATTAGTATCTGTCTCTGCAAGAGGAATTGGGCGCAGAATTTAATGGGCTCCAGTTTGTAATTTTCACAGTGAACAACAAATCGTAATTGTCAAACTACGATGACATGCAGTTTTGTCATAGAGATTGATTTACAATATTACCCCCCCCCCCCCCCCTCCCTCCAGAAATTGACATCGAACGCTGCGTCCGTGAATCCATCAATCTTTTCTTCTGGACACCAAAAAGTGCAACGTACAGACAACATGCGCAGCCGCCAAAGATCGCCGGTGACAATGGCTTTGGAAAAAACACAAAGTGTTACTCGTCTGACTTCCAGGATTTTCCCAAGACGGACCTGGTGAGTATAGTAACACAAATTAGCATATATGTTGCTGTCATGTCGCCATGTAGCCTGTTCTCCTCACTCTGCACGGAATTGAAAGACAATGAGGGAAGTTGCTGCCATTAGATGGCTAACAAATTGGTTGTGTTCACTCCCACAACGGCGCAAACGGACATTTCTAAATCTCCTTGGGCAATTATGTATGAAATGATTTACGGATTTACTGGGCTTAAAGGTTTATCTCAACTTTTAATTTTGCTGCCTCTCAATCTCATCTCCGTTGTAGTCTCGGGAACCTCTCGTGCTGTTGGACCTGAAAGCTGAAGTGTCACCTCGTATTTCGGCAGAGGACTTCATCGACCTCTGCGAAATGTCATTCGCCGTAAATAAACGGACCAAAGCCAGCAAGCCGAGCATTATAGCTGTTGATATTCGCAGTGCAGAGGAGTATCCTTGACAGGGTGAAAAATATGCTCCTTATCAAGTTCCTTAAGACAATTTCTGGAGAACTGTACACACACCCACGCGCGCACACACACACACACACACACACACAGTTTTGGAAACTGAGAAGTATTCTTGCCAGGGTGTTGTGAAATATGCTCTTTCCTCAAGGCAATTTCATCATCAGGAAATAGTGTGTACAAGCTGTAACGTGAGCTGGACGGTTGATTTTGTTTTCTCATAGTCTTTTTACTTTGTTTTATCTTCCAACGAGCTTTGTAAAAATCATTCAGCCTCAATAGTTTTTTTTTTTTCCACGGGGCAGTAGCATTCATTTCCATTCGTCCAGTTCCATTGTTATTCTCACAGTAGCTTGATTACTGTGTGTTTGTATTATTCTATTGTTTTGGAAACTGAATTCGAAACACTGCAGGTTTGAATTTCAGACCAAGAAAGAAAAGTGCAAGTTAAACTCCAAAGAATTGTAAATGTTAAAGAGCTTTTTGTCTCTCCTGGTTTTGGAGATGGTAAAAGTAGCAGCGAGATGGTTTTAATTGGTTAAAAGGGTCTTTAACTTCACGTCAACCAGCTTCAGCAGAGGCCACATGTCTGGCAGCATCAACATTCCCTTCAGCACGGCGTTCGGAACCGATGACGAGGTGCTGCAATGTCCAGCAACGGGAATCCTTCAGAACTACAAAGGCCGGGTTGTCGTGGTCATCGGCCACGCCATAAAAAGCGCTACTGTGGTAAGGAAGCAAAGAACATGCTATTTAATTTAAAATCAAATGATTAAATAATTACATTTTCGACATGTCTGCTACACAATTTCTGTGTGTGAAATGTGCCATTTTTCTGTTTTCTCCTAGTTTTCTGCACACCTCGTCAAGGTGAACTTTCCTCGGGTTTGCATCCTAGATGGAGGGATCAACAAGCTGAAGCCCACAGGACTCCTGACTGTCCCCTCCCCTCAGATTTGACCCAAGTGGTTGAGTCAGTTAAAAAAAAAAAAAAAAACTATGTACATATTCTTGCCGTTTTTTTTTGTCTTCTGATACTATCATGAATAAAAGAATCGCACCACTTTAATAACATCTAAGTGCTTCTCCTTATTATCGGAATAATAAAGTGAATGAAAAGCAGATCAGTGCAGTTCTCAACTGGGCTTGATAAAAAATCCAGAGCTTGACCAGTCCAGGACCGAGAAAAAGGCAAAGATGCCATTCAAGGTCAGAAGCAGAGGAACCAAAACTTGTTGGCTCTGCTTGGCCTCAGCTGAACTCCAGCCGGCGATATGAGGACACCACCGGAGAAGATCTTTCTGCTTTTAGATGATATGATGAAATGCCGTACAAAAGAGCTTATCTGCTAATGTCTGTTTCCAGTGACTCTGCAAGAAACATACAGTATCTCACATCCCTCTCATTTCTGCAATGTTCTAATTATATCTTGTCATGGGACAACAATGAAGAAATGACACTTTGAGCTAATGTTAAGTAGTCACTGTAGAGCTTAGATAGCAAAGTAAATTTATTTTTACTTCCAAGTAACTCAGTTCCTCATACAGGAAGGCAACATATGCCTTTCCGACTACAAGAACCTGCGCTGAATTGAAAGAAAATGCTGTGCATGAGACCATTGATGCACTGGCAGAGTTAGGATTTTTTACTGGGGCCGGGGGTGGGGGTCCAAGGGTGTCTCTTTTAGGTTTTGCTATACAGAACTGCATGCGCATTTAAATCAGACTTCATTGTGAAAGTGCTCATCTTGAGAAATGAACTTTTGCAACCTTGCAACCGGTCATTGCTCATAAACGTCTTACTAAAACCTGCCGCAGGTACTTCCCACTAGCAGCCATTCATACGGTATAAGAAGCCATTGTGTTCAGTTGAGAGAAGAATCACATTGACCGGATTAAGATTTTTCAACAATGGTGGTTTATGAGGCGACAGTCTACACAGGCGACCGAATTCAGGCCACCACCTTAAACAGCGTGCACATCAAGCTGGTGGGCACGGATGGCGAGAGTGATCGTACATGGCTGAAGTCTTTGGTCATCTTCAGAGGATCAGTAAGTAAATCGCCTTCTTTGTGTGCTCCTGCCATTGGTTGATTGATTGCCAACCAAGGTCCTCAAAAGGTCAGTCTAACAAAGACAGTTACCAGATTATTTTTGTCACTTTTAACTGAAAGATGTCAATGCAGCTCTAATTATTTTGAAGCCACAATGCACAGTGTATCACCTACAATGAAGACTTCCATTAAATCTTCTAGGTATCTACTTATACTGTGTCCTGCCCAAATTCCCTTGGACGGCTGCTTCTGATCGAATTAGACAAACGTCAATTTGGCTTTTTGCCCGACGACGCTTGGTTCCCTGATAAGGTGGAAATCAAATCACCCGAGGAAGACGTCTACACCTTTCCCATCCACTGCTGGATCAGCGACCAGGAGACTCACCGTTATAGAGAGGGCAAAGGTGGGTTGACCTGCCATCGAGTGTGCGATCCCTACGAACAATGCTCATGTTTTTCTTGTGACTTTGCTCTGGAAGCTCTGAGGATCTTTGACGAAAGCCACTCTCTAGGCCAGTACGCGAGACAGCAGGAACTAAGCCAGCGAAGTTTAGAGTATGAGTGAGTGTTCACTCTAATGTTTTTTTTATATTGAAAGTATTCCGCATGAGACTACATGCATGTTTAAATTGCCCAACAGCTGGGAATTCTATGGCCCAGGTATACCGTACACCATAAAGGCAGATGGTGCAATGACCTTGCCAGATGAAGTCCAGTTCTCCTTCACCAAAACGACAGAGTTTGCATTCACAGCGGCCACAGGGTAAGCGCCTGCCAAACCTCACAGTACGATGCCATCCTTGTGTTCAGTTCATGATTTGTTGAGAAAAGGTTACTCGTTTTATTTCCAGGTTGGCTGAGCTTCGGCTAAAAGGGCTTGTTGACAACCAGGAAAATTGGAAAACTCTTGACGATATCAACGGCGTGTTCCGTAACAAAGACACGCCCTTATCAGGTACAGCGGCCGAATGGATTTTCCATTATCACCATCTGCTGGTCTTACAAAACCTGAGCTGCAAACGTTAATTACTTTTGTCAGATTACGTGCAGGAGCACTGGGCGGAGGACTGGTTATTTGCGTACCAGTTTCTAAATGGAGTCAATCCGACCTTGATTCGACGTTGCAAAACTCTACCCGAGAACTTCCCTGTGACCGATGACATGGTCTTCATCCCCGATGGCTCAAACTTATTGAATGAGTTGGAGGTAACGGTTTGGTTCTCCTCCCAATTAGGATTTGAATGGATTGAGCCGTTTTGTCAACAACACAAAAACTCAGCATTGCGCGATACGGTATGTGGTATCCTCAATATTATTATTCCGATGTGTTTGTCCTCAAACAGCGAGGCAACATATACCTTTGTGACTACAAGAACCTGGACGGAATGCCGGCAAACATCATAAATGAGAAGCAACAGTATTTGACCGCTCCTCTTGTCCTGCTTCACAAAAGATCCGACGACAAGCTGATGCCTATTGCCATTCAGGTAACATTAGCCTAATCTACCGTACGTATCTACGGTATTAGACGTAGTTGGGATCATCCGTAGTTATTGCTCAGACTCCACGAACGTGACCTTTCGTGTTTGGTGCGGCAGTTAGCACCTGGAATAAGAATCAACACTTCAATCTAGGGGCAATGGGTCTCATTTGGAAAAGTATTTCGGGTTCTAGTTCAGGGCAGATCAGTGTATCATCAACAATAAATAATGCCCATCCTTGGTTTGGTTTCTTCCACTTTCCACAGCTGAAGCAGACTCCGGCGGAAGACAACCCCATCTTTCTCCCAACTGACTCTGCGTACGACTGGCTGACGGCTAAGATTTTTGTGAGAAGTGCCGATTTCTCAGAGCACCAGCTCAACGCTCACTTGCTGCGCACCCACCTGCTGGCAGAGGTTTTTGCCGTGTCACTGCTACGCAACCTGCCCATGGTGCATCCAATCTACAAGGTACCTAGAGTTTTCCTAATTTGGTTTTATATATCAAGACTTTGGTTTTCTCCAGGTTTGGGTTCATGATCCTTCCTTCCATCCTTTTAGCTCCTTATACCCCACACTCGATACACTCTGCAGATCAATGAATTAGCTCGGGAACGGCTCATAGGACCTGCTGGAGTCTTCACTCTGGTAAAAGTCGGCCTTTACGTTCTAAGTGACATTGGACATCCTTCTGTTTATGTCTTGAAATGGAGTGTTTCTCAGTTTGCAGCTTCTGGCCGAGAGGCTTTGCCAAAGATCTTGGCAAGATCGCTGTCCTCCATCACCTACAGGTCCCTTTGCATCCCCGACGACATTGCTGACCGTGACTTGCAGGACCTGCCAAACTTCTACTACAGAGATGATGGACTCCAACTGTGGAGCATCATCTTTAAGTATGACTTTTTGCATAATAAATTATTGCAATTATTGCAATTGAAATCATAATGATACTGCCCATGTGTTCATCATCCCCAATGAACCAGGAAATAATCAGTTAACAATCAGACGGCTCCAAAATGGGGTTTGTGTCAGTGAAGATATTTAGCAGAATGTAATCATCAAGTTGTCTTTCAAAAGATATGTGCAGCGAGTGATAAAATACTACTACAAAAGTGATGACGAGGTCCAGCGAGATTCAGAACTGCAGACTTGGATTGGGGACATTTTTAAACACGGATTCCTTTCCCAGCTACAAACAGGTAATCATTACATGAGTGCACATTTGCCTCACTCGCATCCACCCGAAAGTTCAAACGCCTCTCAGTGATGCTTGCGTTTTTCTTCCCTTCAAAGGAATCCCTCAAAATTTCACCACTGTGTCTGAACTGATCAAGTTTGCCACCATGGTGATGTTCACTTGCTCGTGCCAACACGCAGCTGTGAACAGCGGGCAGGTGAATTCTTAGAATGAACACCAGCATTGCTTTGCATTACTTTTGGTCTTATTGCAAAACCATTGCAGTACGACTATGGTGGCTGGATGCCCAACACCCCCGCCACCTTGCAGCGTGCTCCCCCGACCAAAAAAGGGACGACTAGCAAGAGCACAATCCTCGAGACGTTGCCCCCAATCAACGTGACTGCTCAGGGAATGGCCACAGTGTGGCTGCTCAGCAGGCGGTCCTCTGACTTTGTAAGTACACCAAACTCGACATACCAAAAAATGTCAAGACAAACAGGAGGGGAGGGGTAGGGGGACGGGGAAGAGACAATGGGCTAAAATTAAGACGAGGAAACCAGTATCTGTCTGACACTGTAGAGCTGGTCCGGTGTCAAGGTAACTAGTTGATCACAGATCTAGTTTGCAGTCATGTAAATACTTTGTGTCACCAGGTCTCACTCGGAGATTACCCCGAGTACCATTACACCGAAGAGACTCCCCGCCAGTTGCAAACAGATTTCAAAAGCGATCTTGACAAGTTGTCGATCATGATCAACAACAGAAACAAAGACCTGGAAATCCCGTACACTTACTTGGATCCAAAGAATGTCGAGAACAGTGTGGCCATCTAAACATCAGAAAGTAACCATCCTAAAAACCTGTATGCATACAGATCAAGGTATAAGTGTGACGAGATGGCAATAAAATGAAATTCAGGAGTTGGACTACGGTGTGTTTTGTTGACGTGTCGTTTCAAGTTTGAGACATTTTCATGCAATAAACTTTAAATTGCACGACTTTTAGGTCATTGGAATGTACAAATAATGCAGGAATGCGCACTAGGATTATATTATCTGAAGCCAATTTTGGGTCATCTCAAATGTCAATTAATTTTGGTCCTCATCTTTAAACGTAGGTTGTCTTTTTTAAATTTTGTCATTGTTTTTGTTTACGTTCCTTTCGACAATATCGTGATAATACTCATGACCGTGAGACTGTTGGTCACTATGTGTGTGATATGAAATACGGTTTATAGTACACCCTCAAGGTTGTTGATACATATTAGCTTATTTAGCTAGCTGAGAGCAGCCATCAACTCCCATCAGAAAACCAAGTAGGCACCACCACCAATAAAAACCGAACAATGTTGCTCTCGTTGTTGTTGCGTAACTTAATAGTCTTTTGGCAGGGAAACCGCACAACAATGCTGACGGCAAACCTTGTCTATGTGAACTTCTCACAGCTTTGAATCCTGGCTGGAGGAATCAACAGGCTGATGCCCATCAAGCGCTTGACTTTATCTGCCTCTCTGATCTCACTCGAGCCCTTGTCACACACAATTGAGTAAGACTGCATATTTCGATCGTATCGAAATTTGGACCGAGTCCCACAATGATGCTAGCAGCGCATGTCGCTACTGGTTGAGTGCAGCCGCTAAAGTTAAATTGCCAAACGTTAAGCACACCTCTAAAGTTGCGCAAATATCCACCGTTTGAACCACTGTCACGGAAGACCCACTGGAAATATCGTGCCCTTAACCATAAATCACTTTACATGAAAAACGTACGTTAAAATCCAACAAAACAATACAATTCAAAACGTAAGAGGAAAAACAATAAAACCAGAACCAGAGAGATGCAATTATTTTACAACTTACACTATATACACGTAAATCAGACTTCAATGCGAAAGGTCTCATCTATCATGTGAAATCTGCAGTTGTAATTAAATCAGACGTTGCTAATACACGTCTGACATTCCTTATAGCTGCTGCAAGTACCGCCCGCAAATTAGCATACACAGCACAGGTGTATAAATACCTGGCGCGGCAGATTGCATCTGACTGGGAGAAGGACTGCGCTACCGTTATTAGGATTCTTCATCATTCCGGAATAACAATGGTGGATTACGAAGTGACCGTCTACACTGGTGATCGAGTTAACGCCACCACCATTAACCCGGTGCACATTAAGTTGGTGGGCACAGAAGGCGAGAGTGCCCGCACGTGGCTGAGGTCTTTGGTCATCTTCAGAGGAGCGGTAAGTGTAGAAATTTTTTTTGGTGGTCCCGTGAGTTGCATAGAACAATAAATAAATATGTACTTCTTTTACCACAAACAAATTATTTAGGTTTCATTACCTGACATGTTTCGGCTATCACTTCCGCCTCTGATGAAGCATGTCAGGTAATGAAACCTAAATAATTTGTAATGAAAGAACCAGTAAAATATTTGACAATTGAAAACAAGATGAACATAGTACAACTAATAAATACGTACGTAAATAAAACTAGACAATATAACATATTTAAATAAACGTAAAGTATATCAATCCTCGTCCATTAGGCTGTTTTTATGCTAAATTGTATTTGCTGTACAGTACATGCTTAGTGTTAGTTTAGACAGATAGACTATTGTACTGTATGCTATTGTTGTTCAGCCCTCAAGGTGAAATTGTCCCTCCCTTGTTTACTTGATTTAGGTTAGGTCAGGTAACATACCTCAGTATGACGCAACTCACTTCTGATCCTGAGCCAAAATATGGATGCCTTGAAGGGTTTTTCACTTGACTTGCCAGCTCAGTGGCCTAGTAGTAGAGTGTCCGCCCTGAGACTGGAAGGTTGTGGGTTCAAACCCCAGCCGGGTCATACCAAAGACTATAAAAATGGGACCCATTTCCTCCCTGCTTGGCACTCAGCATTAAGGGTTGGAATTGGGGGGTTAGATCACCAAATGATTCCCGAGCGCGGCACCGCTGCTGCTCACTGACGATGATCATTGGGACTTTTGGGACTTTAATGGTTATACCAGGTTGTCTTTAAAAGCCCCATCTGGACCTGATTATTAGTTAAGGGGGACCTTTGAATCTTGATCTTTTGGAGTCAGGCAGGACCACAAGACATAGATTGGACAGTGGAACTAGTGTGTACTGGTGCTCGGCTGGCACAAGGCATCATCGAGCGAGTTGAACCTGCCTGCCGTCACTTCGTTCAAGTCTCTGTTTCATCACTTTGTGCCTCAAGCCAAAGACCTCATTCTTGCTGCCAAGTTAGTTCTAGCTTGCCATCTACTGGTCGATCTTTTACAGTCGCCAACTGCTCATCTGGAATGGAGCCTAGGGGTGTGGCTGAAACATAATGGTGCACGTCATATTTTCAACCCAATTCAACATTTTTGAAATTTTCTAGGTCACAACCTATACTGTTTCCTGCCCAAAGTCCCTTGGACAACTGGTTCTGATAGAACTAGACAAGCGACAATGCTTCATTTTGCCTGGTGATGCTTGGTTTCCTGACAAGGTGGAAATCATATCGCCTGAGAAAACCATCTACACCTTTCCCATCCACTGCAGGATCTCTGACAGCGAGACTCACCGCTACAGAGAGGGCAAAGGTGGCTTGATCATTACGCTTGTCTGTCGTCATGTGTGCGATACTGACGAATAATTCTCGCGTGTTGTGATTTTTCTCTGCAAGCTCTGAGGATCTTTGACGAAAGCAACTCTCTTGGCAAGTACGCGAGACAGCAGGAGCTGAGTCAGCGAAGTGTGGAATACGCGTGAGTGTTCACTCCAACGTTTACTTTTTTATATCGAAAGCATTCCGCATGAGTCTACATACATGTTTAAATTCCCCAACAGCTGGGAATTCTATGGCCCAGGTATGCCCGACACCATAAAGGCAGATGGTGCAATGACCTTGCCAGATGAAGTCCAGTTCTCCTTCACCAAAACAACAGAGTTTGCATTCACAGCGGCCACAGGGTAAGCGCCTGCCAAACCTCACAGTACGATGCCATCCTTGTGTTCAGTTCATGATTTGTTAAGAAAAGGTTACTCGTTTTATTTCTAGGTTGGTTGAGCTTCAGCTAAAAGGGCTTACTGACAACCAGGAAAATTGGAAAGATCTTGACGATATCAAAGACGTGTTCCTTAACAAAGACACTCCCTTATCAGGTAGATTTCCCATCATCACCAACTGTTTGTCTTCCAAAACCTGAGGTGTAAATGTTAATTTATTTTGTCAGACTATGTGCAGGAACACTGGACGGAGGACTGGTTATTTGCATACCAGTTTCTAAATGGAGTCAATCCCGCCTTGATTCAACGTTGCAAAACTCTACCTGAGAACTTCCCAGTGACTGATGACATGGTCTTCATCCCCGATGGTTCAAACTTGTCAAATGAGTTGAAGGTAACAGTTAGAATAAGTAGAGCCATTTTGACCACAACAACAACAACAACAAAAACGGCATTGCACTATGCAGATTGTGGTATCTTCAAGCTACTGTAAGTATTCCGATGTGTTTGTCCTCATACAGAAAGGCAACATATACCTTTGTGACTACAAGAACCTGGACAGAATACCAGCAAACACAGTCCAAGGGAAGCAGCAGTATTTGACCGCTCCTCTTGTCCTGCTTCACAAAAGACGCGACGACAAGCTAATGCCTATTGCCATTCAGGTGACATTAGCTTCATCCAATGTCCATGAAGTATCTTAGGGTCTATCTCTGGAAATGATGAAGCCACAATGCAGATTTGTGCAGTATCTCCAGTAAAAAAACACACACACAAACACACAATATGGGGTCCATCAAATGTCAATTCTTGGTTTGGTTCCTTCTCCTCCTATAGCTGAAGCAGAATCCATCTAAGAACAACCCCATCTTTCTTCCAACTGACTCTGAATATGACTGGCTGACGGCTAAGATTTTTGTGAGAAGTGCCGACTTCACAGAGCACCAGCTCAACACTCACTTGTTGCGCACCCACCTGCTGGCGGAGGTTTTTGCCGTGTCACTGCTACGCAACCTGCCCATGGTGCATCCAATTTACAAGGTACTTGGAGTTTTCCTAATTTGGTTTTATATATCAAGACTTGGGTTGTCTCCAGGTTTGGTTTCATGATCCTTTCTTCCATCCTTTTAGCTCCTCATACCCCACACTCGATACACTCTGCAGATCAATGAATTAGCTCGGAAACAGCTCATAGGACCTGATGGAGTCTTCACTCTGGTAAAAGTCAACCTTTGCTTTCTACATAACATTGGAGATCCTTCTGTTTATGTCTTGAAATGGACTGTTTCTCAGTTAGCAGCTTCTGGTGGAGAGGCTTTGCCAAAGATCTTGGCAAGATCGCTGTCCTCCATCACCTACAGGTCCCTTTGCCTCCCCGACAACATTGATGACCGTGACTTGAAGGACCTGCCGAACTTCTACTACAGAGATGATGGACTCCAACTGTGGAACATCATCTTCGAGTATGACTTTTCGCATCACAAATTATTGCAATTATTGCAATTGAAATCGTAATGATACTGCCCATGTGTTCGTCTTCCCCAATGAACCAGGAAATAATCAGTTAACAATCAGACGAATCCAAAATGGAGTTTGTGTCAGTGAAGGTATTTAGCGGAATGTATGTGTAATCATCAAGTTGTCTCTCAAAAGATATGTGCAGCGAATGATAAAATACTACTACAAAAGCGATGACGAGGTCCAGCGAGACTCAGAACTGCAGACTTGGATTGGGGACATTTTTAAACACGGATTCCTTTCCCAGCTACAAACAGGTAATCATTACATGAGTGCACATTTGCCTCACTCGCATCCACCCGAAAGTTCAAACGCCTCTCAGTGATGCTTGCGTTTTTCTTCCCTTCAAAGGAATCCCTCAAAATTTCACCACTGTGTCTGAACTGATCAAGTTTGCCACCATGGTGATGTTCACTTGCTCGTGCCAACACGCAGCTGTGAACAGCGGGCAGGTGAATCCTTCGAATGAACACCAGCATTGCTTTGCATTGCATTTGGTCTTATTGCAAAACCTTCACTGCAGTACGACTACGGTGGCTGGATGCCCAACACCCCCGCCACCCTGCAGCGTGCTCCCCCGACCAAAAAAGGGACGACGAGCAAGAGCACGATCCTCGAGACCTTGCCCCCTATCAACATAACTGCTCAGGGAATGTCCACAGTGTGGCTGCTCAGCAGGCAGTCCTCCGACTTTGTAAGTACACCAAACTTGAGATGCCAAAAATGTAGAGTCGTGAAGCAGATGCAAGTCATCCAAGTCATGTGAATCCTTTGTGTCACCAGGTCCCACTCGGACATTACCTCGAGTACCATTACACCGAAAAGACTCCCCGCCAGTTGCAAACAGATTTCAAAAGCAAGCTTGACAAGTTGTCGATCACGATCAACAACAGAAACAAAGGTCTGGAAATCCCGTACACTTACTTGGATCCAAAGAATGTCGAAAACAGTGTGGCCATCTAAACATCGGAAAGCCAGGCACAATCAAACGGTATTGCACCATGAATCGCAAATGCTCGATGTTGAGATGTTCATAAAATTAAAGTGTGGTTCATTTTGCCGATGTCGTTTAAGGTTTGAGGCCAGCAAACTTTATGATTTTGGAGCTGCAAAACGGGCTAGATATTAGAATGTGTCCGTCAAATATATTTTGGAGGGGATACTGCTCAGTGCCATCTTGAATACTTGCATAAAGAATGTGTCAAACCCTGAAATTATTCAGCTTTGTATGTATCTGTGATTTTTATATATAACAGAATCAAGACATTTGATTATTGAGCAAAATCAGTTTTTCCATGACAACACTTGGAGTTCATTACTAGTCATACTTTCTAATACATTTGAAAATAATATAAACCAAACTCAACAAAGCAAATGTATAAATGATGCCAATTAAGTTGTCTCTGTGATACTTGTTAGACGGGTTTTTGGTCATTGGTTTGTTACCTCCAAACCAAAATTCATTTTATGAGGTTTAGTTCTATCTTGCAGGCAGACACAAGTCCTTGTTCTTGTTTGTGCGTACTCATGCAATGCAAAAATAATAGGACAGCTTCCAAAATAAAAGCACTGGAAGACACTCTCAAAGTTGTTTTACATTTCATTGAACTGTATTTCAACACCACCATCATTAAATTCAGAAAAATCTTCTTTCATTATGTTGTTGTTGCGCAACCTAATGTTTTTTTGCCACGAAAGCCACACGAAAAAGGCGGCGGCACACCTTGTCAGGGTGAACTTCTCACAAATCCCGAGTGGAACGATCAACAAGTTGACGGCAATAAAACTCTTGACTTTACCTTCCCGTCTGACCTCACCTAAACTGTTGATCCAACTGGCAGATTTAGGATTTTTTTTTTCATCACATGACAAAAAAAAAAAAAAAATATCAAATATCATTTAGTCAAACCACCAAACATTCCAGATACCCGCTGCTGGTACCTCCCACAAATTAGCATATTCGGTACAGGTAAATAAAAAGCCGTCGTAGCCGACTGTATCTGTGTGGGACTGGTTTTTATCTATTCCGATACTTTGTCATTCAAGAATAACAATGGTGGATTACGAGGTGACCGTCTATACTGGCGATCGAGTTCACGCCACTACCGTGAACCCGGTGCACATTAAGCTGGTGGGCACAGAAGGAGAGAGTGCCCGCACGTGGTTGAACTCTTGGGTCATCTTCAGAGGAGCGGTAAGTGTCAAAATGAAGCTCACAATGCGGACATAACTTTTTTTTTGGGTGTTCCTGCGAGCTGCACAGGAAGTGCAAACAACCGGCGGTCTCGTACTCGTCAGTATTGGTCACTCACCAAGCCAGCAACTCCGTCACTACGTCCGCATGTCCTTTTCCAATTGCCTGATTCCTGCTGCTTGGTTGCCGTCTTCAGGCCAATTTTCCTCAATAGCCAAATGTTCATCTGGAATGGAAAAAACAGATCAGTGTTGCTAAAACAAACCTCATATTGCCATAATAATTAAACACATTATTTCCTATAATTTTTCCAGGTGTCAACTTATACTGTTTCCTGCCCAAAGTCTCTTGGACGGCTGGTTCTGATAGAACTAGACAAACGTCAATTTGTCTTTTTTCCCAACGATGCTTGGTTCCCCGACAAGGTGGAAATCAAATCACCCGAGCGAGACATCTACACCTTTCCTATCTACTGCTGGATCAGTGACCGGAAGACACATTGTTTCAGAGAAGGCAAAGGTGGCTGGACTAGTGAGCTTGTCTGCCGCCATTTTAATTTCTGCAAATAATCCTCATGCAAATTGTTTTGTTTTGCAAGCACTGCGAATCTTTGACGAGAGCGACTCTCTTGGTCGAAACGCAAGGAAGCAGGAGATGAGTCAGCGAAGCGTCGACTATGTGTGAGTGTTCACTCTGACCTTGTTACATACATATTAAGCATAAGGTGATATTCACCTTTACACCGCCCAACAGCTGGGAATTGTTTTCCCTAGGTTTGCCTTACACCATTAAGGCAGATGGTCCTACTAGCCTTCCAGATGAGGTCCAGTTCTCCTTTACCAAGAGTATAGAGTTTGCATTCACATCACTGACAGGGTAATAAGAAGCTTTCAATTCCTACAGTACAATACGACCGCTGCTCCTCTTTTCTGGCAACAAAAGTCAAATTAGAAGTAGAAGACATATTTCTTTGTTCTGAAATGAAGTCTCATTTGAATCTTCATTCAAATGAGATTTTTGGGTAGATTTGAAAATGTAATCTAATGACTTTGTACAACCTTAGGTAACGCTGCTCCTCCTGGCAACAGAAGTCAAATTAGAAGTAGAACACATATTTCTTTGTTCTGAAATGAAGTCTCATTTGAATCGTCATTCAAATGAGATTTTTGGGTAGAATTGAAAATGTAATCTAATGACTTTGTACAGCCTCAGGCAGCGGTGTGATTTACCTAATGATTGTGAGTATTTGTTAAGAAAATATTACTGGTTTTATTTCCAGGTTGGCTGAGCTTCGGCTAAAAGGGCTTGTTGACAACCAGGAAAATTGGAAAGATCTCGACGATATCAACGACGTGTTTTATTACAAAGACACACCCTTGTCAAGTACTGAAGAGTTTTCTACCCTTGCACATTTAGGAGTACCTCATGAAATAATTGGAAGAAGACATTCTAGTGCATTCTTATGTTGTGACTGAATATTTTGCTTAGATTATGTTCAGGAACACTGGAAGGAAGATTGGTTATTTGCGTACCAGTTTCTAAACGGAACCAATCCCAACATGATTCGACGCTGCAAAACTCTGCCTAACAATTTCCCTGTGACCGAAGACATGGTCTCTATCCCCAATGGCTCAAACTTGTCAAATGAGTTGAAAGTACGAGTCTGTTTCTGAATCTCCTCACATCCCTTTGTTTAGATTTGAAAATGGTGACGACAATGTAATCATCCAAATTCGTTTGCCTTCAAACAGCAAGGCAACATATACCTGTGCGACTACAAGAACCTGGATGGAATGCCTGCAAATACAGTCCAAGGGAAGCAGCAGTATCTGACGGCGCCACTCGTACTGTTTCACAAAACAGCCGACAACACGCTGATGCCTATTGCCATTCAGGTGAGATTGGAAGGACTCACCAACCTAGGTCCTATCCCCAATCCCCCTAATCGAACAAAAATTGGCCTTGCATGCGGTACCAAACAGCAGTCAAACAAACGAGTGCCTCTTACTCCCACAGCTGAAGCAGACTCCGGCGGAAGACAACCCCATCTTTCTCCCAACTGACTCTGAATATGACTGGCTGACGGCTAAGATCTTTGTGAAAGGTGCCGATTTCACGGAGCACCAGCTCAACGTTCATTTGCTGCGCACTCACCTGTTGATGGAGGCTTTTACAGTCTCACTGCTGCGCAACCTGCCCATGGTGCATCCCCTCTACAAGGTACCTGGAGATTGCCCAGTTTGGTTTCATTCAAGACTACGGTTCTCTCAAGGTTTGATTTCATGATCCTTCCTTCAATCCTTTTAGCTTCTCATACCTCACACACGCTACACTCTGCATATCAACGAATTAGGTCGGGTTCGACTCATAGGACCGGATGGAGTCTTCACAAAGGTAAAAGTCAACCTTGGCTTTCAACATGACATTGAAGATTCCTCTGTTTGTAGTGATGATGATTTGCTTGGACTGCCCTTCAGTTTGGAGCTTCTGGTGGAGAGACTTCGACAAAGTTCTTGGCAAGATCACAGTCCCTGATCAGCTACAGGTCCCTTTGCATCCCTGACGACATTGCTGACCGTGACTTGCAGGACCTGCCTAACTTCTACTACAGAGATGATGGACTCCAACTTTGGACCATCATCTTCAAGTATGATAACCTAATAATGCCATAACATTCTCTTCATAAGTTTGTAGAGGGGCGGCAGATGAGCCCCGAAAGAACCAGTCAATTTTTTTTACAGATCTGCATTTACTTTCTTCTCCCTAAATTAGATCTCCTTCAACTACATACATATGAAGTTGTGAGCAGAATGTATTTGTAAATCTGTTTCCTGTAAAGATTTGTGCAAGGAGTGATACAGCACTACTACAAAAGTGACGACGAGGTCCAGCGGGACTCCGAACTGCAGACATGGATCCGGGACATTTTTGAACACGGATTCCTTTCCCGGTCACGATCAGGTTACCCTCCCCGAGAGTAATGCGACGGGTTACAACCTGAGAACACATTTTACTGACCAGCTCAAACATCTCGCTTTGTTCTCACTCTCCATCCCAGGCATACCTCAGAGTTTTACGACTGTACCTGAACTCACCAAATTCACCACTATGGTTATGTTCACTGGCTCGTGCCAACACGCAGCTGTGAACAGCGGGCAGGTGAATCCTTAGAATGAACACCAGCATTGCTTTGCATTACTTTTGGTCTTACTACAAAACCTTCATTGCAGTACGACTACGGTGGCTGGATGCCCAACACCCCCACCACCCTGCAGCGTGCTCCCCCGACCAAAAAAGGGACAACTAGCAAGAGCACAATCCTCGAGACGTTGCCCCCTATCAATGTGACTGTGCGGGGAATAGCTGTAGTCTGGCTGCTCAGCAGACAGTCTTCTGATTTTGTAAGGAGCCCAAAACACAATACGACAAAATATTGATAAAGGGAAAAGCTTGCATCTATTACAATGGTTTTCTTTATCTGGACCTGTTTTTCGGAACTTGATATTTACAAAGTCAAGCTCAAACTTCCCTGTCTCTAGTCTTATTCCAAAAGGATTATAGAGCGCTTCGAGACATAGTTGAGCTCACATACATGTATTCTGTCAATAGGTTCCCCTCGGACACTACCCAGAGGAGCATTTTACCGAGGAGATCCCTCGCCAGCTGCAAAAGGATTTTAAAGCCGAGCTTGAGGAGTTGTCCATCAAAATCATCAACCGAAACGAGGGTCTGGAAATCCCGTACACTTACCTGGATCCAAAGAACATTGAAAACAGCGTAGCCATCTAAACGTCGGAAAGTCACAATCGAAAGGGAGGTGTGTGTGTGAAAATTCAAACAACAAATATTGTCTAAATACAAATTTAAACACCTCCAGTGGAAGTAAATCAGGTTATTTTATAAAACGAATTACCGCGGAAACGACTTGGAGTTAAGTCAAAGTGTCACAATTATATTATGTAGTGTGTGTGAAGGATGAAACGTTGCTGTTGGGTTGCTTTCATAAAATTCCCAAATCCCATATTCTGACAATATGATATGATTTTATAAATTATTGAAGTGAAAACCTCCGAAGCTGACAACAATGTCTTCCATTCCGTCAGGCTGGTTGACCTTCATGTTTATCTAAAGCGATTTTCCCTGGAGACATATTATAAAGAGAGGTAATCATTACCAGACAGTGCCATATCCTGATTTCCTTCGGAAATATGACAGGATTCTCAGGTACTTGGTGAAGGAAACACCTTAATATTTACAAGTTCTTGCTTTTACTTGTGTCATTGTATATTTAATCAGTTCCAGGAAGAGTGAGCCCAAATATTTCTATAGATTTGTGAAAGATCTGTGAAAGACTTGAGAAAGATTCAAGAAAACACTTGCTAGTTGAATAATTATTATGATTTAATTATTTCCTACTTCTCCAAAATGACATATATGATAAAAAAAAGATTAGGTGTTTGCCATCTACAACAGCAGTCAGAAAGGGGAAAGGTGGTTGTACTTTTTTTTTTTTTTTTTTGGGGGGTGGAGGGACATTTTAATTTACGCCTTTACATTTTTAGCTGTAGTAAGTAGTTCTCTACCATATCCAGCTACTACCGCATCCAGAATAATAAAAACAATGAATTTTGATTTATGGTGATTTGTCAGACAAATATCCCCCATGACATGCCATTAATGGACGGTCCCTAAAACCGACAGTCCCTAAAACCGACAGAACAAATATCAAACGTTAAATATTTTCTTGTTAAAATAACAAGTGTGAGGTGATACAACTTTACTTTCCAAAAAGTAAGAAATAGAATCTTTCGACCTACTTATAGAAGAAAAATAAACAATGGAAAGTTGCCTTGGATTTTCTTTTATGTGACTATTTTTTTTTTTATGTGATTATACTTTCTTGTGGAGATTTGGGCTATTTTGTCAGCTGCATACAAAAGTGCTTGGGGGGGGGCGTAGTGTTCTTTTCAATTTTGATCAGTTTTCTGCTTTACAAAAAGTGAATCTAAGAAATAAAATCTGTTGATTGTGTGAAAAAGTCGACTTTTCATCTGTTTTTTTTTTAATGGTTGAATAAAACTCTTGCTTCGGGCTAAATTAAAAAAAGTGCTCGTCAAAGGACGTCATCGTTTGCTCCATGGAGAAAAAAATATTTTGAGTCTTACCATTGATGAAGGTCTTTTCAAGTAATTTCAAACTTAAACCTTCCAAGAGATCTTTTTCTTGTTCATGAAGTCATTTTGTTTTTTATTTCTTTGCTTTTAAATCAATTCAATTGTTTTGTGTGGAAATGTTTTTGTTTTTTTAATGTTTTACTTTCAATCGGTAACAAGAGTATGAAGTGCACAGTCGGAATAAAGCTGCCCTACCTTTTCATGCTTGCGCAAATAAACTAACTTCATAAAATTGTTACAACAGATAAGGTTAGCAGATACGAATCGTGCGTTCCAGGTAAAAGTGCTTATCTTTCTTGAGAAAGAGACAGCGCCGTAAATGAGACATCCGTCAATCAATTCTATAGGTACCACCTACTCGGATACAAACATATAAAAAGCTCCAGGGGGGCAAGTGTCCCTCACACAAAACTTGTTCTTCCTCATTCCAACTCATTCTAGCGTAACCATGTTGCATTACGAAGTGACCGTCTACACTGGCCATCGAGCTTGGTCGGGCACCTTGAACCATGTGCACATTAAGTTGGTGGGCAAAGACGGCGAGAGTAACCGGACGCCTTTGAGTTCTTTGATCATCAGCGGTGGATCGGTAAGTGCGGGGAAACCCTTCACGATGCTTAACTCATTCACTGCCATTGACAACTATAGACGTCAAACATCTGTTTTAACTGGCACTGAATGAATTGATGATTGGAAAGTGTTATATATGGAATATTTCCTGTGATTTTGCAGGTGTCCACCTATACAATTTCCTGCCCAAAGTCCCTTGGAGAGCTTATCTTGATCGAAGTAGACAAACAACATGGCTACCTTGCGCCCGATGACGCTTGGTTCCCCGACAAGGTGGCAATCAAATCGCCCGAGGGAGTCATCTACACCTTTCCCATCCACTGCTGGATCAGCGACAAGGAGACTCACCGCTTCAGAGAAGGCAAAGGTGGGTTGATTTGTGCGCTTGTCTGCTATCGCCGGTTTGAGAACTCTGACTAATCCAAATGTGTGTGATTATTCCGAAAGCGCTGAGGCTCTTTGACGAAAACCACTCTCTTGGTCAGTACGCAAGGGAACAGGAGCTGCGCCGCCGTAAAGCGGACTATGGGTGAGAGGTACCGACGTAAACCGACATTTGCGTTCATACGTGATAGCCTACATCGAGCTCTCAACCATCCACCAGATGGAAACCGGCTTACCCTGGCGTGCCCCACTGCATTGAGGCTGACGGTCCGTGTCAGCTACCTTGTGAGGTCCAGTTCTCTTACACCAAGTCCATAGAGTTTAACTTCACTGCCTTTGCAGCGTAAGAGCCCTCCAAAACTTTGAGTCTGATATCATCAATTATGGAAATGCTGTGATTTTGCCAACAAACCGAATCCCTTTGAACAGGTGGTTCGTTGTGTTACGCAACATTTCATTGTTTTGTTTCGCAGGGTGACTGAGCTGAAGCTAAAGGGGCTGGAAGACAATCCTTGTAACTGGAAACATCTTGATGCTATCAAACATGTGTTCTGTAACAAACACAGCCTCTTATCAAGTAATGGTGAAGTTCTTCCATGGTAGGATTCATTGAAGTAGCAGCGAGCGTTTGACTGACAGCACAGTTTTTTTTTTGTCAGATTATGTGCAGGACCACTGGACGGAGGACTGGTTATTTGGATATCAGTTCCTAAACGGAAATCACCCCACCTTGATTCAACGCTGCAAAACTCTGCCCAAGAACTTCCCGGTAACCGATCGCATGGTCGTCATCCCTGATGGCTCAAAGTTGTCGAACGAGTTGAAGGTATGTTCCACATTCTCCTTAAATTTGGTGATTTGAATTTACTGATTAACGACATCTCGGTATTACACTCATCTCCCATTTGCCCTCAAACAGCAAGGCAACATATACCTTTGTGACTACAAGAACCTGGACGGAATGCCAGGAAACATCATCCATGGGGTTCAGCAGTACTTGACGGCGCCCCTCGTCCTGTTTCACAAACGACCCGACGACCAGCTGATGCCTATTGCCATTCAGGTGACATGACATTAAGATAAATGATTATTGACATAAGTTGAAGGTCCCAACAAACTGAGCTTGTGGGTTAGGTAGAGAGATATCAAGGTCTCAAATTTTCTGACTCTCGTTTGTGTTTTGGGAGCTCCATGGTTTTGCTCAGAACTTTAAAGTCCTTGATGCTAATGACACCTTTAAGGGCATGAGGGTCTTCTCGACCTAATCCTGAACCCTGATTTGGATTTGAGACATCTTTCAAATCATTGAGATCAAATTTACAACTGTTGCAAAAATAGCGGACAACCATGGTCTAGAGAATATTCCATTTGTCTACCTGAAGATCTCATCTCGGTTATTTGTGGACGATGATTGACGAGAGTGGTATCTGCTGCCATGAGGACCAACACAAAGTCTGTCAAATTTAACGGTACAATCTCTTCTTCGCACAGCTGAAGCAGACTCCATCGAAGGACAACCCCATCTTTCTCCCAACTGACTCTAAATACGATTGGCTGACAGCTAAGATTTTTGTGAGAAGTGCCGATTTCACGGAGCACCAGCTCAACGCTCACTTGCTGCGCACTCACCTGCTGGCGGAGGTGTTTGCTGTGTCACTGCTTCGCAAATTACCCATGGTGCATCCCCTCTACAAGGTACCTAGAGCTTTTTCAATTTCATTTCAGCTAAAGCGTCTTCATTCATTGATACGTTTGTCATCTCAATATTTCGTGGTCTTGCCTTGGTCTAGCTCCTCATACCTCACACTCGCTACACTCTGCATATCAACGCGTTAGCTCGGGCACAGCTAATAGGGCGCACTGGAATCTTCACCAAGGTAAGAGCCGACCTTTGCTTTCAACGCAACATTGGAGATCCTTCTGTTTACGTCTCGAAATGGACCGTTTCTCAGTTTGCAGCTTCTGGTGGAGAGACTATGACAAAGATCCTAGAGAGGTCGCTGTCCTCCATCACCTACAGGTCCCTTTGCATTCCTGACGACATTGCCGATCGCGACTTGCAAGATGTGCCCAACTTCTACTACCGGGATGATGGGCTCCAACTTTGGAACATCATCTTCAAGTATGAAAAGCCTCTTAAATGTTAAATGTCTTTACAGTTTGCATACTATCCTCTACGAAACTTTGAAGAGGGGTGGGTTTATGGGTCACAAAAAATATGTACAGTTATGGAAATTTATTTTTACAATTTCACCCTATATTAGAGAATCTCTAAGCTTCATTTCTAGGATATTTATCACAATGTTGTACTGATACAAAGGGTCTCGCAAAAGATTTGTGCAGGGAATGATACAGTACTACTACAAAAGTGACGAGCAGGTTCAGCAAGACTCGGAACTGCAGATTTGGATTGGGGATATTTTTGAACACGGATTCCTTTGCCAGCAACAAACAGGTGATCATCACATTGAATGATAACACACATTGCTACGCGAGTGCACGTTTTGCTCACCAACAGACGGGGTTTCCTTGTTCTCCTTCTCAGGAATCCCTCAAAGTTTCACCACAGTGCCTGAGCTGGTCAAATTTGCCACCATGGTGATTTTCACTTGCTCGTGCCAGCATGCGGCTGTAAACAACGGACAGGTGAATCCTTAGGATGAACACTAGCTTTACGTTATACTCCTTCTAAACAACTTATGAATATTGCAGTACGACTATGGCGCATGGATGCCCAACACTCCCATCACCTTGCAGCGTGCTCCCCCGACCAAAAAAGGGACAACAAGCAAGGCCACGATACTGAAGACATTGCCACCTATCAATGTGACAGTGCAGGGAATAGCTGCAGTCTGGCTGCTCAGCAGGCAGTCCTCTGACTTTGTAAGTAAACCAAACTTAACGTTCCATAACATAAAAATTATTTTCAATTGAGTTATATTGGTCATACTAAGGGTTGAAAACATTAAGCTGACATTTGAACAGGGTTATGTAGACCTTTTATATCCAATGTGTGGTTATTCATTGATTCAACAGGTTCCCCTTGGACACTACCCAGAGGACCATTTCACAGAGAAAACCCCACGGCGAATGCAAAAGAATTTTAAAACCGAGCTTGAAAAGTTGTCCATCAAAATCAACAAAAGAAACAACAGTATGAAAATCCCGTACACGTACCTGGATCCAAAGAACGTCGAAAACAGTGTGTCCATATAAACGTCTTGAAGTCAACGGGCTGGAGAACAACTGGGTTTAAATTACACAGATAGAAAGAAAAGAAAACATTTTACATACTTTCTTCACTCTTTGTAGAAGATTTAACGTTACACTTACTGCTCGTGACGGTTGTCTTTCCGAAGCGCCGCCATTTTGTTGGTATTGATACAAGTGGTCTCATCCAAAAAACTCATCGCTGCTATCTGCTGGCCATAATTCTTTCTTTTAACGATTAAAAAGTGTTGACGAAGACATACAGTATTTTGATTGACTGACATTAAAACAAATAAAGACAAATGATTAACTAAAAAAAAACATACTGTGTTTAAATTTGTATTGTTATTGTAGACAGTAAATCCCCCCCCTCGTTGTTTAATATATAGTGAAACCCATATTCAACAGATTTTGATTTATTTTTTTCAAATAATAAAATAGATAAAAATTGGCAAAGCACTATTTGTGCTTACTGCTTAGTGAATCAACGGTATAGTATACAACACCTGGGTTTAGCGTTTTGAATTAAACCAGGGCAATAGAATAGTTAGCATATTTTAATTTATGGAGCCCAAAACTCCATATTATAGAAATTATTGAAGGTGAGGTCATTATTGAACTATGCAAATAGATGGAGCAGTCCTTCTCAAGCCAATGTATATAGTTATGTCTTCACTGGTGGCAGCATGTACAATAAATAACAGTCTGTCAGTCAAACATGATTTATTTACAACCGGCTCTGCGCTAATTTCGAATATGGATAACACATGCATAGGATGCAACGTTTAAAAAAAAATAATAATAATAATCATCCAGTGCCCTTCATCGTCATCAATAAATGTGCTTTACAGCTTAAGGGAAAATTGAGAAAGTACTTCAACAATGTACAGTACACACTGTGTTCAATTAAAAAGTATCACTAGCATTTTTTTTTGAAGTGTGATTATTTAGCAGGAGTGCATTTACAGTATGTCTAAAGCACACAATGAACGGTTGCATTTGAGTATATATACATTTACAGTAATAATTTGTAAAAGCCATCAGTTTTGTGTAGCAAACGGCACTTGATAGACAATAATTGTACAGTAGAGCATAGCGTATATATCCGTGTACTGCTCTCAGGATAGAGACACGAAAAGATTGTGATTTAAACAAAATAAAGCTGGTAGCGCTTTGGGTTTTGAAATACTGTGACTATCGAGTATGAAAATAGCTGCACTGTTTAGGAGAGGAACAAAGCAAGTGAGAAAAATGTCCATAAGATGGTGAGAATGAAGTCACAGATTTAATTATGCATTTGGTAATTATGTGTGTGTCTGTGTGTGTGTGTGTGTGTGTGGGGGGGGGGGGGGGTGCAATATTTAAAGTCAACTTGTTTCTCAATTGTTCTCATACAGTGGTTTTGATTTTGATCAGATCAGATGAGTAAGAAATGAACACCAGTGGCCACCACTGGTCCGACCACAGCAATGAGCAAAGCGACGACACGGGCAGCGGCGGGATTGTAGATGGACGTTACCATGGCAACCACACAAGTGCAGGTCTCCAAGTTAGATGGTGCTGATGTCGACTTCAGTCTTTTCCAGAAGCACACTCTGCTGCTGTTCATTGGTTTGGACGCCAGCAGGCGCCAAGTGCGAAAAGGTGTCCGACCAAGAGTCACGACTCCTCGAGATGAATAGTTTTCGTTTCCTGGTTCGTCCTCGAGCCGCCGCGTCAGAGACTCGTCGGGTCGCGATCGTCTGTGCAGGAGCCTTTTGCTAGCGAGATGTCGTCCACCGCCATCTCGCCGCTACGTCCTCGTCCGCGCTCGCCCTTCAGCACCACCTGGTGGGAACACAGTCACGAGTTAACGCATTGCATCAATTTTTCAATGAATTTATTATTATTTCTTTTTAAATTAATTTCTGGGGCTGTGGAACGAAAATGAAAAATGATTCCAGCCCCGCCAAGGCTTTGGCGAGGGGACTTACGCTCTCCAGGCCCGTCCCCCACAGTGTTATTTGGGTGTGTCTCCAGTTGTTGCCGCCCGTCCTCCCCCATACCGCCGGGCCGTAGCGGGCACCTTTCTTCACAAACACCTGCAGCACGCCCACGTGGTGACCCGCCAGCTTATGGCGGAATGACAGGCATAGGTTGCCCTCGTTCCACGGTGGGGCCAACGGGAGGACCAGCCTCGCCCCCCGCCCCGTCCTCTTGTTGCCCACTTCGGGGATGGTAAGGTAGCGTCCGCCTGAGGAGAGAAACGCCGGAAATATTTTCCAGATTCTGCTTGGCTTCACACAATAATACGTCTACAATTCAAACATGGCTGCGTTATGTAAAAGCAAAGACCAAAAAGTGACGATAATTGGAGTCAAAAGTGTCACTCGTTGCCGTAGGACTTCTTCATCTCGTCTCATCTCATCCAAGATGGTGCTGCATTTTGCGGACTTTCATTACCTGCCGGGTCGGGCGTTGTTTCCCAGTGCACGTCTCCGTCCTTGTCCCTGATCCATCCGCAGAGGCCGTCGTCGAAGGAGCAGCTCAGGAAGCCTGAATCTGGCCCCGAGGAAGACGGACAACATTTAAGAGCGCATGCAAGTCGTCGCGTTACAAAAATAAAAACGTACTTTAAAAAATTCACATTTTGCAGGAACAGAAAAAACTTATAGTGGTCTCTGTTGTCAATGCATTTGCCCAAGATCCAGAGCCAAGTCACCAGGCCTGTTCAGATTAGAACAAACTGTTCCAATCCCAATGAGGAAAAAAGATTTCCTCTCTAAAATGCGTGTGTACTATAAAAAACACATCCATGCATGCAATCACAGCATGCAATGCTGAGAAATGGGGTTGCCGTGACGACGGCATTACCGGAAGATCGCCCATCATTTTGTCTTTGTGGCAGAAGTTCCAAGACGCAATTGGACTCACACAGAGTCTGTCTGCTTGAGACTTGAGGCACGACAATGTCTGCACGGAATGTGCGCGGAAGCTTACCGGGGTCGTCCTTGGCTTCGTCGGCCGTGTTGCCCAGTTCGATGTCAAAATCCAGCACCGTGTTGATGTTGTGGTCCCGCGGGACTGAGGAGACAAACGACATCGTATGAATACTCAAAAAGTCAACCATCGGTTGATTTTTTTTTTTGGTTTATGTTGTGAGCAAAAATTTGGCTTGTGCGTGTTCAATTTGTTAGCAGTTCTTCCGAAAAGAGGCCAAGCGTGCTTGCTTCAAGTTGATTGCTTCCACTCTCAGGAAAACCAAACATGAAATGATCAGTATATTAAATGTAAAAGTTTAAAAATGTCTTACATTTCTTGTTTTATTTCAAAATATTTATATAATGCAACATTTCAACCTCAATAATTATTACATATTTCCTGAATTGTTGTATATTAGCAAAGTTGTTTGTTCAATTTTTAAAAAATATCACTGGTGATTGATGGATTGAAATACTAAAAACATAAAAACATTGTATTTCTTTAAAAAATATGATGATTAAATATTTAATTGATTTAAAGTTCTTGTCTCACAGTGAGAGGAAAAAATAACAAAAATTGCAGGCTATTATGAGCGCACATTAATTTTTTTTAAAAAAAAACTGCGCGTGGTACATTTTGAATTCTGGTCATTGCTCAAAACCCTTCAGTCTTCCTTAAACAAGAAATCAAAGATTAATTAACAAAAAAATCAAATCTAATTTGCGCTCCAGCTCTCGCCACGATATAATGAGAGGCGCTAATAATAAAAAGGATGGGCCTCTGGCGTACTGAGCCTCTTCCAGACTCATGTGACCTCTGATGGGTCCAACGAGTGAGTCATAAAAGCCGGCAGGGCGTCTGAATGCCAAAGACGCATGCAAGTGGAGGAGGAGGCCGCACCAGAACCTCCAGCGATCCTTGGCATCCAGGGCTCCATGTGTGTGTGTGTACGCAGATGGTCTTTGAAGGAATGTACCCAAATGACGCCACCTCCCCCCCTCCTTCTACTTGGATATCAAGCATCCGGTCAAAGAGTGTATAAATAAAACCATCCTGATGGAGGACAGTGTAACGTGAACTCTGAGGCCGGCAGATCTTCAACTGTCGTCTGATTGGACGCGGGCAGGCGCATCATAACATGAACTCTGTTGTCTCGTGTTGGCGTTAATGACTGATGATGAACCTCCCCGAATATTCTCAAGGCTCCTTCCTTTTTATTTGCGAGCGATTATATGAAGAAGTGCTCAGTAGGGGGGAGTCGTCTCCGAAAAGCAGCTCCTGGAAGCTGTGACTTGTAGACAGGTGCTAATGAAATCCGCTCTTATCCCCCCCCCCTCCCCCCGAGCATTTCTAATTATGTGCCGCCATCTGCCCACGCAAACATCTCACCTGCGACGATCAACTTTGCAGCTGCACGCTTTTTGAATTTTATGTATTGTTCCCCCAAAAAATCCATTTATGTTCTAATTAGATGCTTTGCAGTCAAAATATAAAATTAAAGCAGCAACAAACACCCCCCTCCCTTTTTTTTTTTTTTTTTTTTTTAAATGGCAGATGCTCGAAAATGATCATCAATCTTTTACTGCATGTTCCATCCGCATTAGATGGAAAATAATTTAATGTCACCCATCTGTCTACGATAACCAATTTTGATGCTGCTTTGGATGATCAGCCAAAATATCTCAAACCAATCCGTCTTTGAAGGACACTTGAAAATGAACAAATTGTGCTTCAAATGGTTGTTATAATAAAATAAAAAGTAGAAATCTTTTGCTCATTGAGCCTTGAGATTCACGTTTTGAAACCTGAAACTTTATTTATTTTTATTTTTTTTTAGATGCACCCATAGAAGCAACATGAATGTTTTGAATGCGGACTACATGATTCATCACTGAGCATTTTCTTTTTTACCTAAGTGTTCCCAAGTGAATAATAATAACAAGCGTTTACCCAAAGGCTGAAAAAAAAAAAAGCTTTACAACCTTTCTCAAAAATATCCAAGTATCTGAAAGTGCTTTAAAAGTCAGATGTATAAGTTTTATTAGCAAAGTAGCTTTTAAAGCCTTGTGCTGCCTCTGAACGCTCATAAAATCCCCAAACACGATTTGCTAAATGGCCTATAATGCCACTAAGAGCCACAAAATGTTTTTTATTCATGCTATGAGGAAAGAAAGGAAAAAAAAAAACTTACTGTGCACATCTCCTCGCTGCTTGGTCACGTCCTTGTGGATGCTGTTGTCCACAGTGGTCATCTGCGGAGGCGGCGGCGGAGTCGTCGCCGGGGCTCGTCTGGTAGTCGTCGCCGCTTTTGTGGTGACCAAGGCCTCGCGAGTGGGTGCGGGTGGCCTCCTGGTGGGGACCAAGGGCTTCCGGGTCGTGGTCCTCACCCTCGGTGGCGGCGTGGCGATCGTGGTGGTTTTGGGTGCGACGGTGAACACCCGCCTGTGGGTCACCGGCGGACGCGGCGTGGTGGTGGTCCTCCTCAGGTCCACGTCGGGCAGGTAGTTATGGAAACTGGGAGGCAGTTTGCCCGGCCTCGGCGGGTCTATGGCCACCTTGGGAATAGCTGGAATGACAAGAACGTGCAGATGGAGCGCTAACAAGTCGTGAAGGTGTAATGAGGCAGACAATTGGCCATCAAGTGCCGGAGCGACACTTAATATGCATCAAGTGGCTTCCGGAAAGCTGCCATGTCCTAAAATGTCTCTCTTAGTATTTTAGCACGTATGCTGTTCAGAGTCACATGGGAGCTGGAGAGCAGCACAGAAGAAAAATATTTATTAATTTTTTTTCATTATAAATTATTTTGACACTACTGGTCATCATGTGATGGTGTAAAAAGTTCTAAAAATTTAATTCAGACCACACATCTTGATGATGTCATGGAGCTTTTGTTCTCCTGCGCATTCTTCACGTCAAGAGGCGTGATGGGGGTCTGTGGTGTTGTCGGGGTAAAGGATCGGGGAAGGGGGGGGGGTGTTGCCTCATCCGGGTTTCACGTGTGAGGAATGTGTGAGGACAAAAGCTCTGCACCTCAGTTGTCGCGTTCTCATCTTACTCCCAACTTTGATATGCGATTCCCATGTTGGATATTTAACCCCCCCCCAGATGATGGGGAGAGGAAGCAGCGTGTCCTTCATGCTCACTAGACTGCCACGGCGTTAAGGACTCAATGATTCAAATTCTCAGAGAATTAATAGACCGTGCAAGATCAGGGGGAAGAATATCCCCGTAAAATAAATAAATCTTACAAGCTCAACGACACTTTGGCCTGATTTAAAAAAAAAAAAGAGAAGAGAAGAACATGTGATAAGGGCAGGGAGCTTACGTTTGCAGTCACGACCCATCCCCCTGTAGCCGTCTTTGCACTTGCACTTGTACGAACCCGGCGTGTTGAAGCAGGTGGCGTAGCCGCCGCAGCGACCCGTCTGCAAAGCGCACTCGTCCACGTCTGAAAGGAAAACCCGGTAGGGGAGGGGGGGGGGGGGGACAGTCCACATTGAATGAGCGATCGTGACGAGACTGCCGAGGCTTATTAGCTTTGAATCAAGGCTACTGTGATGGACAGTGAGATGAAGGAATAAATTGGAGGCAGCATAGTAGACCTTGGACGCTTTGGAACTTGGAATTTGAGCGATTAAATTGTGGAGAAAGAAGCCTATATAAATTTGAAGGATATATCTTTAAGGCCAGGTCTAGGAGATCATAATGTAATTCATTATATTGAATTTTTTTTTTTTTTTTTTTTGCCCATTTAGACCTTCTAAATTACAAATCACATAAAAGGTGAAAAATGTTCGAAATGATTCAATCCTAAAAAATTTGTCGCAGCCTTTTTTTTTTTTTTTTTTAATAGCCATTGCATTTAAAAGTTGGAAATGATCAAATCCGACAAAAGTTGATAGCCTCAAGGTCCACAATTTTTATCGCATTACCAAAATGATTAAAAAAAAAAAAAAATCCGTCCAGAATAAAACCGAGATGCTTCAATTGAATTTGAAAACAACTTTTTTTGAACTGCCTCATTTTTTTTCCCCTTTTCTTTCACACGCCTACTCGCTTGGCTGTTTTTGAAACTGTAAATCTTGCAAAAGTTCAAATGACAAAGAACTTCCCATCGTCCTCCGTATAAAATTCAACGTGAGCGAGGCGTACCGATGCACTGATATTTCCCGTTGATGTATTGCAGATCGAAGCCGTCGTGGCATTTGCAGATGTAGCTGCCGAAGGTGTTGATGCACTTCCGGAACCTGGGGCACACGGCCATCCCGGTTGCACACTCATCCACGTCTGCAAAAAAAAAAGACAATCAATTTGACGGCTTGGGGCTTTTGTTTTTTCGTAAGCTTCTCATCTTTGGGCGTTTGTATGCAGGCACAAAACACATCCCAAATTAGAGCGTCTGCAGTCTGGGCTTGTTTGGGAATGGACCTCACATGTTGTTCCTAGAATATTCCTAGTGTGACTTTTTGGTGCCAAGAGTCCTGTTACCCGCCTCATCTTCATTCCGCGATTGAAAGCCAGAACCTCCTTGTTTGGAGCGGTACAAGTCTACTTTGCTAAACAGAACCATCAAAACAAAGCTCAGGCAGACGGTCTTTCCTGAAACGGGTCATAAAAGTTTAGCACTGACGGAAGTGGAGCATCCCGTGCAACACCTGCAGCGGGTTTTGCTTCTCCTCCTCCTGTCTTTATGACTGATGTCCATTCCATGTCCTACAATTACCCAACCCACAAGTTACACGGGGCCGTAGGGCAGAAATGAAAACTCTCTAGTACTAAAAAAAAATAAAGAGCTCGGTTATTTGACCAAATTGTCAAGGTCAAGAAAGCCGGGCTCTGTTTGGGAGTCCGTCCAACTCTGATTTGTTTTTGCTCCCACGTTGACTCTACTAAACCATTTTTATGGTTTTACATTGCAAGCTCTGCCAAAGTAATGAAAGTTTGCTTTTAGATCCAGTCAAAAAAAACAAAAAAAACACGCCATTCCTGTTGGTGATCTATCAGGCGAGGGAGGAGCAGCCAGCGAATCAACTTTCATGCCAGAGGTGGTAAATAAAGACGGCGACGTCACTTACCCACGCAGGTTCTGCCATCTGGAGCCAGCTGTAGCCCCGGCGACGGACACTGACATCGGACCTCTCCTTTCAGAACCTCGCAGCCGTACTGGCAGTTGGCCAGGCCGCAAGTACGAAGGTCTGCTCCATACAAAGGAAACAAGACACATTAGCAAGTCGGTGCCCCCGAGAGAAAGCGCTCTCACGACTATCCCTCATAAGGGCGAGGCGGACAAAAAAATACGGTGACATTGTTACATTCGAGAGAGCGACTAACCTCCTCTATAATTACAGTCTATTTCCCGAGCCATTAGCGACATGGGCTCACATGAAAACCCTGAGAATCCTTCTAAAACGATTATACGGACAACTGGAATTTGCTCTCGATAACTTCCAACCGTGAAGAGGAAATTGAAAAGCCGGGGCCCGTTCTGCCAGAACGCTTGTGCTTTGAGGAGGGTGGAGCTGGGCTGATTAAACGCCGCACTGATCTATTGATCAGAGCGCAGGCGGGAGAGACGATCCTAATACAGTCGGTAACGCAGCCTCGAGTGGTGTGCCGCGAAAAAAAAAAAAAAAGGGAGATACTGGAAATGACAGGACGCTCAGGTGGGGGAAAACACGAGGGGAGGATGTTCATTAAAGGCGAGGTGACGGAATTTATAGGGAGACATGCACAGGCATTGACTCGCAGCCAATCGGATTCCATTGCTCTGAAAGATTTCTGGATGTGGACGGAATGGCGTTATAATCTCAGACAGGAATCGATAAAGGCTCGATTGTTTTTCCGATGAATGGAGAAACATACGTACTTCCGCAGGTACCGTCGGGCATCAGCATGTAGCCGTTGAGGCAGTAGCACTTGTAGCTGCCGTAGGTGTTCATGCACCTGTGCTTGCAGGGCCGTGGCTTCAGCCCGCACTCGTTCAGATCTGCAAAGCAGACGGGAAACGGCGTCAGCGGAACGAGGGAGGGGCGCAAATTAGTCAAGGAGGGCAGAGGTGAAGAGGTTGGATCCATTCAAGCGCAGCGGGTTGTGTTTGGAAAGAAGCGCCGCGACATGTTTGGACGTGCCCACGGAGCTCGGCTTCTCTGACGGGAAGAAGAGAAGTTGCGGGAAAAAGTTAACTGCGGTTGAGGTTGCAAAAGTGGCAAATTTTCCAGTAAAATTTCCTTAGGGATTTTTTAAAGCATGGATTGAAAGGTGTCATAGTCAAGGATAAACATTTTATTCATCTTTGGTTAGAAGAAGACTTTCATGCACAATAATATAAATTAATTGTGATTTTTACAGATTATTCATAAATTTGATGTTTTTTTTAAAATACTTAATCGAATAATCAATTATTCCACTGTCTAACACAAACATAGGTGTTGAGTTAAATATTACTGATGATGACAATATATAAAATGAATAATATGTATAACAATATTAAATAAATAAATAAAGAAATAAACGAACGAACGAACGAACGAACGAACGAACAAATAAATAAATAAATAAATAAATAAATAAATAAATAAATAAATAAATACACAAGCCACCCCTTCAGAAAATTTGGTATATTCCTGGTTTAGGTGTATTGATTCCCAATTCCCAGAAAGTTCCCAATTTTGAAAAATTCCCTAAATTGTGCAAAAATCTATCTGCACGTGATAGAGAGACGTTATTAAATGGCGCTGACTCATCGGGACGGCATCCAGCTGTCTTTCATAGAAGCACTGCATCATTCTCGACTTCTTTCATGTTGACAGGCCACCCACGGGGCGTGTAAAAAATCCCATCAAAAAAAAAAAATTGCCTTTTTTTTTTTTCCCCCAGGAAGTATTTTCCATGACTGGACCATAGGTGGAGCTAATAAGAGTATAAATCTCCATTCCCTCGCTGCAATTGCATCACTGTCATCGCTGCTCTCGACCCGTCGGCGAGCTGAGAAACGATCCTTCTACAACTTCATTTTCTTCTTGATTCCTTAACGCTTTAACCAGGCAAATATGACAGCTTTATTTCTTATTTATGCTCAACAGCCCCTGAGGTGACTTCCCGACGGCTGACTATTCTGACTGTGTGAAAAAGCACAAGTGTGACTAATGGCTTTGATGCCTTCTCCTTGGCCACGCTGCAAGCTGCTAAGCATCTTATAAAACACACACAAACACACACACACGCAAAATTTACTCCACGGGTGCATTAAATCTCAACCTTCTACAAACCACATTTAGCGAATTGGCGGCAAAATCATGACCTACAATTCTACGCTACACTTTAATGTACTGTACAGTCACAAATTGCATCCGAGGAATTTATTCACTCGATGGGGACGTGTCTTTGAAGAAGGATGTCATCATAAACGTAACTCCCAGATTTGTCCTAAAGCCTCACTGGACACATCCAAAACTTCAACTGCATTATTCGGATTCTCTGTTGAACATAACTCACGTTGACATAGATCCAACAAGGAAGTCCAAAAAGCCAAATTTCCATGAATAAATGGGCTTATATTTTAAGACTATTATTACAGCAGCTTTGGTCATACAGCCAATTAGCTTTCTTCAATCGGTTCTACAGAGCGTGTAAGAAGAGCTTAAGGATGAGCGCATAAATGGGATAGCTCACATGCTAACAAAGACTACAAAGTCCGAAGATCAACTCGGAGCAAACAGAACATCAACAGTTGTCTCCATGACATTTGTAAATAAACTCAATTTTGTCTTGGATACGGCGTCATGGGCTCATATAAATTCCATCATCATGAGGTTTTAAAGCTGCTTTGTAAATGATCCCAACTGAAGCACTACAAACACGTGAGCAGTGCTTTATTGGTGGGACTGCTGCATAACTTCTATATTTAACGTACTGTATGCCACGGGATATACGATGGATGGAACTCTTCTATTTATAGCGGTTTGCGGTCTGCTAAAGCCCGGCTACTGTTAGCGTTAGCATTGAATGCAGCTGAGGGAATACATTCCCTGAACACACACCAAGTGAAACATTTTGTTTGGCGCCTTGTTATTGGTTTTCATAATAAAATGGAATTGAATTTTAATGAGTTTGTTCGAAGTAACAGGTCAACTGCAGGTCACATTTTTTAAATAATAAAACACATGACACAAAAGCTCTTGAAATTCTTCACCGGCACTTTCAGATGAGCACCGGCTTGCCCTTGTCAGAGGGAAGCTTTAACTGCTTCATCTTTAATGCTTTACACCTGTGTGCGCTCAAGCACAGCAAACATAAAAAAAAAAAAAAAAAATGTCTTTCCTTTTTTAATTACCGCTGTCTGCCCACCGAACAAACGCGGTACCCCCAAAAGCTGACAGCGAGAGTTCTCATTAAAGAAAAACCAACGGTGACACCGTCCAGCGGGTTCGTCGCTTGCCGGCGGCGTTGAAAACCAAACTGAAATGAAAAAGCTGTAAGTGGAATACTCACGGCGCCCAGTTTGAGAGCTGCTGTTCCAAATGAAATCTTTGAGACTTTTAAAAGAATCATGTCAAAAGAATAATAATGTGATTCAATGCGGGCTTTCGCAACTCCCGTTGCTGGAGCTCCAAGAAGGGTGGAGAACACATGCCAAACACAGCCTGTGACAGGAAAAGAATAAGATGCGGAGAAGTTATAACAAGTGACAGAGAGAAAAGTGTGATAGCTCAAGGCTGAATGGTGCTGGTGAAACTCGAAAGCAGGCGGGCGGGACTATGTTCAAGTGTTACTTTCAAATTCCAACTCACCACAGTACACGGTCATCATCTGCTCCTAGTCATGTCCAATTCACGACCCATCATGTCCCTTCCTCAGGAAATAACACTAGCTAGCTCACAACGCATGTTTTGTTATGCTAGGCGTCGCGCTCCTCCTTCACAAAGCTCACAACCTGTCCCATTTGCTAATTGTCAAGAGTCTAGCGCTGTCTAGCTAGCTCACTATCCATGTCTGTTCTCGTTTCGACTACTCGTATCACTTCCTGATAGGCTGTAGAACTGCCAAGCTAGCTCACTACGTCCTATCCCGTCCTATCCCATTCACATGGTTGAGCACGGTCTAGCTAGCTCACAATCCGTGTCCTACCCCATCGTGTTTGCTACTTGCTAAATCCCTTTAGGTTGTACAACTGCCAAGCTAGCTCAATATGTCCTATCCTGTCTTGTCCCATTTGCTACTTGTCGTGTTCCTTCCTCACAGGCTCTAGCCTGATTTAGCTAGTTCACCATGGTGAGACTGAGTTGTGTACTGAGGGAAACAAGTCTCACTGAGGTATGCCGTGCTGCATTCCCTACAGACAGATCTCAAAAGTGGGCTCCTTTTGTCAGGGATTAGCTCTCCGGGCAATGTTCTACCTTGGAAGGAGTGGTCGTGAGCAGCATCCAAAAGTTGAGAATAGCCTTTAAGGAGCACAAGATGACAAAGGAGAAGGCTTAGGATCTACGCATGCTCTGCATTTCATGCGGGCATTCCTCTAGTTTGGATCGGATGTGCTATTTCTTGTGACCTCCCCTCAAAGAAGGGGACTTGATGATAGAAGTGGAGAGTGACGTCAACTCCTTCACCATGCACCACGTCGGAAGGATAAATCTCACCCTCTGTGACCGGATGATGGTCCACAGGTAGAAATATGGGTAGGTGACTGGACCACATTGGTGGAGCCAAATAGTCCGGTTGTTCTTCTTGCAAAAGAAGGTTTTTGGTGGAAAGTAATTTGAAAAAGAAAAAGTGGTGGAGGGACAAGAGAATGAAAAGGCAGTGGATTAGAACACCTCTGACCACCACATTCCTGGAAAGTAAAGAGGAACATTACGCAGTAAAGAGGATTACACTCATGGCTGTTTGGGAGAAAGTGTTGTGTTTTCCCCCGCCAGCCGTTCATCCGTTGCTTTTTTTGTAGTAGGATCTAAGGGAATTACAGTATCTTATGGATTTGTACCATCCTTCGGTAAAGCGTGTCGGAAGGCTCAAAGAGCGCCGCTTCCATTTAAAGAAGCGAATCATCGCCCCGACGACAAACGCTTAAGCCTGAGGAATTTCAGGCATTCTGCTTTCTCCCCGTCCAACTATGTTGTCCTCCCGGCACCAGACACCTGTTTAGATGTGACCATAATGCTACACTTGACTGCTTTGGACAGCAACCATTTCAAAAGGAGACGTTTCAACTTGTGCACAATACAATGCCCTTTTTTTTTTTTTTTTTTACCTCGGTTGCTGTTCTGTAAAGAATGAACAGTACGGCCAAAATTGAATTGACATCTTTTCTATACTGTATTTTCCGCACTATAAGGCGCACTGGATTATAAGGCGCACTTTCAATGAATGGCCCATTTTAAAACTTTATCCATATATAAGGCGCACTGGATTATAAGGCGCACCTTCAATTAATGGCCCATTTTAAAACTTTGTCCATATATAAGATATATACATTTGGCCCGCGGGCTGGACTTTGGATACGCCTGCTGAAGTGGCTCAATATTGGTCCATATATAAGGCGCACCTGATTATAAGGCGCACCGAGAACATTGGCGGTTTTTAGGTGCGCCTTATAGTGTGGAAAATACGGTAAATAAAATTTAGGGTAGGTTAAGGTGTGCTTATTGAATTGGGTTTTAAGGAGGATCCTTCCATTTGTTGTGCCTCGTAAACATTTATACAACCTTTGGTTCCAACCTTCCCTTTGTCCTTCCTTTGTTTCTTTTGACTTCCTTCCTTCTTTTCATAGATTTCCTTCCTTATTTCCTTCATCCCAATCTCCTTTGCATCCTTCTGAATAAATGAATTCAAAAAGTGTTAACAATGTCTATTTCTGGCCCGCCTTGTACATGTAACAATGTGTTGACTGTAAACAAGAGAAAAGGATTTGGAAAGCCACGTTAGAAATGTTGGAGATGTGGTGCCTTCAGCTAAGTCTTTAAATAGCGGGTCAACTCAACCTCATCAAAGTCACCTACGCGCAATAATCATCTCATTAGAAGGTTCGCTTCTGCCACCGGTCGGGGACGCCAAATTGTCTGGACGGATTATGGCGGTGATGAGTTTATTTGCGTAGCGTGATTAAAATCCCCAAACGCTTGCAGACATCTGGAGGAGGATCTTGACAGGCGTTTGTTTAACGATTCATTTATATGCAATCCCATCTCGAAATAGCAAAGCAACTCGTGTAAATACGAGGATGGGGCTGGCGGTAAAACGGCATTTTGTCGGGCATAATGAGAGCTTCTCGGGGGGGCTGAATGCAATCGTAGCCCTTTATGGGGAATACATTTTGTTTTTTATTGAAGTCATAATTCTGTCAATCACGTCACTAGCATATAATTTGACACTTTATTCTATTTGCTAATTGTCAATATTGATTTTATTCACATCGGCCATCGTCCAAAAAGTCGGTCAGCAGATCAGGGTGTGGATTGTGTTTAAAGGAATATTTTATGAATCAAAAGCTCTCAATGTATTTGATATTATCGTTATCGGTACTACTATTGAGTAGTTAATCAGTCTGAAAAAAGTAGGATTGAACATTCTGACAATATCATCTAAAATTATGATGTATAGAATTACGATTGATGATAAAAACAGGGTGAATGGCAAGAATAAAAAAAATAGCCAGTGCAATTTTTTAAAAAATATTTAGAATGTGTTCTTTCTAAATATTACATTTATCAGTTAATTTGAAAAAGGTGGTTAAAAAAATCTTACATCGAACAATGCAAGATCAAATAAAACGATTGCTATTTTATCTTGCGTGGGTTGCTATTATTATTATTATTACTTGACAATGCAGGACTTTATATAAAAATATAAATCTCATCCATCTGTTTGGCATAAAATGCTCAAGCTTTTGTGTGTTGCATCTGTTGAGTGTTTAACAGCGCCGCTGCTCTGAGCGCCCAAAGGGTCATGTGTCAGTCTTCGCCTCGCACTTAAAGCACAGGAATGCGTGTCCATTTACTAATGCAGGTGCACTGCAGACATGTTTCATTTGCATTTACTGCCAAGACTGTTCGCTACGATTTCATTTCCCAGATCATCATGTGATATAAACGCTTCAAATGTAGGTCGAGCAGGGGGGGGTGACGCTTTGACCTTTATTGGCAGGCGGCGCTAGTCGACGCTCGGCTTGCGACGCATATCAATCGTAAACTCCAAATCAATGTTTAATGAAGGCATGCATTTAAATGAGCAAGTTTAATCTATGGCTCGTGAATAATTCACTCTGCTTCCATAGCGCGCTCTGGCTCAAAACACCCGAGGTTGACTCCAGAAATGAAAAATGAGGAAAAAAAAAAAATTGGGTTGAACACGTCAAAATGTTCAGCCGTTTGAATCTGGGTTAGTGTTAAGAGTTTAGTCAGTAAAATATATTTTTCAAAAAATATCTGATTGAAAGTTAAAGCTAATACATTTTACTTAAGTTGCATGAAGGGGCTCATTTGGATCAAATTTGACTTTTATAAAAAATGTCCTCTGATGTCATTGAATTGCAAAAGCGCATCACTTGCAGTTTTATCACTTGAGCGCTGCACCCTGAAAGGATTCGGCCGACTCACCTTGATTGCAGGTCTTCCCCGTGAATCCTGGGTGACATTTGCACTTGTTGGGCCCCACGCAGTCTCCGTGCTTACAGCCCGACGGGCAAAGTGCTGAGTGGGAATTCAGAGAAGAAGATGAGTTTCATTCCGCCGCTTCATCACCCGGGCTTTTAAAAACGTGACATTTTATAGCAGTAAAAGAGCAGCGTGGCGCAATTATGGAGGACAAGACTTAATCCTATAAGCTAGTTTATGGTGGTTTGATGGACCTTTAGGGGGACAATGCTTAATTCTATTGACACTTTTACAGCTTAGGTACATACAGTACTTAAATTTATGACACCATCTGTCATAAAAACAAGAGACGAGCCAGCATAAGTGAAGTGCTTTAATGTGGACTTGACTAAGTATTTGATCTTGATGATAAACAGAATGATTCAGGATTTTAAAAGTGAATACGTCTGGCTCAATCATTTAATTAATCAATTACCGTATTTTCCGCACTATAAGGCGCACCGGAAAACCTCCAATTTTCTCAAAAGCTGGCAGTGCGCCTTATAATCAGGTGCGCCTTATATATGGTCCAATATTGAGCCACTACAGCAGGCGTGTCCAAAGTCCGGCCCGCGGGCCAAATGTATATATCCTATATATGGACAAAGTTTTAAAATGTGCCATTCATTGAAGGTGCGCCTTATAATCCAGTGCGCCTTATATATGGACAAAGTTTTAAAATGGGCCATTCATTGAAGGTGCGTCTTATAATCCGGTGCGCCTTATAGTGCGGAAAATACGGTACCTTTTTGAGGCATTGTTTTTAATGGGAGTGGAGTATAATGGTATGTTCTTAAAAACGGAAAAAAAGTCATCTGGTTTTGAACAGTGTATTTTTGTCTGGAAAATTATGCAAATTTCATTTTCCTTATTTATTTTTAACAAAAGAGAGTGATTCAGGCAAAGGACAACAACATCAATGCTGGATAGCTTCCTGATTATTACTCGGCATTTTCATCATAAATCATTTCAAAAGGAATAACTACGATTCAAATGCTGCAAGTAGAAGCTAGCAGCTAGCCAAACTTGATAGTGTGACGTTAGTAACAAATGTGCTTCTAAAATTTGACAAACTAATGTTAGCTTTAGCCAGGGCTTGCCAAACTTGACTGATTTGTTTTCACAGACATTTTGCTTAAAAACAAAGACTGTTGAATGGTTGAAAATGTCCAGTGGACCATCAGGGTACTGTTGGAAAGTCGCCTGGAACAAAGCGCTTCGTTAGCGGGTCAAACGAAAGGTACGTCTGCTGCCAAGTTACTAGCTCAACGCAGAGGAATGCTAAGCCAGATCAGAGGCGGCCATCAGCAGGGCCTCCAGGAGTATTTATAAGTTTCGAAGCTGGCGGAGAGATCAGCGTCGATGAAGCATGGCGGGAACTAAAACAAAAAAAGGCTTCAGCAGCTGGAAGGCCAAACATAGCTGGTCGAACCGACCTTCCATTAACACCATCCAAGTGGTGACACACTTTCACTGTGCTGGCTTCATTATTTGTACGGTAACTATGGTAACATCCTGATTAAGTTAAGTGGCCGTGCGATGGATACCGCATGAGCAAGGGCTATTTTTGGTTTCGAAGATGATCGTTGTTTTCATCTAGAATTTCGGATGACAGTAACCAACAGAAGGTAAATCACATTCTTCGCAGTTCTGGAGTTCAGAGTTCAAAACTGGCTGGAATGTCATACTTTTCCGATCGATTAATGATGGTATTGATCGGATGCAGAAATGAAGACAACTGATCAACCCAAGTTTGACCAAATTTAAAATTCTGAATGCATTGCAAACTATTACCACTTCATTTTTTTTGGTACTGTAAGTTCAGTTGGACGATAACCCGATCAGTGTCCAGCCATCCAGGACACTTTGGGACTTCCGCTACAGTTGGGTTAAAGAGTTTAAGTGGCGAGAGGATCGGGGTGACTTTGGATCTATAAATAATTCAGAAGATGTGCCTACCCAACCCCGCCACTTCTCTCAGCGATCATACGACCAATAACATGTGGAGCTAACCTTGGGGCTGGCACCTTATCCCGACTAGCCTGTGAGTTAAGACGAAGGGAGCTGCAAGACAAACAGCCACATAGACAAGAACACAGTTGCAGGCATTGAAAACAATGTGAGATGTTTAGTGAGGTTTTTTTTTTTTTTTTAAAGCCCCAGTTCCACCAAATTGCATTAGGAATTGGTTTTATTCAATTATTCAACAAAATGATGTTCTTTATAATTCCTGTTTTGCATTCCAAACTATTAAAAACCAAATTATTAGACTCAGTGGAAATGGGACTTTCGCCTCCTCAAAATAAAAAATAAAAAATAAAGTTCCGGAGTCACATGTGTGGGTAAATTTTTTTTTTGCGGTGGATCATTTTGTACATGATGAGATTAGCGTTTTGATTCTTGCTTGCCAGGTATCTTTTGTGTTGATGTTTCCACCTTGGTTTTATTTCACCACGATTTTCCCGACACCCATTTATCATATATATATCAGCTCAAGCTGCAGACGCTTTCAAGCGGAGACCGAGAAAAATAAAACGATAAGAAAGCCGCCTACGGATCATGGCGACAAAGTGAAACTAAAACGGTATCGCTTGACTGTTTTTTTTCTTATTCTTTTTTAATCGCGTCTTTCAAAGCTCAAGTGACCGAGTGGAAACATAATCTTTGTTTTTGTCCAAACAAAGCCAGTTAAACAAAGTCCTGGTCTCAGTGGCCTTGGAGCCCACCGGGAAACTAATACATGGCCTGTCTGGGACGAAAATGAACCTCATTCAAACCCGCCTACGTATGGGGTTACACCGCAACGAGACGGGTCAATATTATTCATCGCTTTATTGATGTTAGACCGGCTAGTGTTCCTTTTCTGTAACCACAATTTTAAAGGAAGGGGCTTGGTTAGAACGAAATATATTTTTTTGGACACAACAACAAAGCGATTACCGTATTTTCCGCACTATAAGGCGCACCTAAAAACCTCAATTTTCTCAGTGCGCCTTATAATCAGGTGCGCCTTATGGTGCGGAAAATACGGTACAAGACCTGTAGAGAAGAAGAGTAGCGATTGTCTCATAATGTGACACTACAGTGGAAGAAAAATTGTCCCAAGAAATCAGAAGATGTGGATTTGATCTAAAATTTCATTCAAAACGTTCCGTTGCGGTCAATGATCCCGAGAGCAGCTGGTCGGAATAAGAAGCTCCAAGCGGAGCTTCCGGAGCATCTGAACATTAAACAGAGAGTCGAAGCCTGCCAAAGAATTTCGCCAGCTCGTCTTCCTCGGTCTCTTGTGCGCTAAACTTCTGAATCTCACACCTGTGGACTCGTTACGCTTTTGTTCTTCTCTCCTGATTTCTTTTTTGTTTTTTCAAAAAAAGTGATAGATTTTTAAAGTTGCATGAGCCCACGAGCTCATCTATGTAATGTCTCCTGTCAGAGGAGGTCAGCGGCACCTTCAAGCAGCTTGTCATGTTCACACGGCTGAGATTACTCTCCTTTTTCTCGGACTTTCAAAGAATACTAATGCGCGTCTCGGATAAATAGACGTCAGGCCGTGTCCACAATAACAAAATATCTATTTCAGTTTTAGCCGATTTATTTGCAGATTTTTTTTTAAAAATAAACCTATAAAATAGCATTTTTAAGTGTGAATGGAATGTGGTCATCACACATTTTGTTAAAATTATATATACGATAAATTAAATGATTCCAGATAGTGGCCATTGCATTTTAGCTAACCCTCATTTAATTTAAAGACTGTAGCCTTCCATTGAACTCTGTTGATGGATGAGCTCAATAAGGAACACATGCGACTCCGGAACAACATGGAAGGTCACGCACTGCTGCTTGGGTGCTCATCTTGAGGCATGCTTTGTTAATTCTTTAATCAAAACATAAAGTATATCTATTCCATAGGGTAGATGTAAGGATTATTAAAAAAATATAGTATCATGCTTTGTATCAACCCGTTCTCATGAGAAATGAGATTTTGGAAAGATTCAATTCCCATGAGAAAAGGTTGTTCTATTTTCAAAAAATGTGAATAAAGCGAGGTGTGTGGGGGGGGGGGGATATCATGCTTTGTTTTGGGTGTAGGGTGAGGATTAAAAAGACCGATTTGTCTTGGAAGGACCTTAAATTAATCTGGATGAAAAGAAAAGACCAAAGAATGTAAAACTGGCTGAGGCCAGGGTGAGTTCACTCTTTTCTCGCCGGAAGGACGCTTTGAGCCAGAGGATGGCCGGTCTCCACAAATTCATCACACGCAAACAGCAGTGCGCGACATCTTTCCCCATGTACACAACATTTAATGAAACAATAATGGATTAAAACAACAACATGCAGAGCTATGAACCCTTTAAGCCTTTTCCCACCATGGGAAGTGAGCATTTTATCCACCACATTTAGACAGTTTAGCTAGTTATGCTAAGCTAAACCGACTACTTAGCTAACCAATTCCATTTCCTGCAGTAGAAAAAGGCTTACGGGTTAGTAGAGCGCTAAACAAGCAAAGCGGCAGCAGAGTACAGGGTGTTTGCTAGCATGTTAGCATGTTAGCACTAGACTCATCAAACTACCAAAGAATGCACGACCCGTATCCTTCAGAGAGAACCAGTGTGTTTGTGTGTGTTTTTATGTGTGTTGGTTTTGGGCATAAATTGGGTGCGTTCGGAAACACTGCTTCACTCTGAATCTTTGGAAACTCGTTCGCCGTTGTTCCAATAAGCTGGTTATTCAGAGCGCGCCAAAACAGGACGATTGGGAATTGTGTCAGAGTGAATTTCTAATTCTACCAGTTTTGTACACAAGCATCTGCAAGTGAGAAAACTTTTGCCACCTCTAGCGACACCCAATAGTTACTCGAGAAGTAGAAACGCAATTTTTTCCCATTTAAGAACACCACTGAGCATGTGCATGCTTCTCCAAGCCCTTTATCTACAGTGTTAAATTTCAAGCCACCTCATGATTCATTCATAGCATCTATTTGTTTTTGTTTTTTTACCACCCAGCTTGACACCTCGCCAGCCCACCCCCTCCAACATTGGCATCATCGGGCACTCACGCTGGCAGTGACCCCAAGATCGGCGCGTCCATCCCCAGCAGCAGTCCACCCTGGCGCCGTAGCGGCACAGCCCGTTGGACGACGCCATCTGCCGCGGCCACCTGTAAAACGAGGCCGCATGATGAGCTCGCCGTCAATTAAGATGTCAGGAGAGGGCGGGAGGGAGTTGTCCATGTTTTTATACCATTAGGCAGATGCTCACAGTACTTCTGCTCTGCGTGTTTATGGAGAAAAAAAAGTCGGTTTACATGTAAATTACGAACGAAAAAGATTATGTTTCAAAGAAAAAATACGACTACCGTATGTTTTGTGGTTTATTTCCCCGGAATTAGAAACTACAGAGCCCCGAACATGACAGGGGACAAATATTTAGGTTGGGTCCTCTGTGTAGACATTTTCCAAACATTTGTAAACAATAGGCGCCAGAGCACTTATGAGGGGCGGAACACCAGTAACTGCTCCTGATCTGACTTTAAAAGAAAATGTACAAGTCGGGTTTGGAATGGCGATACCTCAATATTTAATTTTTTTTTAAAATTCCTTAAAAAATCTTGATCCATCAGAATTTATGGCACATTTATTTTGATTAATATTTACAATTAAGAAACCCGATAACGCTGCGGGACACTTATTTCTTTTTCTTCAATTTGAATGTTTTCATGATTATGAGAAGCCCAAAATCAAAAATCATTCAAATGATTTATTCTGATTTATGCAGGCGTATTTTGATTTTGAAGGTTCCACCGCATGAAGCAGCTCTTCACATAGCACTTGGCGAGCAAACATCAATCCAGCAGCAGGTCGTCTTTATATAGCCCCGCAAGACAAAAGCCGCTTTGTTTGCGCCTCGCAGCCAAGTGCGACTGTCACTCAGCATTCGGGAGGCCTGTGAAAGTCTTCATGGCGACATGATGAAATGCTAACGAGTGCCCCCCTTGGTATCCCTAGCTGCCAATCACGTCTCTCTGGAACCAAATAAAAAAAAAAAAATAGCCAGGTAAGTGTGATCATTAATAACGCATAGATTGTGTACTTTGCTCTTCCCATTTTTTCCAAGTCATCATTTGTTCCTCTCTCCAAATAACATCCACTATATTCCCCCTTTGTTTATTTTTTTGTGTTTTTATAAAGCTTCATTGCTTTTTGGTGCCTTCCGCTGCACACATACACACACCAAATGGTTCCTTTTTTATCGTGATTCTCCAGCCCGGAAGGTCCAAGCACCATACACTGACAACGGCATCACCCGGCGGGAGTCAACTTCACCGTCTTATTTCTGTGAAGTTGCCTCTGGCTTACACTACAAGACAGGAAATCAGCTGTCACCACTTCCCAGAGTAGAATGATTGGTGGATTTTTTTTTTTTCCTAGGTGTGTGCGCCTGAGCAAAACGATGTGGGCCGTGAAGGACCCTTCAGGGCCATGAGGATAAGCCTGTTAGGAGCGCTCTCCAAAAGGCAATAAGTGAGGGAGAGCAGGTAATAAATGGCTACCCCCCACCCCACCCCACCAAACCGTACTCATGAGATGGGGACTTACTCTCAACGAACTCATATCAGAGCTGAGACATAAAGAAGTGCAAATTATGAGCACGGCGACAAGCCTCTCCATCAGCCGCGGCGTTAATAACGTACAATATGGCGGCGTGCATAAATGATCATTACGCTCACGCACCGTAGCCCACACGAGATATCCGTCAATGGTATTACGCCGCCGGTCGCTGTGGTGATTATAGATGAAGTGTCGAAATAATATGACGGAGGTAATTAATTGCCATGTTTGTTACACCTCGAAAATACATCTTTAGAGCGCCTCGTTGTACGTTGTGAGTGTGTGCAAGACGGGAGGAGTGAAGAACAGGGGTTGGGGGGACTCCATCTCGACAGGATATAGGATTTGGGGTCATGGAGTTGCTTAAGAGTGCCTCATTGTTCGCCGTGAGTGTGCGCATGTCACAGAGAGAAAATATTTATTCGTCACAATATTTTAAAAACACAGTAAGACTCAACCAGGGTTTGAATAATCTGAAAAATCACGGACGGATTCTTTGTGGCACAGCATCTTTCATGGCTGAGTAAATACGCTTCCTGTTAGAACACGACTGATTGTTGTTGTTGCTTACCTGCTGCTCCACCTTGCATTTGCAGACATCTTTTGTATGGGGGGGAAAAAATACCGGTGACACTTTTATTTGTTGTGTGAGTGTTATTATAATAAAACTGAGATGTTGACACGGGCCAAAAGAGCGCATCTCCTTGATCCATGCAGCAAATATGTCACTATATTATTCCCCGTTGGGTAGAGCGGCTACACTCTCGTTGCACTTTCATCCATAAATCCTGAAGGGCTAGAAGGGCTGAATTTGCACGCTATGGTTAAAGTGACATCCTTCTGATTTTTTTGCTCACAAGTAATACAAATCGGACAAGCTTCTTTCTTAATTCAATGGTGCCTTGAGTTTTTACCAGGTCACAGACTTTAACTTAATTCATCTTTACACATTGCAATGGAAATTACATTCTCGGATTTTTTCTTGAAAGAAAAAAAAAGATAGGTTCAGTGTGTATTCTGTCTCACACCTGAAAGATAAAATTTTAAAAAGTGTTGTAGTAGCATAACAGACATTTATAATAAGCAATAACAGTATAGACCCCATTGTGTTATGATGTCAACGTGAAATATTGCAGATAAAAAAAGTGCACGTATGAGAAGCTGTGGATTAAAATGAGTTTAGGCGCAATATTTTTATATTTCTTCAGAACTCCAAGAAGTCCAAGTAGAATCCAGTATGGTGCAAAACCAACAATAACAACACCACTGGCAATGTCAGGTGGTTATTCAGCACTGTAAAGCGTATTTCTAATTATAGATTAAAATGCATGCAAATTAATGGAAATATGCATTCGGGGACTATACTTTAAGAATCATTTGTAATTCAAAAGTTCAAAAAGAGTTGCATTATGATTAAACACAGAAGCATTTCTACTTAAATCGATGAATGAACCGAAATGCACGTTAATTAATCCAAATAATTAGGTGCAAAATGATCAAACTCGACATACAAGCCCAACAAAGCAAGTGCGAGACGCAACCCAAAACATGTGCACGTACCTGCCGTCAAACTCCGCTCGCGTTCCACAGCAGAAGGTGGCGACCACGAAGATGAACTTTATCCAGGAGTCCATGGCGCTTCGTCCCGATCGTTAGTCCTCTTGGAGACCAGAAAGACGCGTCGTCCGATAAGAAGAACACGTTCTGCGCGTGCATGTGCGTTATATCCAAATGTCTGGAGCGCGTGAACGAGAGCGCATAGGGTGCTCCCCCTTTCTCTCGCTGTCTGTTCCAGTGTGTCTCTCGCCCTCGTCTTGTTCTCAAGTGGAGGCAGTCACACTTTATAAAGCGGCCGGCGTACGTGCGCCTGTCGCTTTAAGAACGACGTCACGAGCGAGGCACCGAATGTCGCGCCCAGGTAGAGAAACTAGCATTTATAAGAATTATTTATAAAAATCAAGAATGTGAGTTGCTAAGTGGATGGTGGTGGTTCCTGGAATTGAGATAATACAGTAAATCCCGCGTTTATCGCGGATAATTGGTTCCAAAAACCACCCGCGATAAGTGAAATCACCAACCGGAAGTACTGAGCAGGTGAACAGGTTAGCGGAAATATGCTAATTCGCGATCGTGCTAACACGCGAAAACGGACTTGCAAACGAACATTAGGAGCAATACCACATTGTTAGACAAATGTATCCTCAATTTAGAAGTTTTATTTTGACTTTTAAATTGTTTTTTAATTTGGAAAAAAAATCCGCGATGTAGTGAAGCCGCGATAAACGAAACGCGAAGTAGCGAGGGATCACTGTAATTGGTCCATTATCATTGTCAATAAAAGAAAAATTCCATCCATTTATCGATTATCCGATTTATCAATTATTCGAACCGCTTTCCGGAGGTAGTTGTTCTTACCTCAAATAAACGTTTCCTATTGAAATAACTGGCAATTAAGTCATTCCAGCACAAAAATATCATTTTAATTGGGTAGTGTGACTTAGCTACAGACCAGTGATTTTCAAACAGTGGTATATTTCACTATTTTCAGGAAATAAGAAAAAAAATGCTATTATAAGGAGATCCATGCATTGGCCACTATTAAAGAGGCGAAATAAACTGTCAGCAGTGACTGTAATAAAAAGCTGAAAGGTTCTCCTGGCTGACACTCACTCCAGTCATTTGAAACATATGACACGTGTGACCATAAATCCAGAAATCCCATTTGCATATAATGAGACATCTCAATGTGCATTTTGATTTATTCAACCAACCAAGGCAATTCATCAATTTGCAAGCCCAGAATGGGTTGATTGACATTTCTGGTGCAAACCTCATTACAATGAATATTTGTGAAACTCCAAATCAGTGCCATTCGTCCCCTGGCATCACATACTGGATATTTTGGATCAGCACTTGATTTCGACTCTCCCAGGGAATAGTGCGGAAATATTGTTGGTATTTGGGTGAATGCTTCTTTTATAATGAAGCCTCCGGGGGGGGAGTAGCAATGTTTTGGGGTCTTTTTACATTTTGGGCTTCGGCAGACAAAGGAAGATGAACAAAAGAATTGCATCCCAATTAACCTAATTTATACAGACGAGGCTCGAAATACACTATGTGATTAAAATAATTTTTGCATTTGAATTACAAAACAATTTTTCTCTTATAAATAATGGAAGTTACGACTTGGAGTCTAGCATCTGCTTACTTCATATAAGATGTTGGTTAGTGGGCACGGTTAGGCAAAAATTGATCATTACTAAGATTAGCATAATTGGTGCCTTGCAAAGAAAGTCAAAAACTGATTTCCAATAAACTTTGGTTTCTGAGCTCTGCCCAGTAAATGTTTCAACACAAATGCGAAATTAAGAACATGGCTCCATCTTTATTGGTCTAAAAGTGTTGAATTAAAAAAAGAAAAAAAGAGAATCAAGTCTTCATTTGACAATCTCAGACAGTTAGTGAGGGCCATCTTCCATACTGAGTCTTCCTACCAGCATGTTGTTCTTGGGTGAGCACGTCTCGGGCTCCATGGTCATCACCTGCACTCGGTAGCCATGTGATTCTGCACCCCACGATCGGTCCAAGTCTACTAGACCCATACATTGCTTCCCTGCCATAAAATACAAACGAGTGCATTTTAATTTTTTTTTAAATGATGGCTAACAGACGGGATTCTCTTTATCTGATGATTCTACACAAATTTAAACATCAATTTGGTAGATTTGAAATGGTTGTTTTGAATCAAAACGCCAATTGAAATCAAAATCACAGCAAATCGTTTAAATGGATTGATTCATCTTGTTTTTTTTTTAAAATTGCTGATAGGTGACAAACAAATTGCGACAGTATAAAGGCAAATGAAACATAGCATAGCATAATAGACTGCTTAATAGTTTTGCATTCAAATTAATCTTTATTTAATACCATTACTTTTTTATGTCAGCCAGTTTGACAAAACAAAAACAATGTTTATTTTCATTTGTCAGTTTGCATTTTCTTTTCTTGACTATGTGAGATGTACAAAAGGTGCTGTCAACAATTACAAACAATGAAACGCTCCTGATTTCAAAGTGTTTTGTCGTCAATAAGAAGAGAATATCTGCCAAAAAAAAAGAGTTATGTGTTGTGGACTAAAAAGACAAGAGTTCCGAATATCATCCATGGACTTTAGCGATTAGCTTCAGTCAATGATAGCAGAAACAGTAGACGTCAGGACGTGTAAAACAATCCTGCTGGCCTCTCCGTGAACAAATGTTGTACAGTGACACTGGGACAAAATCTGACAGCACTCAAGTGGCAGCTGTTTGCCGCAGCTGCTTTGCGGCGTCGGTATCGACCCGTAAAGCGAGGTCACGGAATGTGTCCTTTTGTGTAACCCCATGGGAACGGAACTGTACAAGAAGTTGTGCGCTATAAACATGTCGCGGGGTGATACCTATGAGTCTCCTCTCAGGAGGAAGCTGGGGAGCAGTTTGGTCGGCGAAGCGGCACAGCATCATGTGTTCCTGGGGGGGGGAGAAGTTGTCCGTCACATTTATTTGTATTCGCTATGAGAGCAAAATGGAGGATATGATCCAAACAGCAGGGTTAGTACACCTGCAGGAAGTCAAGGTTGGAAAGAAAATCGATTTGGTCCCACTCGGCAACTTTAACAACTTCCACTCTTATGGGAAGATTTTCAACTTTTGGAGAATATTTTAGTTCGGATTCACAGAGGCGACCTACTAAATAACTTTCGTGAGCAGTGAATGTATCTAACCTAGCTAACATCGCTACCTAGCCAATTTAGCTCCTAACCAGAAGTTGACCTTGAACATCCTATTTGGACTTCGATTAGCTCACATTTAGAAAAAAAATATATTTTGAAATCCAAACAATCAAAATTACTAGCATACATGCTGCAATATTAATTTTGACTCGTAGGCACGCCGTATATTGGGACATCGGTTGGCACGGTAACGTCAACAACCTTCATCCTTCAAATGCATCCTCAAAAAAAGATGTCATTTCTCATTACCGCTGTTCATTAACGTTTCACCTCAACAAGTTCCAGCGGCAGAAATATGTCTCTCCGTGCAGCGCTAGCTAGTCAAAGGCGGTCCCGTGTTGGGACAGGAGGTTGCCACGGCGAGCACCTGCGGCGACGTCTTTTCCGCAGATTAGCGCCCGGAGGCGCTGACAGGGGCTATTCATCACCAAGTGGAAGGGTTCTCGCTCAGCACCAAGAGGAGAGCGAGCCTCACCGGTACTGGAGCTTCATTTATTTAGGCAGAAGCGTAACATTATAGAGCACCCAAAAAGAAGCTGGGCAAGGTGTAGTTAATATTCTACTCTGGTAAAAGGGAGTGACAAATGAAACGGCGGAGGTGGGGGAAAAAAAAAAAAAAAAAATCACTCCATCTTAGCACCTACCTTGTAAATCAGCGTCTCCTGGAACCTTTTGCTGTTAAAAACAAAAAAGTTGAATGGGTTAGTACAAAAAAAATTAATTTGACCATTGGTTGAAAATTAAAAGCAAATACTGTTAAGAATTTTAAATAATACGATAAGGACCTTTTTACAGGCCGTAAAAGAAATGTGTCTGGAAAGTGTACACCTGCAGAATACGGAGAAGAGATGCCGGAAGGTGACCCGAGGGTAAGAAAACAGTACCAACAAAAAAAAAGATTGCATCAGTCAGATGTGGCAATGTGTTTTAATCATTCTTTCAATTTTTGTGAGTTTTTCATGTATGGAGGTTAAAGGTAGAGCGGATGTTTTTTTTTTGGGGGGGAGATTTCACTCTAATATACATAAATATACATATATTCAATTTATGCCGCAGGCCGCTAAAAAAGAAGGGGCGGGGCATAAAAATGGCCAAAGGGCTGTAGTTTTGACAGCTTTTTTCGCAATTAGGCTTCCTGATCACATTTTCGTTCCAGCAGTTTTGAACTTAACTAAAACCAAGACTTAGGCCATGCTAACAAAGAGTTTGCTAGCCGTTAGCATTATTTGTGAGTCACAAAAATCTTTTGTTGTGACAAAGCCCAAATACACAACAAGAGGGTTTTCTGTTTTTTTTTTTGTAACCCTGACTGTTTGAAGACCAGGCTTAGTGTAAATAGAAGTTCCACACGGGAGCTGACAAACCTCCTTGGGAAGGTGAACTTAACAGCGTTCTGGATGAATCCATAGCAACAGGGGCTGATGACAAAGACGGCGCCCGCCTGGATGCAGTGCTCCATCACCATGTCTGTCGCCACGCCGCACGCGTGGAGGGCGACCTGCCGCAAACATCGCAAAACAATCTAATTAAATAATCGTCCTTGAACGCTGGCTATGGAGGCACGACCGCGAGAGTGCTGCTAACCTGGCTGGCATGGTAGTAAATGGAAATATGAGAAGATTAAAAAGGGGACTTCTGATAAGCAAGTTGTTGAGGGCTCGGAGAAGGGCTTGTTTATCTTTTTGGTTGAAAATAAATGTCACGTATTTAGAAAAATACAGCACACACCTTTTTTTACAGGAAATAACATTTACTACGGAAAAAATAAAAGAGGTGCTTCTTGCAGGAAGTCCTCTTGAATGAGGCATGGAAAATAAAAGATCAATTAAATTATGAAGGACAAAAAAGTTGAATAATATTCAGAGCCATTATCGCAATATTGCTTTCTTTTCATCAGAAATCTGAGCTTTAATGAGACACTTGAGCTGACTTTTTTTTTTCCCCCGATGGGCTTATGAAATGATTGAGCAAAAAAAGTCAAAAATGTGTCTTATGATATTAAATAGATTAAATAGATATATTAACTATAACAGATATAAAATAGATTCTAGAATATAGATTAATAATATCGAGTAGAATATTAAGTCTAGTCTGACACAGTAATGCTGCTCTACCTGTGTTTTTGCCCCTAGTTACAAAACAGTACCTCCCAGAAAATTCTATAAATAGTTTTGGAAACCACAAGCAATTTGAGAAAACCTTGTTTGCACTCCAGGTGGTTCTTTTTGTGCATTCACTAACAGAAGACCTGTGATTATCAATCGCTTCCTTGCTTCCTGCACTGAAATTAGCCACATCCCACTCGCACAGCCACGAAAAGAAGCTTCCAAGAATGTGTCAGTCGGCGTCCGGGAGTCTGAAAACGACTGGAAGTTGTCTTGACAGCGACGTGGAGGAGCGCAATTTTTGAGCCAATGAGCGCAATCACAATCGAGCATAGTAAAATAAATAAATAAATAAATAAATAAATAAATAAATAAAAAATGGCCCTTTACAACAGTACCAAATACAATAACAAGACTGTATAATAATAATAATAATAATAATAACAATAATAATAATGATATTGATAATAATAGTACTAATAATGATAATAATAATAATGTGCCTTCTTATTTATTCATTCTTATTTTTACTTTTTCTATTGTTTACTTGAATGTGTAATACGTCTTGTCACCGTGGGATAGTAGGAAACGAAATTTCGATCCCTTTGTATGTCTTGACACGTGAAGAAATTGACAATAAAGCTTTGACTTTGAATAATAATGAAAATAATAATAATTAATAAATCATTATACCAAAGCATTGTCATGTGATGATTAGTTCATTCAAGTAGGAAGACGCTCAGGCAAACCCGCTATGACTGCAAATGTGTGGAGGCACAAATATTCTTACGAGGCACTTAAAAAAAAAAAAAAAAAAACACCCACGCGCTTGGAGAGGAATAATCCGTGCACTTTACTGCCCACTAAGTAGAACAAGCGTTGAATAAAAGCCACGTTATTTCATATTATAGCAGGGACACAGTGAATGTTGCAAACCGAGTTATGACACTTGAAGGGCTCCGTCCTGACCAATGACCACAAACAGCAGATGGTCGAAACAAGATGGCCCATAACAAGGATTGTGTGCGAACACAAAACATCCATCTGTGACCGATGGGGGGGGATTTAAAAAGTTTAATACATTTTCAAATGACCTCAAAAATAGTCCAACGCTGCACAAGTCGGACAAGATGCAATTCGAGCAAGACGCAAGGAGGATTAACTCTGCCTGTTTGTTTCTGCTCGACCTTCCCACCTTCTTTTCTATCTCCACCAGATTGAAGTCAAAGCACATAAAAAAAGCAAACAAATATTCTAAGACATCTTTTTCGGTCATCAAAACAGTTCCGTGTGCCCAAACGTGTTTTGAATTTATGCACCTGGCCGCAGATCTTTTCGTCGACTAATCGCGCACTTGCAGAGCCGAGGTCTTGGCAGCGATGTCGCCGAGGAAAATGTGAATGAATGCAGATGCAAGACAGACGGCGGCCAGGTTGCCTGCATAAAAGCTGATATGCCTGGCAGCCATATTTACGCCAACCGCATGTACAAAACACTTTGCTTCACTGACACTACAACAGTCCATCCATTTTCTCTAATGTTCGCTGTCGGGTGAGCTCGAGGTAGTTCCAGCTGGCTTTGGGTGAGTTGCGGTGTGTGGTGTGGTATTTGAGAATAAAAAGAAAACAAAACACTCTCAATCACATATTAGAATTGCAAATGTTATTACCGTATTTTCCGCACTATAAGGCCCACCTAAAAACCTCAAATTTTCTCAAAAGTCGACAGTGCGCCTTATAATCAGGTGCGCCTTATATATGGACCAATATTGAGCCACTACAGCAGGCGTGTCTAAAGTCTTTCTTTCGGTACTGTACACCCCAAACTATGATGCTAGGGCTATATAGAAGATAATATAGTAAAAAAAAAAAAAAAAAACCTGACTTGGCTTTCTCGTTAGCACTGTAACAAAGGTCACACAATGACGGTTTAGCCTTGGTTGTTTGTATTTCCAAAAGGACACGTTTTTTTCCAACTCAACAAGCGTTCTACGATACTTTACACCTAACACTCCTTCAGCATTTATTTCCCGGGCCAAGCCGCCTCTCGTCTCTTTAATAACAGTGGAACGGCGTGCTTGACAGAAGAGGCGAGCTCTAAAAGGCGAGCGATTAAAGCGCCACTTCAGGAAATGAAAAGCTCTCTGAGTGCGTTCCGACAACAATGATCACTGCCTGGCGTTTTCACGCATAACAGAGGAAAAACACATCTTCGGCAAAACCATGTGCGGCAATTCGTCTCAGGCATTGACACTTAGATGATTTGCATAATTATAATGACACTCAGTCAAGAAGGGACCGCCGCCAAGGACGAGCAATCCTTATTTGGACCAGCACCAAATTGTACTGCTTCAAGGATACTCAGGCTACACTGCGTCATCAAGTTTCATGTATTATTCATTGAGAAAAAGAAAAAAGGACATATTCTGTAATGTTAACAAATGTTTTTTGTTTGTCCTATTTTGCCCCAATAATGTTCAGTTGGAAAAGAAATAGTATTGCTAGGTACAGTAAGTGAATGTGTATCTGTTTGTTGGCAACCTAGCTAGCTAGCTAGCAGTCAAACAAAGTAACCGACTGACTCGTAAGTCAGCTAAAGTAATTTAGCTAAGTAACGAGTAGTGGGTAGTTTGTGAGGAATATTGTTTGCTAACAACCTAGCTACGTAGCATAACATGACAAACTAACGAACTAACAAGCTAACGAACCTCAATAACACTTAATACAACATAAAATGTTGTCGCCACACATTCCGTAGTTATGTACGGGGGAAAATACAATGGATTTGAATAATAAAAATTTTAATTTTACATGTCTTATTATTGAATTGCTGAACAAATGTACTTCGTCATTCAATAACTTAACGCTACCTATCAATGCAAATCAATTTAGCTTGATATAATTCGGTAAATTTATACAACTTCAGACAAAAATGACATAAAAGACAATAACAAATTCATTGCAAGTTTCTCTCTAAAGAATAATAATAAAATAAAAGTATACTCACCCCTATTTGAAAGGGTCCGGTGAAATAGTCTAAGTTGGCCTGAATGAAGCCGATGTTTTCTAGACCGAGCTCAAGGCTGCGACCGTGCGCCCTGATCAGAGACTCTTCCTTGTTTTCTATGAGGATGACCTGGAACAAACGTCGATATTTTGGTCAATATTTGTTGGCTGCTCACTGTGAGCGATCCATAAAGCACAGTCGTGTAATGTTACCTGACACAGTGGGAGGGCGTGAGCCAGAACAATGCCCATGTGGCCCTGGCAGCATAAACAAGAAAAAGTTGTTATAGACAGTAACAAAAAAAATAATCACGAAAAAAGAGTTTTTGCTGTTGATGCAGATACAGCACGATTGACAGAATGAAATAAAAAATAAAAATCACCGTTCCACTGCAGAAATCCACCACAGTGTCTCCTGGTTTGGCTAGCTGCGTCACCATGGCAACTAAATTATTCAACTGTTGCCTCTTTCTAACTGTGCGGATGTTTGACATTTTCCCTGCAAGAGAACACAAAAAGGCCAAGGGCTTGACGCTACACGGAATAAATAAAAACAATAAGTAGTCAAGGTTTCTTTCATTTCATTGATCTTTTTTTTGGAGCCTGGCGCAAAAAGAAAAAGCAGCATTGAAGTATGTAAAAAGTGAAATATACTATATTCTGATGTGCTTAAGTCCCGAACAGTTTTATTCATTCATTTCTGCTTTTATTTTCAGTTCTAGTTTCATTTGCCAAAGCAAGAACAAAGTGCATGTAGTTCGTATATGAGATGCTGTTAAAAAAAAAAAAAAAAAAAACGCTACCAAACAAAAACGAGTACATCACTTTCATTAGCGATTTGTATAACAACAAGGATGAACCGTCACAAATATAAAACAGCTTTCTGAACCCCTGTAGCCAGATTAGAGGGCCCATTAGGTCCAATCAGGAGTAACAAAAGACGAGTTAAACAACTAAAAAACACACGTTGAGTGAGCAGCCTTGCAATGTGATATTTTGTGCAGTCTGACGTCAGATTAGGGTATTTACCACCGGCAGCAGTACCGATTATCATCATTATAGCAGTTGGAAGATTTTCAAATGTTTCTCTGCATGGAATGACGTCATTGTGATGTGACCCAGGTGTTTTAGTCGGGAAACCGTTTTCCTCCGAAAAAGAACCTGATGACAAAGCAGCGGTAGATTTCCGAGAAGCTTCCCTGACGCATCCCACCCATTGCGTGGATTGTTAAGAGGAGGGAGGGGCGGAGGAAGGGTCCATTAGCCCTGGCTACAGCAGCTGGCACTAAACCCTGAGTGCCTCCATTAGCCTTTGATTCTGCAGGACTGGCCGGGGATTTATCGGAGAGTTCCATCACCAGATTAGAATGTAAACAGCGTAGCGGCGAAGCGCCTCCGCAGCGCGAGCCCTGCGGGATCCGACAGCTCCGTCTCCCACGGGAAATGCTGGCGTTAAGACAAGAAGGGTTGCGTGAAGATTGAAGATTAGGCCACGCTCCAGTTGCAGCAATTTTAGTTTGATGATCATTTGGGGAGAAAGTAAAAATAATGAGGAAATACAAGAGAAGGTTATTAGCCTCTAAGAGAGCTCCCCCCCCCCCCCTTTTTAACGTGCAACAGTTTTTGGTTCATATTACACGTTTTGAAATATGCTCCTTACAAGTACCAAGAAATATGTTTGTCACATAAAACGACGACGTGTTTGACGAGGCTGTCTAGAAGAGGTAACTCTATCAGTCAGGGAAATCTATTTGGAGTGTAGCGCTCAAAATAATTTGCCTGCGGACAGAAAAGAAAAAAGCGATGGTGAATATAAAAAAATGAAAATCAGAGTAAAAATCAAGTCAAAAACTGCAGGACAGAGCATTTGAATCAAAAAAAAAAATCTAGTTGGTTAGTTTAAAATAAGTAGAGGTCACTTATTCGAGAAAGCTTCAATTGTTGGAAGCAGCAGAAAGTAACGCTGTCGCTGACATTTTTTTTGTGTACTCGCGAAATGCCGCGATGACAGCAAAAAAAAAAAAAAAAAAAAAAAAACAACGCCACGAAGTTGAAGTGAGTAAGGAAAAAAAAAACTCGTCAGCTAGCATCCTTCAGCGGCTAAGGAATGTCTGTCAAAACATGACCAGACGGAGCTGCGGGCGAGAGGTTGCCTCGTGCAGGTTGCGGCGTGTAACCCGCCTTTCCACGTAGCTCGGCCTCCGAAACCGTGTCGTCTGTTTTGCTCTGCCAAATTAATTCAATTGCAGCCAGAACTGTCTTCCAGTTTTGAAAAGTCAAAGTGAAACCCGACTTGTGGTACTAATTTATAAATTGGATCGTCATTATTGTTAAAATAATACTTAGCGGCCCAGATATTTATTTGCTAATGTGGATCTGCACGATAATTGACAACATTAAATCGGTAAACGATATGCTGCCTCTATGAAGTCTTAAATCTGGAATGAGTCTCAGAATTATGTAAAAATAAAAAGATTGAATAATTGATAAAATGGTCAAATCATTCATCTAGATTATAATAGATGAATAATGTAACACACTGACAAACAAATTTGAATCAATCCATCACTTCGAGAATGACTTTTCTGTAACTTAATAAATCGAAATGACAAAAATACCAAATTGCCGTAATCAATTTCCATCCAGCTTCATCTCAAATCAATTCCCATCGTGGTTCGGGACAATCATGACCATGAAACTTTCCTGGCCCGAAGCAAACCCGTATTGTCGCATACCAGAACGTCTACAAATGATTTGTCGAGAGCTTAAGCCTTCGTTTGTTCCCTTGGGGTTATTTTTCTTGTCAAATTAGCAGACAGGCAAACACAGAGAACGCCTGTCCGACGCCCTTCCCCGACCTAAACCGTCGTCGCTACGGCTATCACACCGTTTCCGGCGTGTTCCACCTAAAACAATACGTCCAAGCAGCTGAATCGATCCATCTTGTCACCGAAGATGAACGTGTCACTGGATTGTGTTTACGCTGGAGAGCACATTTGCTTCTCTGGCTTAAAGAAACAAATGGCCGGAGAGTCTCGTAAAAAAAATGTCTCGACTTACCAAGTCCGAAGGGAACCGGAGAGGAATAGCACGGTTAGCTGTTAACATGCCGCAGTATTAGTGTCAAGTGGCCCTAAGGCTCAAAAATGTTTCTCGGTGGAGCCTTAGAAAGTCTCAAGCAATTGGGAATCCTGAAGCGAGCTGCAGAATGATGAATAATTCAAATATTGAAAAAAAAAATCTGCTCATTCAGCATTATCTGGTGAAAGAGGATGATAAATAGGCCCTGTGTAAAGTACATTAAAATGCATGGTGATATTTTTTTTTTTTTGCTGTACACATTTAGATCTCACCTCAATATGCAAGATTTTTTTTTTTTTATTACATCCAGGTACTCGCATCTGGAATAAATACTTTAAAATGTCGTCCCTTCAACGGCGTGTTCTGTTTTCCAGGTGTGTTCTATTACGTGGATCACGCTAAAAGCCTCCCCAATAAAATCACAAGATTTTACGAGCGGCCCGGTCTTGGCCGGTGGTTTTGCGTTTTGAATCGCATTTTGAAAGCTTTAAAGAAAGACCTTGAAAAACAACGGTTAGCAACATCCGCCACGTGAGTCAACGAACTGAAGCAAACCACTCAGTGGTGAGCTGAATGAAAAGGTCAGGCGGGAATTTGCCCTAAAAAATTTTGCATTGAGCAGTTTCAAACAAGCCGTTCCATGTTTGGATTCTCAAGGACTAAACAAGGACGAAAGGATCCAATCAGTCACATGAACACATCGTTGGCACCAGCAGGGGTAAATCTTGATAGCTCCATGTCAACATTCCGATCCAAAGATTCCCTGGTTTCCACAAACCTTTGGATAACTTCAGTGCGACTTACAATGACAAACTCAATATGGCTTCGATATAATTGCCTTGGCACTGCATGGATGATATGCACTTGGCTTGAAATGGAGGCATTAATCAAGGGCTTACTAATTAGCTACAATCATTATGCGTGTCAAATGGATGATTAGATGAGCAATTAGATTCAAATTTATGATGTCCCTAACCTTTTTACTCTCTAGCTCTGACACTGAGCAGTCTGTTTTTGCGTAATACCACAAAAAATAAAATAAAAGGCTGTTGTGAAAATTGTTTTTAAGATCGAAAATATTTTTCGTGGGGGTCACCTTCGCCGACTAAAGTTCGGCAATTCTAAAACACAAAGCTCAAGGGAGTGGGTATCCTTGAAAAGCATCGGTGGCCAATTAACATTTTCTTTAATAAAAACAGTCGACAAAAGCCTTTCAAAAAAAGAAAAATCTTATCTCATGTTCCTTAGTGAGAAACAAGTGTGACCAAGTGGGGAAGATATTTTAATACCTAGTGACAAAGTACTGGTTTGAAGCGCCGATGACAGTAATTTGTACCGTACCCTGCGGGTATCACAACATCAAGTCAATGATAATCTGAGGGAAATTCATAAAACTCAACTTGAATGAAATGCAGTAATTATCTGAGCGCCGGTTTAAGTGGTGACATGCCTAGAGGGAAATCAGGCCTGTTACTTTGAGACGGAGCTATTGATGAACGGCCAACAATCCATCTTCACATTTCCAAGACGGTCCAAAAGAGGTTGTCTGGAAACTAAATGAGATAGGTACCATCAAACGACGTTAGTACTGTTAGAAACTTGGTTGGGATACAATAGAAGCATCCTAAGTCCGACTTGGAGAGTTACTTTGTAAGTTCTGAATCGGATCAAATTGTCGTGGGATCCCTCAGGGGTCAATCTTTGAACCCTTTTTGTTTAGTCTGAATCAGTGATTCTTAACCTGGGTTCGATCGAACCCGAGGGGTTCGGTGAGTCGGTCTCAGGGGTACGACAGAGCCTCCACTGAGGAGGTCCGAACAAACCTGATTTATTGTGTGAATTCTGATTTACCGGTATGTAATTTGTTGTGAGTTCATGCATTGTGTTGGTTTGGTTCTTTGAACAAGGTGATGTTCATGCATGGCTCATTTTGTGCACCAGTAAAAAACATCTATGTCTAGAATTAAAAAAAAAATCACTAACGAGGGATTCGGTGAATGCGCATATGAAACTGGTAGGGTTCGGTACCTTCAACAAGGTTAAGAACCGCTGGTCTGAACGTTACCTTCAGAAATGCCTTTGTTTGGCAGCTCTCTCCGTTCACACACGGCGGCTGGAAATTTCTGCTGGTTGCACTTTGGTTGAACCTTGTTGTTCCATTCCAATCTCCATCTCCCAAAAAAAAAGCCACAGCTCTACCTGTTCAACTTAAATCACGCTCATAGAAGGAAGACACGGGAATTCAATGTCGTCCACAAAACAAGCCCGGAGGACGCAATAGCAGCATGTCTCAACTATGACAACTATGTGGTCTCTTCATCAGCCTTGTTGTGTTGCCCTGCCCTCACCGCCGGCCTTGTTTATCTTGATAATGGTTCTCTCTTGTCAGACAATCGGAGCCTCATCTCATCTACGGATGTCGCTCCATCCTTCTTGCCCGCTTTAGCACCCCACGCTCTGACACCTCGACTCAGACAACATCAACGGATACTTCCGCCGGTTGCAAAATTTTTACTGGCTATTCAAAAAACTGATTTCCAACAAAGAAGTTCAGCTTGAAGGTATCACGGGACGTGAGCACAAGACTTTGTCACCCTTTGGAGGTGGCGACTATAAACCACATTGATTATCGATGTAGACGCTCAAATTAAAGCGGTAAGTCAGCACTTTCTTCTCCAAAGTTATTGCTTGTAATCTGGCACCACGGACAAGAGTCGTTCATTTTATTGCTCTCATGAAAGAAAGAAATGAATGAAGCTCGTTCAAGGACCTGCTTGTGTAAGATTTCTTACTCGGGGTGTCATCGAGAAAATGATGCTGTGACTGCGCTGAACGTGTGGGCGCGTGTGAGGCTGTTTACGTACAGCGTAGGATCAGAAAAAAAAAAAAATCACGCAGGGTTCAAGGCAAACTGGTTGCCTTTTGTCTCTGGGTTAATTACATGGTGCTAAACACTGTAATGCTGCAGAGGGAGATGTTAACAGGGTTGCAGTTATCGAGCAGGATTAATCGGCAACGAGTGGCTGAAGAAAAAAAGAAAACTGGCGAAAGTGGAGGTTCATTTGTTCCGTGACTACCTTCCAAATTAATTCTCACCATTGGAATGAATTGAAAAGGCAATCATTTGTTCCATTCTCCAAAACACCACAATTGTTTTTCTTTGAACGAACGACAAATTGTACTCCATTGTAAAACGAGATGATCAAGCAAAAAAGCAAGAAATAAATTAGTTGTCAAAGTCACAAAGTGTTGCGTGCGTGCCTTTAAGAGGCGTGGCTTTATTTGTAACTACAAATATAACTAAAAAAAATAGTAGCCTACAATGATTTGCAAATCCTCTTTGACCTACCGTATTTTCCGCACTATAAGGCGCACCGGATTATAAGGCGCATAGAATGCCATCACAATATAGTAACACTCGAAATAGTGAAAACAATATATCAATAACTCAACGTTGCTCAAACGTTAATATCACACAACACACAAAATAAACACGTAAAGCTTACTTTAATAAATTAGTCCTCATCCACGAATCCATATTGGTCCATATATTTTGAGAAAATTGGAAGTTTTTAGGTGCGCCTTATAGTGCGGAAAATACGGTACATTCATTTGAATGTTGATATTGATTGTATTCTATTGTAATCTTTAAACTTATTAAAGTGTGTAAATGTTTGCAAATAAATGAATAAATCAGTAAAGAGGTGCTAGAGTCAAGCGTTTAGAATCTGGAGTACCTTCCGTGGGGTTGATGGCATCGGGTAAACTGTCCCATGGGAGTGCCCAATCCGGGCAGGGATGACGAGCAAAGGTCGCCTCGATGCCGTTTTCCTACGACGACACGAATAAATACTCGTTACCATGGAAACATATTGACAACCTTGAGGCAGTTATATTAAATATATTTGAGCAAAAAAAGCAACACAGCCAAGCTGCAAAAAAAAGTGGATTTCGCAAGGGACGTGTTTTATGAAATTCTTTAGGGAACAACAACTTGACATCATTTGATTTATTTGGGAAAACATTGACATGATTAAAGTCAGTGAATTAAAAATAACTTCAATCATGGAGGGAGTAATACAAAATAGAATTTTTTTTCCCCGAGGGGTTACATTTGGAGATGTTGGCTGGCGGTTTTGTTTTCATTTTGGACGGCTGCCTGTTGAGTGCATTTGGCACCAATTATCGGTATGTGTTAAGTGAGGTGAGAAAGAGGTTATTAGGGATTGAGGGCTGCGGATGGTGAAATCGGAAGATGCTGCTTAGCGTCACCAAGGATTTTGGTGTCTGCGTGTCACACACACGCAAAGTGTCGCACAAGATGTACGCTCGTATGCTGACTCCTTCACACTCACACACCACAGTTAATATTATTTGGGATTTTTCAACATAGTTGCTTCTCATTTCATTTTAACTTTAGATTTTTAAATTCAGTTTTAATTTTTTTTTTTTTTACTGTAGATGTGTTACGTTTATTTAAGAGTTTGGGGTGAAAAGCTTTGTTTTTTTTTAGGCTCTTGTATTCGTTTTTTTTTTAAATAATTAGTAATAGTTTGAGTGTTACGGCACAAGTATTGTAAAATGTGGTCGCTAAATATTATAAAGTAATTTTTTGTACAGATGTATAACAATAAAAAAATGAATAACAAAATTTCAAATAAACCCCAAATACTTAATAAATTAATAAATTTTAATATTTAAAATAATTAAATCTTATTTTAATTAACAAGATTTTGCAATAATTCTAATTATTAGTTGGTTTCTCTTTTTCTAAAAGCATGTGTGTTTTTATTTTATTTGGGCAATGACAATAAAATTTAAAGGGAAATTTAAAATTTTTTTAAGTGGGATATTTCTTAAAAAAATTTAACTTAAATAACCTTGACACACACACACACACACACACACACACACACACACACACACACACACACACACACACAGTTATGACAGCACAACAGCTGCAGACAAGACAGTTGCGGCACGGAGTCATTGCGGTAATCCCTCCCGTCCAGAGTTTAGAATGGCGGCCATTGTGCCTGTATGGAAGCGTGCATACCTCGCAGCGTCAATGTGTGATTTCAATCTTTCATGTCCAATGTCCAATTAAATTTAATCCACTGTCATGTAAAAAAAAAAAAAACAACCTCAAGCACCCAACTCAGTCCCCCTCTTCACGCCACTTATGATCATGTTACACACTCAAGTCACCACGTTTCTATTTGTTCCAGCGTGTATTTACGTCCAACTTTTATGTGTTCTTCTGGAACGGCCTGTTTTTGCAGCATGTAAAAAGATAGCCGGCAATTTGCGCAGTGCGCACAATTGCGAGTGCACGTGTGGATTGTATTATTCTATAATGAAAGGTAATTTTTATTAGCTGGCCCAATAAAAAAGAATAATAATAATCTCACGGCCGTAAAACCAGCTCATAAGAAACGCCCTTTTGAAATGTTAATTTGATGACGGAAAGCTCTTGCGGAGCGCTGCCAGAGGGAGGAAACATTGTACAATTAAAAATAGGTTTGCCAGGAGCCAAAACACGACATTAGAGATTCATCCTTGAAGGTACAAAAGAGCAGAAATTAAGACGCAAAACCTCTGCGTCAGTAAAAAAATGAGATGTGTTAATGCAAGATGTGTAAATGAGCAGACGCCGTTAGAATTTTTCTTTGCCAAAGAAAGTCACCTCATGAAGATTTTCAAAGTTGGTTGAAAAGCTTTGGGCTCATTTTGCCACTTTAGTAAAGACAAATTGAATCATAAAAACGTTTTGTCATTTTCGATTGTTGGCATGTCATGAAATATGTGATGTCATGCATGTCGTGTTAACTGTGTGTCAATAAAATGTGTTTTACTTTAAGTTTGGTTAGGGTGGGCCGGGGGCCGCCAACAAAAGGCAGCTGCGTGCTCATCTCCTCTTCCCGCTCCGGTCGACTTGCCGGGTCGCCTTCGACCGGTAGCCCGGTTGGGAGGGTCGGCGGATTTTCAAGGGCTACAAAAGTGATCCCGCAGATTTCGCCGGCCCGAAGTACCCCGGGCACCTCCTGAATGCGGCGGTACCAGCGCAGCAGGTGGGGGAGGCGGCGCAGCGTGCTGGCAGCATGGCTTCGGATGGAAGACTGTCAAAAGAGAGCGGCGGGTGAGGTGGGGGGTGAGCGGGTTCAATAAGTGACTCATAAAACGTCAGATTGCAGCTCACGTCACAGCTTCACCGGGGGTCACACCAGAACAGCGAGCAGGGGCGAAGGTGTAAAGACCGAGAAAGGAACACCGAAGCCGTGTCACGGCGATAACAAGGCTCGGCGGTAAAACAAGAAGGGGGGTGGGGTGGGGTGGGGGGGGGGGGAAGAATCCGTTGTGTCTACTTTGCGTCGGCGAGTGTCGAGAGGAGACACGCCAGGCTGAGTGTGAAACTGGAAAGCAACGGAGCACAGCTTACTTGCAAGAGGCTCGTTGTGGGAATGAGTTCATTCCCAATGCGGAAGAAGAATAGTTGGAGATGGCTGGAGGGTGAAATAGATGTCGCGGCTGTCTGGCGGCGTGCACATTTTAAGTTAAATATTCTCCTCCGTTCCCACAAAACACTTTTTTTTTTTTCACTTCGGCCTCATTACGAAAGTCACAGACGAGCTCACCGCTCCCCGATGAGAAAAATGGTTTCCAAATCAAAACAAATACAACCTGATACGGATTATAACACAATGCTAAAGAGGACGTGTTTAATTAAGTCTCACGACCTCCGCCGCAGGGCGGAAATCCCAAATTGAGTCTCCGCCATGCGACTCTTGACCGCACAGTGGGTGTCTTCTCATCCTCCAGCCATCACGAAAGGATAATTAAAAATAATGGCCCAGACCCCACAGTAAGTTTTGTTCCAAGTTCCGAGATCTGCCACTGTTTGTTAAATACAAAATGGAGGGTGAGACTCCCTAATAACAGCATTAAATGTTGCTGTCTGTTGCTCATTGCTTTAATAAAAACAAAACAAAAAAACGCTACTGGCAGGGGGTCGAGACAGAGCCCTGCTGTGAAAAGCAGAAAAATACAAGTAATTGGCAGTCCTACTAAAAAGGTTTAAGACTGCCAATATTAGTTAAAAAATAAAAACATGGGTGATTTGAACCAAAATATGACTAGTGTGTAGAAATGTCTTATCCATTTTGACACAAGAATGCCAGAGAAGATTCATTAGCGGACTAGTTTTAAATTTTGTGGGGGTGGAAAAAAACATATCTTATTAAAATGTGCTTTAAATGTGTTTTGGTTCACTATCAAACGTTTTTTTGTGTCTTGGTCTTCAGAAGCACTAAGTTGAAAGAAGCTCTGAGTTATGCATTGGCACAGGGAGGCTTTAATGATTAGCAGGCAGCTCACCAGGTACTGATGGATGCAGGGCAGCAGGACCACATCGGTCAGAGTGAAGTACAGCCCCTCCGCAAAGACGTGCTCCAGCACAGGCAGGTCGTTGGTCTTGACTTTTCTGATCTCATAGCTCTCCCTAGTGGTTGGATTTGGAGTTGCCGCTATGGAAAGTTTTGCCAAAGCGGTTTTGAGTTCAAGCCCAACATCACCAGGGTCGGAATCCACGTTCCCTTCAGTTGAGTCTTTATTTGTGTTTCGTCTCAGCTGCTTGAGCTTCTGTCTGCGGATTTTGTCATCGTTGTGGACTTTGACTGGCTCGGCTAGTCTTTGCTCCAGGGTAAGGATGGCGGGAGGGATTGGCTGTGGCTGCTGGTTGTTGGAATTTTGGAGGTGCTCTTCAACAGCTGATGGGATGCCGATTTCACACAGTCTAGTCCACTTGCTCACCTGAGAGAATGTGCGCCAAAACAGAAATATAAAATCAATGGTAAATTGGTAATATTAATTGTTACACTCAAGTCAATTTGGGGATTGACTTCTTCCTGAACCATGCGTGCTAGTATTGGCCACTGGGGGGCAGTATAAGATAGTCAGAAGAACGTAGGCATCTCATTTCAGAAGATAAACTGACTTAACATGTTTATGCGTTTGTCACTTTTAAATATGAATTGCTTAATGTGCTACGAGGGTGCTTTCTAGCTACATTATTATTATGCTGTCTAAGGTACCACGTACCTCAGCACAGGCTTTGAGACAAGTCTTCTTGAAGCCCAGCAGTTCCTGCACATCGTTCCTGGAGGGAGCAGCTTCGACGCTCTTGTTGATGATGTGCCTTAAGACCACGGCCAGTCCGGCTCTGCACAGCCTTCCGGTTTCGTCCAGCACGGCAGGTAGCCGACATCCTCGAACCAGGATAGGCAGATCCTCCGGCTGCACGTCCTCCACGACCAGGAACTCTGGCAGCTGACCCTTCAGGGTCTGAGAACTGTCGATCTTGCTGGAGACAAGGTGGACTTTGAAAGATTTGCACTCACAATAAGACAGGAGGAATAGGACGATGGAGGAGTGCAGGGGGAGACGGGTCGCCTCATCTTGTAAACTAACTTCCAGAAAAAGGGAGCCATGTTTCTGCTCTAAGTCTTTCATTATAAAAACAAAAATATGACTAAAATATCAACTTTTCACACTGTTTAAATAACATCTTCACTCACGTATTAATGGTACAAAATGCGAATTAGCATCCCACAAACCCACGCTGTAAATAAAAACTTCCGGGTATGCGCGCTCACGTCTTCTTCTTCCCCTCCTCCTGACCTCTTCTCGTAACACAGCGCCACCTAACACATTAGCAAAAAATAAAATACATAATTAATAAATCTGTAATAACCACACTCAAGAAAAAAAACACGCGGAATTTTTTTAGATAACTTAAAATACATACTTATTCATCAGTTGTTGGAGAATATTTTGCGGAGAATATTTAACCGTGACAAAACGTCTCATCAAGTGTTCCGCCCTTGTGAGCAAGTCGGTCATGTTTGACTGTGACACTAGCAAAATTTCGCAGGAAGAATCCGCCGGAGAACTACAAGCTGCCCTAACATCATTTTACCTTCACACTGGAGTTGCCGACATTGTTCTAGCTGGGAGTGGATATTAGGTAACATGGCTGAATGAAGAATAGTACATTTTAGTCTGCTTATCGTTGTCACGAATGTTAGCCATTGTGGACTCACCACAAGCTTAATGGTCCGAGTTGGTGCTGTGAACTCTCCATCCCATCCATGGGACTATGATGGAATCATTTTTTAATGTATTGTTACTGTTCTGCATGATCTCAGCATTGCTGAAATTCAAACTTTGTCCTCAGTAGAAACCATGGCTGGACCTGTCAGTCTGGAACTCGATCCCATCTTCCTGAAGGGACTGAGTTACCTGCACTCCAAGAGCAAAGATTCTGCTGAGAAGCTCAAAGCGCTGCTTGATGAGTCCCTTTCCAGAGGGAGCGACACATCCTATCGCTTGGTGCAAAAAGTATGTCGCTATTGGGAATAAGACAAACTGTGCAGTAAGTTATTTTAACTTTTGACGTCCGGAGAGACAAAGAAGTTTCTTGTTTTGTGTGTATTTTCAGGATCTGGAGGTGTCCAAAGGTTCCGTGTCAAAACTTAGCTTCAGCAAGCAGGACTCCAAGTCCTCTTCCAGCTCTTCATCCTCCAGCATAGGTAGCAAATCCAGCTCTGATAAGAGCAAGAAGGACACTGATAGGAGATCTTCTGAGAAGGTATAGATAAATCATTTGATCGGGTCAGGGGATTCACAAATTGGCGTTAAAATAAATCTTGTCCCTGGGATCTTCGTGATCAACAACAGGTTAGGGTTGACTTTGGCGAAGTGGACCCGCCGAAAAAGCCCCGTTTAGAGAAGCAGGATCGCTCGTCGCCAGTTACCGTGCAGACGAGCAAAGACCTCCTTCCTAACCTCAACGACTATGACGAAACCAACGCTGACGACTTTGCCATGGAAATGGGCTTGGCGTGCGTTGTTTGCAGGTACGTGCGAACATGATCATATTAATTGTGGCTATTGCCGAGTCATCATCTGTTGTTTTCATTTCCCCAAAGACAAATGACAGTATCCATGGGAAACCAGCTGGTAGAGTGCCAAGAGTGCCATAACTTGTATCACCAGGACTGTCACAAACCCCAAGTGACAGACAAAGAGGTCAACGACCCCAGGCTGGTGTGGTATTGTGCTCGCTGCACCCGACAAATGAAGCGTATGGTGAGAAACATTAGCTTTCCTAAATTTGTACAGAGCAACAAATTGGTTCCTCCATGTTGGGCGTAACTGAACACACTGTTTGTTTGGACTAGGCACAAAAGCCCCCGCAGAAGCCTTCCCCGGCCTCCGCCTCATCAGCACCAGTTGTGATAAAAGACACGCTAGTGAAAAAGTCAGAACTTAAAACCAAGCCGGACACCACTAGCACCTTCCAGGCTTTCAAACGGACAGAAGTGAAGGTACGTGTCGAAAGCGGTTTGGTTTTTTTGTTGAATGTTTTCAGATCGGGTCCAAACCGGTTGCCAACCTCTGTCGTTCGCAGACTTCCACGTCGGCCAATCCCACCGGCAACAACTCGTCGTCGTCAGGCAGCGGTCTAACGGGCTGGGCCGCGTTTGGCGCTAAAACCAGTCCATCCCTTCCTATCAGCTCCAAATTGGGTTCTTCAGGACCAAGCGGGAGCAACAAGGCAATGACTACGCCACCCGGACAGAAACCGAAATTGGTCTTTCCGGAGCCACTCTGGGCCGCGAAGGTTCCCGGGAGCGGCAACGGAAATGGCTCGAGCCAGGTATCTCTGAAACCGCCACCCTTGACCCTGGGAAAGCAACCGCTTAACCGCTCATCCAGTAGCGAGAGCCAAGGGAAGGGTTCCGCCTTGTCGTCGGGGGCAAGCTCCCCTGGCAGCTCCCAGGCCAGTCCAGGAGCGAGTGGCGCAAGTGGGAGTAATAACGGAGGAAGTAACGGAAACAATGGGAACGGCTCGAAGGTTCCACCGGGAGAAAAAGCACCAACATCTCAAGAGTCCCAGTTCAACGCCATGAAGCGGTTGCAGTTGGTGAAGAAAAAAGCAGCACAGAAAAAGATCAAGAAATAAGCAGAAAAAAGTTCAGTTCACTTTGCTACGGTACTGAATGTTTCGCTTTTCCATCGTCGAGATTTGTGAAGAGTTCCTTAATTGCCACTTTGCCAGCTTTGCTCAAATCATGAAAGACACACAAAACTCAAGACCAAGATCTTTGTTTCTTCTTCTACTGATGATGTTGTCTGTGATCTTATTTCTATGGAGCGAGAGCATACATACATTTACATACTTGAATCTTATTTTTTGTAAATGCTGCTGCTCTACTGTGCCTCATTATTCCCCAACTAATTTCATTTTCTTTCTAAATTGCAAATGTAATAAAAATTCCACGTATGAACAGCAACAAGGAGTCATGTGATGTAATATACAATAGCGGATCTAATTAAAAAAGTAATGAAAGCAAATATGTTTCATAGATGTTTAATATTATAATAAAATAGAAACAACAGAATCTTTTTTTCACATTAAATTTCTCTGATAAATTACTTCATGTACGATTTTTACTTCATTAAAAAATGTATTCATATAAAATATTACTTCTAAACACTGTTGTAAAAGTGCTCAGCACAGCAGCTCATATAAAAATGTTCTTCATTAGGTCACATTGTCAATATGACAAAATCCACAGTTTGCTTTCGCAAAGCACAAATATTCAGCTGAAATGATCCGTGAAACAATGATAATCGTCTGGATTTTTTTTTTTTTCATGCATAGGACATCCTACCAAGGTAGTTGGCGGGGACGTATCCCCGCTGACCATCAACCTCCGCGAGCCACCATTCCTTGTTACCACCTTGGTCATTGAATTGCAAGATTCGTACATGTTGGTACTCCTGCAAAGTCAGTTCCTGGTCACAACGGGCTTCAAATGCATATACGGCGTAGTACTGTGCAAAAAAAAGCAGAAGTTGGTTAGAAAAACTAATATGTTCCTTGTCCTCAATATATAAATTCAACCAGCAGATGGCACTGTTGGCCATATTTTGCTATGTTTCCACGCGTACCTGCTGAGCATCTGTGTCAAACGAAACCTCCAGGTCCACGGTGTCCAATTCGCCCTGAAGGCCCGAAAGGTTGGAGCTACTGTCGGTGGTGTTGAGACTGAAGCTCCTCAGGCTGCTGCTTCCACTGCCCGATACAAAAAGGCTCAGATCGTCAAAGTCTTCGTCGGTCATGGCGGTCGGTTGCTGTTCTTGTTGCTGCTGTTTGGCCGCCTGGCCTTTCCTCTGCGAGTCCCTCAGAGGGTTGTACTGCTTTAAGAACGTGGAGTACACGTATCCCTGTTTCCCTAATTGTAGAAAAGTGGAACAGGTAGAGTTTAGAACATGCAGAAATATTTCAAGACAACATTATCTTATTGAGTATTCTAAGACTTGTTCATTGATCACCAAATGATTCCCGAGCGCGGCACCGCTGCTGCTCACTGCTCCCCTCTCCCCCAGGGGATGGATTAAAATCACATGGGGATGGGTTAAATGCAGAGGACAAATTTCACCACACCCAGATGTGTGTGTGACGATGATCATTGGGACTTTATTGTTCTGTTGTAGCTACAAGCTACACGTAGCGCTTTGCTAACTCCAGGTATCGAGAGTGACTCAAAAATAAGATCCCGCAAAACAACTTGTGGGGATTCTTGTCATCCCAGGGGGAAACAAGTCTTCCATTGTTCTTCTTAGCACTCTAAAAAAAACGTGTTGTCACAGAAAGTCTTAAGAGCGGAATAGATTTTGTTCTTGTTTTGGAACCGCCGAGGCTTTTTATTCCTAAGTAACGCCGCCGACTACGTGGTTTGTTGTGGTGTTACGAGGGAACAGATCCCCCAGAGGAAAGACTAAAGCGATTGGCAACTGTCGCAAGAACACCTGGGAGTTTCAATTGGGGTACGTGCTCAATGGTCAATGAATTTACCCGATCCAGGGATTAGGCCTGACCCGTTTTGGGGATCGTCTTGCTTTGCGTCTGACTCAGGACATGATGTTCATACAAACTCGCCTCCGGTGTGAACCAGCCAGCGACTGCTACTGCCCAACGGGTCTGTGTCCTCCAGCAAGGCCACCAGCTCCCCCTCCAGCAGGCTGAGGTCCTCCTTCTGGCAGCCGTTGCACTTCCTCTTCAACTGGTACAGACGACTCGGGGGATATTCGGCCAGCAGTCGGGCACGTTGTTCTTCTGTCTGATGCTCCACCTCCGGCGTCTGGAAGACAACAAGTGTTGTTAGGTATGTATGGAGTCTGTGAGCTGGCACGCTGTGTGGAGCTTCAGGTGGAGAGAGTTCTTCCAGGGGATACTTTGAAACATTACAGAGGAAGCTTTTTAAGTGTAAATGGCTGAGACCTGATGGAGCATGGAATTGCCCCAGTTAATCACCACCTGGGGGTGTCTTTTGTGTTCATCTTTATCACTTGGAATTTTCCACCAAACTGTGAAACTCTTTGAGGGAAACGAGGGACTTTGAACTTGACATCCAGACAGACGACGATCTTGACACTGAACTGATGAAGCCACTCGGGTAAGAAAGCTACGGGTTGAATCTAGGTCAGCTTTTTTTTTTCCCGTGTGATATTTGCTTGTCCCATCGTCCCCAAAACAGGTATGATAAGTTTGTCGATTGTATTTAAAGTTCCCGTGAGTCAGTCAACACTTGTCTACAGTGTCGGCAAAAAAAAAAAATTGTTAAAGACACTTAATTGTCTTGAAGCCTCAAGATTGTCTTTGGTATTTACCAAACATAGTCTTCAACGTTTCGGTTACAGGAGGCGCAAAATAAGCGGCATTGTCATGCAAATTATTACTGCGACCGCTCATCTTACCGCTATTTTTTTTTCTCGTTGCCTTTCGAAGCTGACTTTCCGCTCCATTAGTTTCTGTGCGTTCTCTTTGACAAACCCCAGATTGTTCAGCTCATCCATGATGCTGTTCTGCACCTCAGCGATGTTAGACAACGGAGCCTGTGAAAGACATTGCAAATTAGCATTTTAGCGTGATATAAATATGCTAGTTTTTTTGCTACCCACTGGTAGTTGCTGTATGGAGGGAGCAGCCAACAAAATTTCCTCCATCAGGCCTCTGAGCAAGGTCACGATATACGCCGCGCAGTTAGTGAGGATAGCGTAGGCAGCCATGTTGAACCGTTGCAACTCCTCCACGAGCAACGCGTTGAGAGCCTCGTAGTCCCTCCTGGCGGGACCGGGTGGGTCTACGGATACCAAGCACGGGGTGGAGGAAGAGGTAGATGACGAGGATGAGGGCGAAAACGACGAGCGCTCCAGCCGGCTGCAGTAATCGAGCAGTTTGTCGTAACGTTTCTGGATGAGCTTTTGGGGCGCAGTGAACATGCCCTGAAGAGATGAAAGTGGGCCGAGGACCAGACGCTCCATGTTGTCTTTCTGTGAGAAGACAATATTGGACGTAATTTTAATGAAGAGAGCCACGGAATGCTAACATCAACGTTGCTGAGATGCTACCGCTACTAGCTAAGAAGACGTTAGCATCTTTAGTTAGCTTTTAGAGCCCTAACAAAGTAGACAAGCCTCTATTTGTGCGCTAAAGACAGCTAAAGGTGGCCTTTGGTTACTTTTTACGCATTTCAGCTACTAGTTAAGAAGACGTTAGCATCTTTAGTTAGCTTTTAGAGCCCTAACAAAGTAGACAAGCCTCTATTTGTGCGCTAAAGACAGCAAAAGGTGACCTTCGGTTACTTTTTACGCATTTCAGCGGACCAATTTGAATCCTTACATTGAGAAAAAGTTCAAATTCAGAATGTTACATCGGATAGTCAGGTTGGCAATTGATTTGAAACGTCAAGTCCATCATATAAAAATTTCATGGATCGTTTTGAAGAATTTCGTTCTGAAGTTCACTCAAATCGTGAAAACCGACAACTTTAGGATTTATTTCAACCCGGTCAGACTAGAAATTAATTGCCAGAACATGATTCATGTTCATATATTTCATATCACTCTTCTTCATGACTCACGTAGCGTTCATAGGGGTCGTGACTTTTCGTGTGCGATGAGCCGTTTGACTCTTTGATTATGCTCTCCATCTCGTGGACTTTGTTAACAGCGACGGACACCATCTCCTGAGTTGGACGTGACCATAAAATCATGAGCAAACAAAGAATATCATATCAATTTTAAGACTTTTCACCAACCTGAGTGTACTGCAAGTAACTTTGGAGATTCTTTACTAGCTGCCTTACTGCTTTCTCCAGACCCCTGAAGAGTTTCTCCTCTCTGTCGAACACTTCATCCCTCACCTGCGGGTTGAAATTAAAAGCTCAATTTTTTGGGGATTCTGAGAAGAATCCAAAATAATTGGCAGTATTTTGAAGATGGTTCTTACTTGTGGTTCAACTCCAGTGAGGATCTTGAGATAACCTGCGAAGCGATCACTTTTCTTCCTAATGGAGTGAATGTTGAACTTGTGAAGTTTACGCAGAGTTCCTTCATCTTCTGAATTTTTGTACTTCATCACTGGAAATCCATATGATGAGAAGACAATGTATAAGATCACTTTGCTCCATCTTGTATTTCGCCAATCACCTCACCTATGTCCTTGCGTCGCTTGAACTCATTGATGTTGACGTTGATGATCTTCACGGCGGTGAAGGCTTCTTGCAACGGCCGGAAATCGGGGTGATCTTCGGGCGTGGCCTGCCACAGCTCGCCCAGCAGCAGCGGGTATTTCATGATCCTCTGGACTGGCTTGATGAGAAGCGAACCCATGTCCAGCAAGTAGGGCTTCCCTCTGTGATGTAAAACGATCGTGGAAAATAGACCCCCAAAAAAGTCTGCAGGGTTCATTTTTTTCGGGCATACTCACTTTTGGTCATAGAGTTTCCTGTAAATTAAAAGAAGACACAAGATTTGAATTTGGATTCTTTCATAACATTTTGGAAGCTCAAAAGTTGAACGCCCCTGAGAACATACAATTTTGACATTTATCCGTACTGTTCCAGCAATCAAGTTTTGGAGGAAAAATATTTGCCTAAAGGGTCAGAAGAGTCGCTAAATATTGACACAAAATCCCAAATTGCTAAATCTGTGTAGGCCGGTTTCCTTGTACGATATATCTTTGCGTGATGAAACGATTTACCATTTGTGTAATTCAACCAAATAAATCCGAGATCTTTCAATAATACCCACGGGAACTCTTTTGAATGGGGTCTTCTATTGTTCAACGTTAGAGATTCCACTTTATTAGGAAGTTGTAGAGAGAAATGAATATTGTGAGGAAGTACTACTCACTTCATTGCTAGTAAACACGTCGTGAAATGTTGCTTTATTCCTTCCTCTTTTTCGTACGATTCCAGCACCATGTTAGCATCATCGTGATGGTAGCAGTAAATCTTATAGACATCCTCTAAAGCTGCTTTTGCCTGGATGAATACTTCTCCTTTACATTCAAACAAATATTTTTCAAAAAAATTAGTTAAAAAGGCATCGAGGGATAAGGAGGGCGGACGATGAATATTACCGATAATGACCGCCTCAGGATCCGGGTCGGACAGGGCTTCCCGAAGTCTATTTAGGAGTGCGGATGAGACTTCACACACCGTCTCCATGTTGGTGAACAGATGATCCACATCGACAACCTAACGTAAAAGTGGGCAGAATATTTCGCCATTAAAAATTCTAATTTGCTAGGGTACACAAGAACCCACCTGTATGCTCCTCAGAGGCTGCAACACTTCTCGGATGCACAGCTCCAGGTTAGTATGGAAGTCTTTTTCAGTCTGTATCAGCTCTTGGATGACTTTTGATCGGCGAGTCATCTTTCTCGACCGGACCTCCTCTGGGTCCAACGCAGGCGAGGCAGGACTGGACAAGTCGTGCGGTGTCATTTTTTCTGCGCAAGAGCAATTATTGTGAGGAAAGCTTGGTACTTGGTTTGCATGTTTGCTGAAGTCTCAAGTTAGAATCTTGTAGGCAGGTTCTCCCTGTACTTCCACCAGTTGTCTTCACAGATGCCAGAAGACTTTAAATTGTCGATGATAATGGCCGAGTTATATGAATTCTAACATTTTTAATCGTGCGTTTGTGTTCAAGTGATGGCCATACCAAATAAATGCACTACAATATCAGCAAAAGATAGGATAGCGGTGTTAGCACAGATTAGCATTAGCTAACAGCTTTAACTGGCTACCGCAAACCGATACATTTTAAAATTATCTAGAGTTCTTCTGTCAAATACTTTGATACTTAATTATTTTATCCATTGTTTAATTGAAAATTTGATACATTTTTAGTTTGTAATTGAAAAAGGAAAGAAAATGCCATCAACCGACAAACTGGTGTTAGTCTATTTGTTAGCAAGCAGGATAGCCCAAAAAGAAAATTCTACTAACATAAACGTAGAATCGAAGTCTCTTTGTTCTGTTAACTTTGCGGCCTTCTTTTGGTGTATTATGCGAAATGTATTATTTGTTAGTAATGCTAGCATGTCGCCACTTAGCATTGCGATGTGAAGGTCGGAGAGAATCGTGACCTTATTTTTGCAATGACTCCTAATGCATGGCTACTGTTTGTAGACAAAATGTTCAAGCCCCATCCCGTGCAGGAAGGCATTAACGTGCTGATCCATCAGGAAAGGGCATTTCTTGGGAGAATAAAACTTTCCGAGCTTCCTGCAGTATTTCACGGTGAACTAATTATTGTGACTTGAGCGCCACGAGGCCTCATTTAACATGCCAGTCAGGCTTTTTTTTTTTTTTTTTTTTTTATGGCTCATGCCGCCTAATCAGTCTGCGACGGCTGTGCGCTTGACTTCGGGCAAGAGCGAAGCCGCCTCGCCGCCTAATCGATGCCACACACGCGGCCTCCTGCTCAGGGCGGGATTGTGAGGAAAGGGAAGGCTGCAGGGAGCTCGTGTCAGGTTACGGAACGAATTGCGCCGCTGATGTAATGCGCCGGCGTGCTCAGGCATTCCATCTGCTCGCCGGCCATTAATTTGCTCGCACCTTTGCAAGGACACACACACATGCGTATGCACACGCACGAAACGATTTGACCACAGCATGCTGAATTGCTCAGTGCATAAAACATTCTATATTCCAGTCAAGCCACTATAAATAGACTGTAAATCAAATAATTCATAACACTGCTCAGCAAATGGACCACCATCCAACTTAAGATATATTTTTTTAATAAATCTTTTTTATGTAAGGCTTGTAAGTGGGTGTGAAAGTGGACATTTGGAGAGGCAGCCTCATTCCATTTATATATGTGGATAAATATATATAAATGAAGTGAATGAGCGAATTATATCTCTTCACAAATATAATAAATAACATTTTGCTGGGTTTCACTTAAAACATCATTTGCAGAATAATTTAACCTGATTTTTTTAAAATTAACAAACATTTGGACTTTAACCAAAGCACTTTCACTGTCCATTCAGTGAGTAAATAGCTATTTAGCACGTAGCTTTATAAGAAACGCATCTATCGGCTGGCTAACATAGTGGGAACAAAAAGCCTTTTGTCTATAGCATGTGCATTGCTCCTCAAAGACTCTTTTATTTTATTTTTTTTTTAAATTTCTAAAAATGCCAGAAAGTTAGATGCTTTACATCGTTGCAAAGTCAAGTCAAGTCAAGTCAAGTTTATTTGTATAGCCCTAAATCACAAACAGTCTCAAAGGGCTTCACATAGACAAAAATTGACAATTATTCTCAAACCATTTTAAAACGGTTCATTAAAAGTACTCCAGATCACATCCGGACTTCTTTGTCCATTTATTCTTTTTGTGAGTTCCCATGAAAGTGGATCCAGGGCTTTTCACTGCTTGGGTCCATTGAAAAGGATCTTGGTGTATCCTGTATCACCACGGAGTAAAACCGACATGGCTCTCCAAAACATGTTCAGCGGGATCTGATCTCTACTGAGAATTTCGCGAGAATCACTTTTTAGGAATGTACTCCAAGTAGTATTTGTTGTACTAGTATTTCACCGAGGTCACGTTGCACGGGGTCGACCAACCTGTCCGGCAGGCAGGTGACAACTTTTTTGACTTGCACACGTGTTTCCTCTTTCTGGTGAAGTCATCGCTGTGTCAATATTTGCAATGGTAATATCCCTGTCAATATGTCACGCGCTTTGTCGGCATGTGTGTGCGGGCCAAAGCCAAAACAGGGACTGGTGGCAGGTTTACTGAAAACAACAAGAGTTGCCATTGTGCAGGTTTGTTGAGGCAAAACACAAATTGCCAGAAGAGCACTCGAGTGAAGTGTAAACAAAAAAAATTGTGTGTGTGTGTGTGTGTAGGCTATGCCGAATATGCGTGAAAGCGGCATTATCAGTCGACTAACAATCGTGAGGAAGCTAGTTTCCGAAAAGGATCAACGCGCAAGACAAGTGTTGCAGGAAAGCCAACATAGTTTTGACTATAAGGGTGATGTCACTCATTTGGCCTGAAGTGTGACATTCCCAACCATTGACTCCCGTAGACGGGTTGTCTGGGAACGTGTATGTGTAAAAACACAGCGTCAGCATAATAAGCTTGTTCTCTAGTTTAACTAAAATCAGCAAAGTACGGGGGGGACTTGAGTCACATGGCTTGACTTGAGTCGGATTTAAGACACTTAGGACATGCTTGCTAAAATCTTGATCAACGTTGACTTGAACTATATGGTTAGATAAGTCTTGTGTGTTTAAATTCGAAAGTATACATTTTCTAGACGGTGACCTGTTTATTGTGATTTGACATTGTGCGTGTGTGTACATATAGTGCAACCTGGCAACCCAGGCAGTTTCCTCGAATGCATCATTGCAGATATTATAGAAGGTTGCTCTAGGGATTAATTAATTATGCAGTAAAAAAAAAAAAAAAATGGCTCGAAGTTATAACCGAAACAAGGTAAGCTATGCTAACTTCACCAATAGCGTGAACATGAACTAAATTAATGGAGATCGTGATTAAGTCAGAAGAAAAGAAACTAAGAGATTAGTGTGGGACAATTTAAATTAGTGTATGTAAAATTTAAAAATGTGTTCGTACGGCGAATATAAGCCCCGTAACCCCAAATAATGGCTTGACTGGACATGCTTGAAATTTATCGAGGCCTTGACTTGTTATCTTGGCCATAGTAACTCAAATAAAGCCACCTTTGAAAATCATTTGCAGAAAGCAAGAATGTCAAAGTGCAGCGCTTGTTTACCAGCTGGTGTGTGTCACACTTATCGGCACAGTTTGCATATGTGGATCCTGTCCCCGTGAGAGTTTCTCCACCTCACAGGAACATAACAGGTGCAAGGCTCTTGTGTCAAACTAGTCATCTCAAAGTTTTCCAAGCCGACCATTGGATTGTTGCTACTCAGGGGATGTCATTAGCTATCTTACCTTTAAGTTTAGCGCTGTACTCCGTTTTGTCAGACTGACTGCGCCTCACCAGCGTCCCCAGATTGATGTCACCTTTGCAGGTGTCGTCAGTCACGATGCTGTCCGTCTTCCTCCTCTCCAGGTAGCGCAGGAACACAGGTCGGTTCCTGCGCTTGATGACCTTCTCCCCTTTCTTCTCAGCGCCGCCGGCCTCGTTGGGATCCATGGTGAGCTTGCCCCGTAGCTCGTCCGGTAAGGAAGGCAGCCCTGGGAGCCGGGAACAGGTGCACGTCCTTCCCCTGTGTGTTGGTTACCTGCTCTGTGCAGGTAACTAAGCTCCGCCCCTCCCGTGTTCATCTGACATGAGAACTGCGTGAACACGCCTCTGCTCTGCTATGCGGTGACTTCCCTTGAAAAAGTTTTTCAAGCTACAAACCTGAGAGAGAATGTCAGCGTGCCCTCTTGAACCCACATGTAAAAAAAAAATTAATAAAAAAATCTAAATAATGAATTTCAATGCTATGACGTGACATAAAAAGTTAAAACAGACCACATAGTGTATTGATTTGTCATTGTTATGTTTTTGTATTGTTATTTTATTATTATGAATTATGGATATTATGAATAATCATGTACATTTGCTACAAATGGTATTTAAATTATGGATATATGTCTAATATGAACAATGTAGGGATTGAAAGTGTATCTAAAAATGTTTTTATAAAGCAATATCAATTATTATTTTAGTAATGGTATTTATATAATGGAATAAAGAAATATTATTTGCCATTATGGTGATGGTGTAGTGCTTGTATAATTAAAATGAAAAATATGAAATGTAGTTATTGTTTGACAGGATTTAATACATGTCCATTTGTCTTTATGTTTATTTTTTTAAATGTTTAATTATAAGGCTACGCACATTAGCTATACATAATATATTCTTATTTTTGAAATGGAACAGAAAGTCATGTTGCAAGCAGCTGAAAGTTGAGTAAAGATTTTTCCTCAACAAAAGAAAAATTAAAAATAATTATGCAGCAAATGTAAGGCAGGTCCAGCAGGTTTTCGAGTAACACAATGAATGGAGGCATTTACTCCCAATTGAAAGCCCGAGTAATGTGAGCTCACCAGTTTCACTCCCATGACACTCACTGGGCAGGCCTGCGTATCATAAAAACATGACGACAACGTGAAACACACACACCAAATAAGTCTCAGGTATTTCTGTGAGTAGAACAACGTTCCGACTTTTATTCAGATTCATGCAAATGCTGAGTCAGCAAGCTCATATGTTTGGTCCCTTGGGGGTTTAGTGTTACATCATGTCTTTCAAAGTGCAACTTTGCAGGAAGACACAACTTTTTCATTACCCAATGTTTGATGATGGATCACCATTAATTTGACATTGTATTGAACGAGTATCGATGCGAATCGATTCATCCATGTTGTCACGTACAGAATTAACAGTTTGGAGTGAACGGAATCACAGCTTTCTGGTAATTGCATCAAACACAGCTATGCACTTTTGTCTTTTTGATAACCCACTCGCTCAACCTGCAGATGACATCATTTGTTTGAGCGTGCTGCGGCCATATGGAGATAAAAGATGATGGAGGCCAAGGGCAGATTGTTTGTTCATGGCACAGTGCATGTGGACTTTGAGCTCATCATGCAATGTCAACATTAAAGTCATAAGACTGTCAAAAAGGATTTGTTTTTGCACACTCTTGGAAACTCACTATAATTTTCTCAGCTTTTGAAATGGGTTTGTTGAGAATTATGTGTTCTTTATGGTGAATTTAACCTAAGGGGCCAATGAAAAGCAATCATTTAGAGTTGCCATCATTTAATTGTTGTTGTTTTTAAAACCACATTCTCTCCCCTTTCTACATATGACATAGTTTGCTCCCTACATTTAAAAAATATATAATTTTTGTGCAGTTTGCTCCTTAAAATCTCAACTTGCGCTTGTTTGGTTGGGCGACATGAGTGAACGGAAGTACAATCTTAATTTCCGGTTTTTCCTATCAAATTAAAGCCGTGATTCAGAACCGTTTTTCTTCAACGGTGGTTTGGCTAAGCTTTTCAATTCTTTCTTATTCAGCGATGTGCCCAACGGTTAAATTTACACAAACTACGCGTCATATATCGCATTATCGTGAGAATACCCTTTTTATTATATATTTTTTTAATAGGTCATACCGGAAGTGTTTTAACCGCTGTAAAGCAGGAAGTGGCGGCAAAAGCGTCAGCCATGAGACCGCCGCTATTATTCCGCTCCTCAGGCTACGTCTTCCGGGCATTTGTGGACTCGTTTCCCCATTTAGGACACAAGCTCCTCTGCCGTGCCGCCTACGTGCCACATTTGTACACGTTGAGAAAAACGATGCACTATCAAACAGAGGAGAGAGGAAGCCCAAACACCCCCGAGTACCGGATTTATTTTAGTAAGTGAAGAACCGCCATTGTTGTGAAATAATCATAGACACACCCCCTCACAAATTAATTTCATGGTCTTGGGGGGTTCTGGAAGGTTCCTGATAAAGTTTTGCCCTTGTCAGTAACGTCAATATTCAAGCACCACCAACATTTGGAGTGTAAGAAACATTCCAGGGGTGCATCCTTTTCGTATTTATTTTATTTCGTCACCAAACCGTCTGTGTTAGCTTGACATCTTTTTTTATGTTCTCCCCAAGAAAATTCAGATGGCAACTACATTTCTCCTTTCCATGATATTCCCCTCATAGCTCAGGAAGAACAGGTAACCATTATTTTGGCATTATAATGGCCTTTTTCTACTTGTAAACTATATACTGTATGTGTCATGTTCTTTCACCAGTGCAATGGTTTGCCAGCCAAGAAGGCCAAGAGGAACGGGAGTGAGGTACGTTCGGATAAGTTCTTATAAGAATGGCGTCTTCTTAAATCTACGCTGCGTCTTGCCAATAAGGACTTCATGAAGGTCTGTGTATGTTCAGGCGCTCTTCAACATGGTGGTGGAGGTACCCCGCTGGACCAACGCTAAGATGGAGGTAAGCAGACCCTGAAAATTTAGAAATATCAAATCCTTAAAAATAGAATATAAAGTCTACTGCTTGAATACACTTCTTTAATATGAAATTCATTTACGTGATTTCTTTTGTTAGATTTAAACTACAACATTGACTGAGAGTGTACAAAATGTTACTTGTTTTTATTTCATTTTGAAATATCCATGTTCTAGCTTTTCAAAATATAGGGTTGCTCTTGTCTAAAACTTGACCCCTCCAAATAATTACGCTTGGAGTATTACTGCAATTACTAAAGACGAGAAATTGCGGAAATATTCGCACTGACTACGAGGGATGCGCGTGTAGTCACACACACGAAAAAAGAACCAGACTCCTTCACCATTTTAACCATTTCCAGATTGCGACAAAGGAACCACTGAACCCCATTAAGCAAGATGTAAAGAAAGGCAAACTCCGATATGTTGCCAACATATTTCCACATAAAGGCTATATTTGGAACTACGGCGCCATTCCGCAGGTAAGGCGTGCATTCCTTCGTACCCTTGGCGCTAATGCTAATTAGTTTGTGCACAGTTATCGCTCAATTGTTTATAATTTTACACGATTCGTCGGAGAAGACGTGGGAGGACCCTAACCACATGGACTCGGAAACAAAATGCTGCGGCGATAATGACCCGATTGACATTTGTGACATTGGCATGCAGGTGAGAAGACTCCTCGATACATGGAAAGGTTCTTGAGAACGTGTCTTTGCTTGGCTTATTTGCTGGCTTGTCCTTTTAGGTGTGCTCTCCCGGTCAGGTGATTCAAGTGAAGGTGCTTGGGATCTTGGCTATGATCGACGAGGGCGAAATGGACTGGAAGGTCATCGCTATCAATGCGGCCGACCCTGAGGCCAATAGCCTAAATGGTAAAATGGACTTATTTTGTTCACTCTACATTAGATGACCTTAGCCAGAGTCCTAATGGCGATGAACTGATCAATAAACTCTCTCTATCGATGTGGGCAAAGACAAAATCACCTGCAGCAGTTCTGCTTTTTACTTAGACATTGATGATGTCCGCAAAAGCCGGCCTGGTCATTTAGAGGCCACCGTCGACTGGTTCAGGAAATATAAGGTTCCAGATGGGAAGCCTGAAAACCAGTTTGGATTCAACGCTCAGTTTCAAGATAAGGTATGATAATTGGATATAAACATTTGTAAGAACTTGGTTGTTCTATCCTGAGGCTTTGTTTCGTCATCCTAAGGACTTTGCCGTGGAGATTATCAAATCCACACATGAGCACTGGAGGGCACTAGTGCAGAAATCGACAAATAGTAGTGGGATTGAATGGTAAGATGTTCTTAAGAGTTGATTTTACGGAATTTCTCTGGATTGAAATTTATGCCTGGTTTGTTTTGTTTTCCCCAGTAAAAATGTATCATGCTCTGACAGTCCCTTCAATTGCAGCGCAAAAGAGGCTAAAGACGTAATTCAGTCGGTGAGACTTATATAGAAGATCGGCAACTGGACATCAACAATATTCGCTCATTGCTAAATGCAACTTTTTATTTACGCAGGCGCCTGTGTTTGGTTGTGCGCACAGTGTTTCGCCAGAAGGTAAGTAGATGATGACTTATTTGGGTTTACAAACTCCACGCACTTTTGTAAATGCCCTTTCTGTACTTCTTCCTGCGCAGTGGACAAGTGGCATTTTGTCTGAGTGATCGGGAAATTGAAAAGACGGACGCAAACTGTCACTTTGGTATCGATGGCACCTTACTGTTTTTTAGCAGTATCAATAATGACTGGTAAGGATCTATCGTCATCTCTTTCGAATGCCATGTTTGCTGTCCAGTCAGGCTAAGTAGATTTTTTTTTTTAACATTATAACCTAGCGTAATGTTACTTGCTATCAATATAAACTTCCGTGTCCAATCACAAATGAAATATCATGTTTTGATCACCGTCATGTCATTTCCTTTTATTTTAATCGTGCGTTAGTAATCACAGATAACAGTCTTTTTCGTTGAGGTAGTTAGTTGGATATGTTACTGTACATTTTTATGTTTTCTTGACACATCAAAGATTTGCACGATCTGCACCAAATGTGTGAATAAATCCACCGAATGACGTAAAAGGAGCATACACAAACATTTGAAACTAGGGATGTATTTAGAATGGTAAAACTGATTTTTTTTTTTTAATACAAGTCAAATAGCTTTAAATAAATATAGATTTATTAGAGGAAAAAAAAAACACCCACACCTTGGCAATATCAGCAATGATATAATAACAGCTTTGAAATAAACTGCATTCAGTACATTACAATACTTAGTTTCATACCTATTTTTAATCCAATTTATGGAGCATACCAATTTTCAGGAGAACAAGAGAAGCCTTGAGAAATAAAACAGGAAATAAGTTTTAGTGTCCGCCTGCAAAAGAAAAAAAAAAAAAGAGAACTTCGAGTTGTTTGAGCCAAGTACGTGCAGTACTCTTGTTATACCCGGAAAGTCATTCAAGCATTGCTGACTCAGCTTCAAGTATGGCTCTGCATTTTTTTTTTTTTTTTTTTCCCCCACCTGCTAAATCTCTTAAATCACCTCACCACAACCTGCTACTGTTGCTGGGCTCTGTACAATGAACACATCACTGGATTTCTACAAACTCAAAAATATAAATTCAAATATTTGTCGCGCTAACAGTAAACATTACGATGAGATTGAGTGTGAAATTGATTCTTTGTGATTCGATCATTTGTGGGTCAATTTGCCTCGAAGAACCAATGTTCACTTCAAGTTCTAAAAAAAAAAAATCATTCTTGATATTCTCTGTACAATGTGACAAATCCATTTACACCCTGTTTTAAATAAAACATTTTGTACTTTATTACATATACATTTTTTTTTTTCTGAAAAAAATTTGAAGTGCTTTCAGAAAATGAATTTGTTATAAGAGTGGGTGAATTGTTACTATAATGTTACAGTCATTCCATTATATATCACATTAATTAAAAAATAAAGAGGAAAAATCATACAATTGCTTAGTGGTTATAAATAAATTGAACTATACACAGGCACAAAGACGATAATCACTGCCTTGATTTTGCCTCGTAGCAAAAGCAAATAAATTGCTCTTAATTTATTCACTATCATACTTTCCCTTTAGTCACATCAGTGCATATACGTTGTGTTCATTTGAGGAAAAAAAAAAAACCCATCCTACGAGCTAAAAAATAAAAATAATAAAAATGCAGGAACTTTCCCCCCCCCCCCCCCCTCACTAAAAATCTGTGTGACGTATTTTAGAAAAGATGAACCGGAACACAAAATACAACGGCACATCCCTGAATGAGGAAAAAGACAAAACAAATACAGGAAATAATGTACATTTTCTTTTTAAGTGTCCCTGATTTTACAGTAACATTAACAATTCAAATTTTCTTGCAGGTAGGTATGAAAGTAAGAAATGAACTTTTCCGCCTTTTAGGTGGCATGCAGTTAAACTGTAACCCAAAAATATTTAAAACAAATATGATTTTTTTTTTTTTCTTTTCTTCCTATTGCCAAAATGGTTTTGAGGTATATGACTGGTTGGTACTATACAATATTTAACAGCCTTCCTCTCACCGCCTAAAGAGTCTCACATTGTATGTTTTAACAGGTTCAATAGCACCCCATGAAACAAAATCCATCGGAACACAAAGAAAAACAATGACATAAACTTTGCGCATTCTTTACAACAAACACAATTTAGAACAGTAATTCCAAAAAGGGAATTTAACTTACTGTACACATCTCACCTATTTATTTTACAGTTAGATTACAAGAATGAAGCCACAGCAAGCCAGCTGCCCTCTGAAAAGTGACACCAAGCTTACCCTGTCCCATGCTCCTCCTCAGTGTATAAAAAGCACATCAGCTAAGCACCACAGACATAAAACTACACTTAAGTTTCACACTTCAGGTCGGTTCAACGAACTTGCCGAAAGGAACACTTTTGCTGACAGTTAAACTGGAAAACCTTGGATGATAAAAAGCTTTTTTTTTTTTTTTGTTTCTCCATCTTTAAAATAGCACCATTTGAACGGCTCGATGTGTAGTGGACATAAAAGCTCCAACACAATATGATCTGAAGGTCTTTTTTGTTTTGTTTTTTTTTTTGCATGAATTCGAAACAAAAATATTGTGTTGTTTTACTTTAAGGGTGCTCGCAAATTATTACATCAATTCATCGTTACGTGAATTTTTTTTCCGCATAGTTTTTATAATCAAAGTGCTCAAGATACACTGACGCACATCAATTTTGATGCTAGCGATTTCAATTAATTTTTTTTCCATGATTTCCTATTAAATTATTTCATTTGTCGTATCAATACATTTTAAAAATACTACATCATTAGCACCTTGTAGTTGTCATTTTCAAATTTGGCATTCAATGCCATTGTTGAAGTATTCAAACTATAGAATAAAACCACCAAAGCTTTGTTTCCAGTAAAAATAAAAAAAATAAAACTAGGTCTGTGTGTACAATTGAGAAGCACCAGATGTTTTAACAGTGTGTATCTTGCAAAAGTTGCAACACAAAAATAAATACATCCATAGCAGGGTCAACAAGTAAAGCTCAGTTGTTAAAAATATAAAACACCTGAACCGGTTAGGAGTGTTTGTACGAGGCCAGTGCTGCAGTTGGTCATAGCATAAATAAAGCACCTTCATTTTTTTTATTTTCTTGAGGGTATTTTAAGCAAAGTGACTATAAGGTCCTGTGACCTTAGTGAAGGCATACGGAGATGTACTGACGTAGGTGTTGGTTGTACACGATGACGATCCCTCAAAGAGTGCCTTGATAAAACGCTTATAAGGAGGCTCCCCAAGAGATTCTGACATCTCTGGATGCTCGCGCTTTGTCCCCCTCTTGTTGCTCTTCCCCGGCGTGCCCTCACCACCATTCCTCTCTGCGTCTTCTTCCTTTTCTCGAGCCTTTTCAGCCATCTTTGCTTCCCACATGGCCAGCCCATGTTTAGCCTCGTTCAAATTTTTGTGCTGGTAGAAGACCAAGGATATGCGTGTTGGGTGATGACGATCAGGATTTTTCAGAGGCGTGGTGGCGTGCAGCTCCCGTTTAGCGCATTCGATGAGGACCGAGCCATGACTTGGTGCCACTGCCACTCCACCGATATCAGGGTCTAAGAAGTTGTGCTCATTATCTGACCAAATTTCTGGCGGCTTTGGTGGGGTTGTGGGTCTCTGTGGGGTTCCAGGCTCTTGTTTAATACCAGTCACCATGGGGCTACCGTTGAGCAGACCCAATCCCGTCTGTGTTTCTGGGTTTAAACACGCACCACTTAAGTGAGCACCAAACATCTTTGGGTTAGCAATACCCATTTCCTGCTTAACTTGCATATGGAATGGTCGTTGGCCTGGAGGGAACATTTGAGGACTCCCAAAGTATGGATTTGGCGATCCAAACTGATTGCCGTTACTCCCGGCAGCTGTATATTCTCGAAGTCTGTGGGCAGAAGGCGCTCTCGAAAGGGGGTCCATGAAATGAGGATCAGCGACCCCGTTCGGACTACAGGGACTGAAGGCTCTCATGGGGTGAACTGGCCTCATGCTGCACGCGTTATAGCCATTGACTTGTAAACCATGATCTGCGTAATTTTGCGGATAATTGAGTTCGTAACGCTGATGTGCCGCGTACTGCTGCTCAGAGTACAACACTTGCCGTTGTTGTTGTTGTTGATACATCTCCAGTTGCTTTTGGTTCGAAGCATAGTACGGATGGTAGTTATCAAGAGGCATTCCGCCATTGCACTGATAGACCGGGTATGATTGTTTAGATCCATCAATGAACGAGTTGGGTGCATGGACCGGGGAAGGGTAATGGTTTGCTGGTGTTGAGGGTTGATGATGAAACATGCTCCCTGGCTTTGAAGTGCTTGGAAATGATCCTGGATAACCAGGAAACCTGGGATATTTGGCAGCGTTCGGTGCACCGGGATAAGAGGTAAGAATGTTTCCGTGCTGTTGATGCTGCGGTTGCAAAGAATGAGCTCCAAGGGGTTCCATTGGTTGATCTGGATGATGAGAGGCTCCTATAGCACCTGGAACAGATCCCAAGAATGAGCTAATATAGAAGGCAATGCCAGAAACGATAAGAAAGTCAAAAAAGATTTACCTTGCACAGGTGTGCTTAGAGCGATGTTTTCACAGGTCCCAGGTTTTGTTTTCGACGGGGTAAGTTTCTCTGACTTATCATGAGAGTTGTCTAACATGGTATTCTTGATAGCCGCCGCTTTCTTAGCATCCAGCTTTTTTTGCCGACAAGACTTTGCGGGCTCTGAGAGCATGCGCACCTGGCGGCGGAAGGCACTGAGGGCTTGAATGGCACCCGATTTCATTTTTTCCTGCTGACCCTCCTCGCTGCCATATTCATCCGTATTGGCAACCTTATACAGTGGTAGGACATGGAGCTGCTCATCCTCTGGTATCTTTCCAATCTCTCTATTGTCTTCCCTTGTTAACGTGCATACCTAGAAAGAACAGAATGAGTTAACGACTCCTGTGTCACGTACAATAAACCTGGACAAACATATTTAACTTACCACAGTGCTGCCCCCTTGCATGTTGTGAAGGTCCCTATGAGCATGAGCACAGAAGTCCAGACAAGCAGTAACCCCAGAGAAGGGACGCCCCTCTTTTAACCCCAAACGGCAATCAGGTCCTCTGTGTTCATGTTCCACCTGTTACCAGGAACAACCAAATTTCACTCCGATTGACTCTTTGTAAAGTATTATCGTTAATTATACAGATGTAGTGTACTACACTTGGGTACTAGGCAACCGATAGATGTGGTTTACCAAGGAATGCAAAATAATCTCAACCTGATTATAAACTAGTCCTCACCTGGTTTCCATAAGCTTCAGGGGCCATATTTTTATACAAGGGGCCCAGTAAGGTGGCCAGACGTTGAAAGTTTTGCTCCAGTCTCTCTTCCTAAAACCCAAATAGATCCCTTGTTAAATTGGCATTATTGAATAAAATTAAGTATACAAGAAATCAATGGAGAATACCTCTCTGACATCATCTCCTTGAAGTTTAAATTTTCTTGGAATTTTACTTCTGGCAAATTTGCAGCCATTGTAGTACATGCTCCATGAGCATCCGAAGGAGAATGATGCTCCACAAGCATCTGGATTTAATCCCTGGCATGCACAGGTCCTCCTGAAAAGGAGAATTTGAGGGTCTCATTGTTTGAGTGTAAGCAAATTTGGAAACTTCAAGTACACATTGTAATGCACCTATTTGGAAACAGAGGTCCCTAAAGTAATTTAATTGTTTTTTATAGTGTTGCGGCTTTCATTTGAGCAGACGTGAGGTCATTAGCATTTAACATTTTAGGCTTTTAAGATTTTGTAATTTCCTTGCCCACCGACGTTTGTTTTCTGATTTGCGGTCACTCACTCTTCGTTGAGAGCACATCGTCTTTGGGTGAGGGCTCCATGCTTCGTTAGCGTTTCACTTAGCTCGAGGTAGAGTTTGTCAGCTAGGCTGGGTTGGATACCCTCCCAGACCAGGATAGCCACAATTATGCAGGCTGTCTCACATTTGTGTCCAGTGCGTTCTCGAACCAACACCAGTAGCTTTTCGTCTGCACTGGCTCGGCGGATCACCTGAATCAGATGACGAACAGAAGTTATTGCACATGTTTCAACGTCTCCCTTTGCGGACAGCAAATAGCGTGCCTACCCATTTGGCGATCGGGCACCCCTGTGTGCTTTTTCCTTCCTTGCCAGTATACACGACTTTCTCTATCCTGATGGCACCACCGTTTAAACCCGACCTTGAAAAAATAAGAATGATAAATGCTTACAATCAAACAGTACCTTGTGATTATACTTCACGCAAAACTGTCGTTTACCTTCTCACCATCTCCTCTCGTATACCGGCAACGGTAGGTGCCGATCCCAGATGAGTATAATATGGGCCCTCATCCTTCTCACTGATTTGCTCTGAGTAAAGGGATATTTCAATAGTTAGTCACCATTTTATCACTAATGTAACCAAAAATCGGTAACTCACCAACGCAGTGGCAGGATGCAATGTCGTATTGTGTTTTAATCGGCGTATCAAGTAGACTTTTTACTGGGGTGTCCAATAGCTTCATCGGAGAATCCATGAATCTCTGTAGGAGTTGCTCTTTCGTGGGCGTGGAATCAGGTGTTCTTTTTAAAGCTGTCATGGACATACCAACTCCAGATGCTTCCACTTTACACATGTCAGTGTTGGTTGACAGGATTGTGACGGGCCCAGAAGATTCCACTTTGACTTTATTGGAATTAATGACAAATGATTTCTTCTCAAACACAGGGGATAGTTGGTACTGTTTTAGACTTTGTTCCATGGAGGCCAGGATGTTGTTCTGCCTTGTATTCTCACACATAGATTGTTGAGTCTCCTGCTTGATTTGCAATCTACCCAGTTGCTGCTGTGAGCTAGGCAAATTAAACCTGGGTTCGTTTTCAATTTTTATATTAGGGAGGCCATGTTTGCTATCTCTGGTGTTTTGTGTAGAATGGGAAGAGACTTGTCTCTCCTGTCTTTGTAAGAGATGCATCCGTAGAGCTTCATGCTTCTGGATTTCTCCGTGGAGAAGTGGCGATCCTGGGTGAGGTCCCCTTTGCAACTGAGAACAGGACTTCAATTGGTGCTCAGTCTTCGGGTACATATGTGGTGGTATCTGTTGGTTTGCTGCACCTTGCGGCAAATAAGTCTGCGACTGAGTCAAAATACGAGAGTCCTTATCGTTGGGTGGGTGGCAGTTATTGGGTCGTTGCAGTTGATAGTGCCGAGAATCACCGCTGCCTGAGTTTGGAGAAAACGATCTTTGACGTTGTATATGACTACCTGTTGTGTTTTTGTAGGTAAAGTGACTGCCGGGTTGTACAGAGTTGTTTTTGTGTTGTTGGTTAAGTTGAACCTGACTTGGCTGCGGCTGACTGTGAGGTCTGTATATGGGAGATTTAAGTTGTTGTTCTTCAAATTGCGGCGGGTGGGACAGTGGACGTGGAAGAGTATAGTGCTGCTGTTGCTGCGTTGGGAAGAATTCAGGTGACAATGTGTCCTGAAGTTCAGGGTTGTCACATAAGTGCTTTGACTGCATAGGACCGACGTAATACCCCCCGGCCTGTTGATCGTGCTTTGACTGGGGTGGTGGCTGCTGGACTAAATTTATGTTCGAATTTGATTGCTGCCACTCTGAATCATTGTTGCCAGGAGCTGAAGCACAGTGTGGGTGGGCTAAGAGTTGTTGTTCCTGGATGCTGTTAAATCCCTGAATGGTTTCTTTAAAGATTCCAGGTGACTCGAACCTTTTTACCGGGTTTGCCTCCGAAATCGGACCGTGAACCTGGAGGCTACGTCTCTGTTGGTCTACCTTGGCAGGGAACCCCCTCTTTTCCTGCTCCGCCTGGGATGGCATACCACTTGTCTGTTGCTTGGAAAGGTTCTGTTCCATCCAGCTACCCTGATGGAGAGTTGAACACAAGTTGCCCGACTGCTGTGTTGTGTTATCTAGATTATTCTCTAATCCAGCTGTCTGAATTCTTTGCTGTGGATTGGGTCCCATAGTGCCCCTGCCGTCAGCTCCATGTATGTTTCCAATATTCTGTTGGAAATTGTTGGCTTGAATCTCAAACTGCTGAGCATGACCAGACCCAGGTTTCCCGCATAGCACCATATTCTGTACTCCAGAGTTGGGTGATGATCCATATTTGGGCAAAACAACATCAGTTGTCTGAAGAGAATCGAAATTGAAATCCTGGTTGGCATTCTCATATGTTTGTTGAGAATTTTTGTCATGGGGATAGCACCGTGAGCCATTTTTATGTTGTTGCAAGGAGTTGGCCATATTTGATGAGTGGACTATACCGGGAAGCTGATCAAGAACTCTTTCGTGGCCAGAGAAAGACGGCGGCTGCTGTTGGTGCTGCTGTTTTTTCTGCTGGTAATCTGTTTCATGATTGTTGGAGTATCCATTCACGATATAGTTGACGGAGTCCAAATTGTCGACTCCTTCAGGGATACCACCTGTCTCAGTCTCTCGCCGTTGCAATTTGAGCATCTGGGCAGAATTGGAGAACTCTGAAGTCAAAGTGGAAGGCATCAGATCTTCACCGGGCACTTTATTAGTTAGAGACCCATTCATAGCATCTTGTGTCCCAGACCTCTGTGGGGCAATTGATACTTGCTCAGGATAATATTGAGACAAAGTTTTCTCTAACAGATCTCCCGGTGTACTTTCTATCGTAGAGGTTGTGAGTACAGCACCGTTCATTGAGACTTTTGTTCTTGGCAGAGCAAAATGATCTCCATTAGGAATTGTACAATTATTGTTTCCTAATTTGAGCTCTGCCTGCGTTTGGCATTCAAATTCTGCGTTTTTCGACAATTCAGAAATCTCCGAATCGACTTTAAATTTCTTCGACTGGCTGGCCAGGAATGACTGTTCAGCAAGTACATGCTTGAAATCTCCATTCATTAACTCTCCATTCATCATAAAGGATCCCTGATCCAACAGGTCCTGTACTGATCCAAGGTCATTACAGTTTTCTTTTTGTCTCTTCATGGAGCCAGCCTCTGTGCTGGCCTTGTAATTGTTCCAGTTTCTGTCCCCAGTAATTTGAAGAGGGTCTCCATCTGAAAAGGTCCCCCCATTCTGGAGTTTGCTCGAGATGTTGCAGGACGTGGTAATTTTCTTGAATGTCGAACTTTCTTCCGTCTCATGCCTGGTCTGGTCTGTTTCCATCTGGCCTGCTTAGAGTCCATTCACAGGCTGCCCTCTCTGCGTCCTACAAAACAAAGATGTTCAAAAAAATGATTATAGAGGCTTAAGACAGATTTATTTTTGCATTCTTTCACCTTATATCTCAATTAACATCGATTCCAAGCGATTACTTATACATTCTTAATCGAGTTTCAGATATTCCATTTCATCTACAACCTAAAGTGTCTTGAATCTTCTCTTGCTGACAAAAGCAAAACATGCAGCTGTCTGTTTTCAGAAGTTTGCCTTTTCATACGTCTTGGACACAATTAAATGTTTTATTATTAGGGTACAACACGGCATACGCAATTGATAGACTCATAGAACTGATAGCTTAAGGGCTAATGCTCCCCCCCCTCCCTTTTCTGGTCTGGTGCTCTGTAAATCAGCAACTAAGTCAAGAGGTTAGTGTAGCTCCATTCCTTTGGGACTCGCCGGGGTTTACAAAGAACCAAGCGGAGCCAAGCAGCTTGTCACAGTTGGATACACCCACTCTGACAACAAAAAAAAATAATCTTTGTGAACCTAGGACAAAGCCAGAGATCCCAGCTGAATGTTGGCCTGTTTGCACACATGCATACAAACTCATGCAATGGCAATGATCACCGGAATTATATTTATTGGATTGGCCTGAGTGTTGGATACAGCCACTTGAGTTCATATATCTATGAGAGTTGCGGAATATTATTTTGTAGTAGATGAGCATTGAACAAAAAGCTACTATGGGTCGGCTGAGAGTGCCTGTTGGAACGCATTCGACTTTTTCTAATGTTATGATATTTTCTTCCCATCCCGCTAGCAAGATTCCACAAGAATCATGTACATACAATTTTATGTTTGACTCAACTTGGCTCGGAGCTGTCTGTCTCCGGACGTCAGTGTCGTGTAATTGCACATCAGGTTGCTCTGCACTACTATTTGTCATTCATCCAGTTCTCTCTTGTTTTAAGACCCGTGCTGTTTGAACATGTCTTTTAAGTGATGTTGTTGGAAACTAGCTAGTCACCTTCATGGTTACAGCCTCTTCAGGCTGGGTTAGGGTTAGGGTTATCCTGCCAATTTGTATTTTAAAAAAAATGTTTTAATGAAGCTACCCTGGAAAAAAATACCAAATTAATACCATGGCTTTGTATCGAGTAGTTAGTACAGGCGACGGTGTAATATGAGTGTGGATAGTTGATGCCATGTATTTGCTGTGACACGGTGGTCATATGTGACATTCACTCCCTCACAACAGCTGCTAGGAGACTCCAGTTCCTAACATTCAGGTTGAGACTTTGGCAGGAGGCTAAAAAGCACTCCTGTCAAAGGTTCGAGAGTATTGTATTCAATCCTGTGCTAGTGAAATATCATCCTTGGCTAGCCCAAGTGTAATTAGGTCAAATTATTAGCATCCCAGAGTTTTTTTAAATTCAACCAAGCCCTAAATATAGAGAACGACCGTGCAAAGCATACATCTATGACAATATTTGCACAACTTAGCATTCCAGCTGACTATGCAAACTTTTATCTCTTCCCCCTCTCGTTTTTTGCCTTCACCCATATCCTTCTAGCCAGTTTCACCAGATGGACTTTTACATTTACTTTATTTCAGTTCTTTTTAGTCATTGGCTAGACTGATTTACTGGAATGAATTAAAATATAGAATATATTTTAAAAAAAAATGCCATGTAATAATTAAAACTAAACCTACTGCCCACATTTTTTAATGCCCAGAATAAATTTGAAAACAAATTTTCCATCAAGTTTAAATTCAAACATACTAAAGAAAAAAAAAAAGTTAAATACAACCGATCTGTACTCAGTGATTCTTTGTCATACCACTAGAGGGAGCCCGTGTACCACTCGTGCTACTATCACCACACTACATAAAACTAGGAAAAGAGTCAGTTGTTTTTCGGACTACAGTTAAAACACTCTTAAGCGTCAGTTGCCCCGAGATGCCCGCTCAACTGTCAAGACAGATGTTCATTCATGCAACCACATCTGACCAACTTACTTGGCCCAGCCCCTTACACTTGTGATTCACATCACATGATGCACTGTTGCACTCCTTCCAAAATGTACCTCACATGGTCACTCATAACTCTTGGAATGAACAGATGCTAAGAAACAAACGGCTCCTGTGTCTTGCAGTATGGCCTTAATCCTTCAAAATGATGCGGGGGGTGCGTTTAACCGTTGATGTATTCTTAGTTGTAAAACAAGCAGAGGTTGTGTTGGAATCTTGGGAATGTTTAGCTTGTTTTTTTTCTTTAAATGACATAGAGCAGACCTCTTTTTAAATTTGCACTTGTGCATGATGCAAAGTAAGCTTCTCTGAAAATAATGTCTATCTGATAATTTATGGATTCCATTTGGAGATGTTTGGAAGTTAGATGGAGGTCTGGAACACGCATGCTAGTTTTTCATGCTGCTCAAAAATTTGCGAACGTGACTTTGCTTTGAACAGCAAGAGGTCTGCTTTTCAAATCTGGTACAGTAGAACAGATTCTTGTGATTTGGATCTCGGTAGCGTGATGTAATCTGGAGTATCTGGAGTCCAGAAGGAAACTTTTTTTTGACTGATCTTTTTTTTTTGCTTTCCTGTTAAGACTTATTATATAAATAAATAATTGCTATATTGGTAGATTTACCTTCTAGAGAAATTCAAATTTAGTTTGATTAAAACTTCTTTCAAACTAACAAATAAAGTTAATAAATGTCCCCAAAGCCAGCACATTGGAGATACTCTCCTGTTTTTAATTTGGTTCCCTCAAGAACTTCCTCCTCCTCCATACCAACTTCACTCTTCTTTATGTTTAATGCAAAACAGATGTAGTCGACTTGGCGGCGAGATTCCTCTTTCGCTGTCTTTGCCCGGCATTTTTATTTTTTTTAGATAATTGCATTTATATTTGTCTTCCGCATCTTGTAATTATTTAATCACCATTTTGTTTTACCTCATAAATTAAAACGATTGAACACAAAGACCTTGAAATAACAACAAAGACATTGAAATAACTTACAAAAGTAGACTAGGTTTTTCCTGCAGCATTTGTTCATGTAAATCAACTAAAATGTGGACTCCAGAGAAAATTTTAAGATGGGAAAATAATTCCTTGCAACTTGAAGACTCCTCTACAAACCACATCTAAGAGTGCCACTCATACATGCGCTCGCACCATAAACACAATAATGCCAAACGTTTTGGTCATGTGGGACTGTTTCCAGATGATTTTTCTTAATGGAAAATGCATGACTGTCAATGTTTTCCCTATCAGGAACCATTACGGGGTTTCAAAGTCATTGATTTGTTGAAACTTTTGAAAGAAATGTTGTGCTTTTACTGCCTGCAAGAGGCGAGGCTGAACTGCATGAACCGGCTGAACTGGATGAACTGCTAACAGCCAAAGTCTTTTATGAAAATTTCAATTCATTGACTAGTTTATAAGTTGAAGGATTGAGAAAAAAATGACACAGAAGCCTTTTATTATCTCTCTTAGACTGAGGCTTGAAGGAGACAGTTGAGAACCCCTTTGACCTGGCTCAAGCTTTTTTTTTTTCGTCGCATTCCTCTTTTCCAGAGAAGGCAACCCCTCTGATAGTAAACAGCAGTTGAACCTTAGCCTAGATCAAACTCTGGTCAAGCAAGTTCTGTCTGCTTGAAACAGATGAAAATGGAAGCAACCCTTCCTGACATCCGATTATCAAATTACTTGGAGCATCAATAAAAATCCCGATTGCTCTGTTTTATATTTTCACGGCTTGGTAACTGATCCAGACTACACCTCGCAAAGCAGCGTGTCTCCCTCCGACCTTCTCGCCTTGCAGCAGTCAATATATCTGACTCACTTGATGAACTGTGCGCGGAGAAAAGTTAATTTATTTCAGGCCACATGGTAGCCATGGTTACCGTCTTATGAGTGCTCCAAAGACCATCTGGTGTGAACATTACCCTAGCGCTACTGACTACACGATCGGCTTGTCCTACCACCTGAAATGACATTCATGATTATTCCAATCGGAAAAGATTAACAATTGCATGATTTTATTTGATTTCATTCAGCCACTTGCCTTCAATTGAAGCACTGTAACATTTTACGAAACATTTTCCGTCTGTTTGCGCGACCACTTTGACGCCGGCTTCGATATATAAACAGGAAATAGGGGTGAACAGTAAACAGAGGAAATATTTTATAAGGGGAAAATCTAAACATGGCAACAGACCGATTTGTACATGCTCTGTCCATTGTTTCTCTCTTTCTGTTTCAGTGAGCTTATGCAGACAGTTTCTCATCGCATCTCTTTACAGTCTAAGTTTAGCTGAAATCAAACCCGCCAATTATCACACTTTAGGATGTAAAACCTTGTAGTTTCCCTTGGGCTGTCCAAATCAAAAGACACCACTTGTTGGATGGATTTCACTTCAGCAACCTTATTTCGAGCTCAAACTCCTCGACAGAATTAATCTGTGATGTCATTCAAACGCTTCGGTTCAGTTACGCTTCTGAATATCATTTTTGCTTCAACAATTGTGTCCGTGTCGCTCTTCCTTTCATAGGTAGCGGAACTTTTAACTCTCCACCCAAATTCCAGACAGCAGAACTCATCAAAACAGATCCTATTAGCGAACGGTCGGAAGTCCGAACGCAGGCGAGCGAAGACGGTGTTTAATTTGGGATGCTTACGTAACCCGGTGCTTGCCGCGTTAGCGAATGCTACGATAGTGTTTGTAAACACAGCGGCCATGTGCGTGCGCTCATGTGGAGGAAGTTTTTCCGTCACTGCCCTCATCGGGGGTAAATACGGACATCGATACTTACTTACGCACTTTATCATCTTAATGATGAGGCCTTTGTCTTATTAAGTCACAAATTCAATTTGACTTCTTTGTATTATTTCTTCACCAAGCTCTCCTTTGCCACATGATTTGTTTCTAATATTATCCTTAAAAATAGTAAATGTGCAAATGTCCAAAAAAAAAAAAACCCTGTAGCACTGATTACTTTCCGTTCTGGTCTTATTCTGCTTCTCCTATCCAACAAAACAACCCTCCAATAGCGCGGAAGGAAAATCAATACTGAAGAAATCAATACACCACTCTCTATAGCGCCATTTTGTTTGAGGAAAGCAGTCAAGCTAGAAGCAAGTCTAAAGCTGGGTTTGTTTTCCTGTGTTATTTGTTCAACTACCTCTGGGTGGAAATATGATGCGTGGGCTGGACACAGCAGGGTCAGAGGTGAAGGCTCGGGTATTGTAAGTGGCCGGCATTGTTGCGGCGCACTATGGCAACTGGACATTCTTTCCTTGTTGGTCAAATTGTCTTTTGCCCCCTGCAAGTGGCATAAAGGGGATTTAAAGCCTTGGCCAAGGAGCCGCACCGAAGGTGTGGACAGATGAGAGCTGCAATGTGAATGTGATTGATCTGCTTGGCCCATCCCCCGCTATCCCCCCCCTTGGTTCCTCTTGGGGTGCAGCAGCGTAGATATTTAAAAAGATACTCTGACAGCTCATTGATTAGCTTTCTGATTCAACCATTTTGATAACTCAAAAGACCACCGAGTGTTTTGATTGGGTAAAAAATCATTTTGACCTCCATGATAGGTGAGGATTACATTGCCTTGTTCCCAGTGGCGACCAATCCCAGTTTGTTAAACTAGCAGGTTTAAGGGTCCAATCCAAATTCTCTATCTTGAAGCAAGTATTACCTGAGGCATATTGTAGCGCCATTTCCACAGTCCTCAGTAGAATACACCAGTCGAATACACATCCTTGAGGGAGATGTGTTAGATTCTAATTGGCCAGATGTTAATCATTAAGTAGCACTTAGTGAATGCAAAAAAAACCAACTAATTAGCTATTTGCTGTTAAGGCCTAACGCATCCGAATTGACATGTTCTTGCGACTTTTCGGGATTAATTGCGCTTGTTATGCAAACCATCGTCACACATTTATCACTTTGAATCATGTGATCAATTTAGAATTTTTGAGTTATGACTAGTGGGCTGCTACTCGCTTATCTCAAGTTTAGACAAACAAACCATAAATCATGCAGCACAAAATGAAGGCTATATTGAGTCAAAGCTTCCTTCCACTCCAAAAAAAAATCGCCTTTCTCAAAAAGACATTTGCCTTTCTGCTTGTTTGTCATTCACCAGCGAAAGCAACAAAAGCAGATTCACAGAGAAACACAAGGTAGCCCAGCTGCACTGCCGTGCGGAACTGCACGATATGTCCGACGTGGACTTTTGCTCTCACGCACAAAAACGGTGCTAGCTAACGTATAGATGTGTAAAAGTCAGCTTCAGATAGCACTATTGAATTCAATTTAACATCAGATAAAAATAGCCGTTAGAAAAGAAATAATTTAAAAAAAATCTTGTCTCTATACACTCCCTCTGAAGTGTTCATTTAAAAATAAAATGGAACATTGTGGAAGGAGAGGCATCAGACAGCAATTATTTCCGATGGAAAAAAAAATTCAAAGGAGCTTGAGATTTAAAATGTTCCAATATGTGTTCAAAATAAGAAAAAAAACTCCGAAGAGAACGCCAAATGTGTTTCTTGCTTTCAGCCGGCAGAACAAGAAAAGAAAATGTCAGCCATGTTGGAGTAGCTTTATCTAAAATCCCCTCCTTATTATACTTGCTCTTGTTTTTTTGCGAGGGGACGTTAGCTGCCTTGCTCTCAAAAATAAATCCCGTGTTGAAAACGAAAAAAAAAAACATAAGCAGAATATCCCCCCCCACCCACTCCACAGCAAATCCTCACCTTCTTTCACGTCCCTCCACTTTGTACCAATTCCAACGAACCGTCTGGATCTCCCCTGTAACAAATCCTAAAGGGCAGCCATCTTGCCTCCTTCTGTTCTTCTATGAAACAGACTATCCTCCACATCAATATTCATGCGAAGCACTCTGACGTCCGCTCTCATCATCAGGCGAAGCCGGGGTGTCGCTGTTTGCCGGCTTCACGATCCGAAACCAACTCTGGTTTAATACGACCCAAGCGCTCGGAGTTGACCCTGAAAATACTGCGTGCGGGTCAGGGGGAAGATCCCTTGTTTTGCCGACAAACTCCAAATAGTCCCAAAATCACTTTCCTGCTGAGTCTTTCCCACACAAAGGGACAGGTTTTCTTTCCCCCCCCCACCCCCTTGTGCGCCCTCCTCTCTTTTTCTTCTTCCCTCAGCCGCACACAATAGTGAACACTATGATGGCTGCCCTCAAGCAATGGAGTGGATTCAGGACAGGACTCCACCCCCTCCCACATTTTGTTAAATATTGCACTGGTCTCAACTGTCTAACTGTGGCAGGCTGAGAAGATGTCTCCGCCCCTCTTCTTTCTGAGGGAGGAAACCGAGTGACTTTTTTTTTTTCCCTCCTTTTTCACTCTCGGTGACTTCCTTCCATATTCTGTCTACCGGCCGCCGCTTACGCAAGCTTCCCCTTTAACAGCGTGAAGGTTTTAAAAACGTCACGCTGATAATTAGATAGCGACTGGGCCAGTTTGGAGTTCAAGCAGTTTAGCAATGGACTCGTTTCTACAGGCCGTGACTTATTTCGGCACGCTTCGGCTGTCTGGCTGACTCGATTTTAGAGTGTAGACAACTCTATGGTCTGTATGCGGGTTGCATTTTTTTTTTTTGCTCTGTGTCTGCCAAGACCCTCCTCCTGTTGACACTGGCCACGTGGACTTGTAAGAGCTAGACGGCAGACAGGGGGAAACCCTCGTGGATGTTTCCTGAGACATTTAGAATTGCAAAAACGTGACCGATATGTTGCGCACTAAATTTGAAAGAGCCTGGATATTGCGCAAGAGTCACTCGAATCTGCTGCACATAACACAGATTATATAAAAAAAAAAAGAGTGGACATACTCGTTTTATGGTGATTCGTTTTTTCAATCCTCTCTGCTAACAGGTGGGTTTGAAAATAATCTGTCTTTAAATGCAGCTCAAGCTTAAAGGCAGACCCCTCCTCTTTTCCACTGAGCCACTGCCTTGCTTGCGGTGGTGACATTTGTTGACTCAATAGTTTCAGGCTGAGAGCAGAAAAGGAGATTTGTTTTTACACAGAATGGGGGAGGGGTGGTGGCCAGAAGAGGAAGGAGGAGTCGCTCGAGCTCTAAAACATTCTGCCTGGACAAAATAGACCCTTTATTTATTATTATTATTTTTTTAAATACGTCAAACCAGACATCTCTGATTTACCTCTTATGTGAATTATATCTTATTTATTTTTACGGTAACATTTTTAGTGGAGGTCAACTATTGCCTTTTGAAAATATCCCTTTTCAAAATAGGCATTTTGTATTTGACATCACAGATCACTTTTTACTTCTGGGCCAAAGACTCTTAACAGCAAGTGTGAGACAAACCAAACAGACTTAATAAAGGTATAAAAACTAATGGAGGTGAGGGGTGGGGGTGTCAAATGGCTCAGCAGGAGTTGGGGTGGGGGGGGGGGGGTGCTCACAGTTGAAGAAAGTGAGTCTGAGTTTTGTCAGCGAGGTGAGCGACGATTGCTTTGACTGGAGAAAGTTTGACACTTGTTTAGGATTCATCTGAAAATAGCAGAGCATATTTTTGGTGAGAGAACCCTGTTTTAAGGACCCCCCCCCCCCCCTCCGTCCCCGCTGAGAAAGCCCAACTCGTACCTCAAAATCTCTAAAATAACTTCCTTGACATAGGACCCCCCCGCCCCTCCTTCCCAAGAGCTACTGTACCTCGTAAATCTGAGATTATCTCGTCGTTCCTCGCACCCTGTCACATTTCAAAGGAGTAGAGGCGTGTGCCATCACCTCATCTGTAAACACAGCGGTGGCCTCATGCTGACCCCCGGGGTCATCAAAATGGAGGCACACTTGTCACTTGGCTGACTTCACACTTGGAGGATCATCTAACTGGAATTGAATCTAATGTTCAACTGCGACAAAGATTCAATCCCGGTTTGATTGAAGTTGATAAAAGCGCTGATTTGCCATTTTTGTGACGTTACGGTAAAGTGACTTTTCTGTCATATGACAGCGGGGTCAAACTGACAAAAGCAACACTTTTCCTAATCTCGGCTGGGATTAGCATACATCTCACCCGGGGCAATCCAAACACACACATTTTCTCTTTATTTGGTGTCACAACAACATGGCCTCTGCCTGGGATAATACACAACCATCAGAGTGTCCCCCCCCCCCCCCCCTCCCCCTTAGGAAGATGTCACCCACTGCTGCCCCTCCTCCTGCAGTTACTAAAAGACAAGAGAGAGTCGTTAGTGTCTGCCTCACATAGTCTAATTGTTTAAGACACTGCGGGGGATCTCGGCAGGCCGCACCGAATGGGAAAAGCAAGTGAAAGTGGTATTTAAATTTCTCATTGCATCATCTTGAGAAAAAAAAAAAATCGGATCCAAATTTTTCGCTGATACCTTCGGCGCACCATAATTGCTGCGGGCGCTAACCATTGGCAGAGTCGCTTCTCGGGCACAGCAGGCTTAGGCAAGACCAATCGCGACCTGGCCTGGTTCCCGTGGAGACCAGTGCTTCTAAGAGGTTTAAGATCTGGTTCCCACTTTCAGGCTGCAGGTGCTACCACCCCTGATGCTAAAGCCTCCTCGGGGACAAACCTCTATTAGAAGTGGGAAAGCCTTTTGCTTCCTGACTTTATTTGCTTCTGACCAGTAGAAGGCGAGCATATTATCTGTGCGGCATTCATTTTGTCCCATTTTAAAAACTTTTTTTTTAATTAAAAAAAAATGTGGGGGAAAAATGCCACGTGTCAATCTTAGGCTCAGATTAAAAATTCACATTTTTTTAATCAATTTAAAATCAAACAAATGATTCAAGGACATAAAAATGTTTGAATAAATCAAGAGCTCTACTGAGGCATTTAGGCAGTTTGGTGTGGCTTGGGAGCGGATGATGACCCCTGCTGGTGAGTCGGGAATCCTTCTATGATTCTCTGCTTCTGAGTGACAGATTTACTATAGGTGGAGGAAGGTATAGTTCACAAGCTTTGTCAAATAGACCACCTGACTTGAGCAAATTTGACTCATGTTAACATCCATTGATGGGAACGTCGCCCCTGCCAACATGGCTGCCTGTTAGCCGGGCAGCCCCAAGTCCACTACACCTGTTTTGGGAACGGTCTTAGTAGTGTCCAGGCCCAGCAGCCGCCTCCTCTTTGTTTGTTGTTATATTCAGACAGCTGAGAGCATCTCTCAAAGATTGCATAGATGTGAAATGATCCCTTCAACTGCTCGACAAGCGTACTTTCTAAGCAGCTGCCTTCAGCCATGTTGTCTATCGCCAGGCAAAATTCCCGTTGAGTCAAGCGTTTCAACCTTAAGGCCGAAGGAACAGAATAGGGCAAGGCGAATAATTTTACTCCAAAGTCGTCAGTCACGAATCTTCTCGGATCCCAAAACGATGAATGTTTTCGTAGCGTTGCAATTCAAGAAGCTTATTCTTGTAATGGTTTCCCGGTGCCTCATATGTCAGAATTTAGTCAATTTAATATTTGTTTTTAGAATCAGTCACTATGCCTGTGTTTTGTTTTTGAAATGTTGAACATTTATTTTTTTTGTAAGTGGTTAGAAAAATGGCCAATGATGAAGTCGGCCTTTGAAACACTGCCATCTGGTGGCCACCAAGCCGTCGTAAATGTTTTTGTATGATATAATTTTGTTTTTCTTTTTTTAAAAAACACTTGTTCGTTTTAATTGTGAAAATTCCTTTAATATGAGTCAATTGAATTTATAACCTTGGTCACGGAATTAATTTTGCTCGTAATTTAAGGTATCACCTAACGTGTATCGGCCGGGGAAAGACGCTCGACTGCGGCTTTTGGGTATTACGTACGGAATTGCTCCCAGAGAGTAATTAAGGTGATGTTTTTCAGCGTGGTGGCAGCTGTGGCGTGACACATAAGCTCCCCTGCGCAGCCCATCATCAGTGATTGGCGCGAGTCCTTGACTTTGACCTTGCTCCCAAGCAAGAGTTGTTTGACGATCAATTTCATCCGTGTGCACACTTGCCGAGATAGGCGGCGATGCGGTTGGACGTGATTTAGAAGCACGGTTGCGATATGCCCTCAAGCCTCCCAATGGTAAACATGCAAACAAACATGCATGAATTATCCTGTTTGGTGCGGTGGCAGAGATTTCTGTTTAGTCGCTGCTTGCCAGGCCGTTGAAGTTTTTTTTTTTACTTCCCGGGTTTTTGATTTTTCAAGATTTTTGGTGATGCAACTTTGACATAAGTCCAAGATTTGCTACTATACTATGTTCAAGGCCAAGTTTCCTGACAGCGTGTTAAAAACTTGACATACTGCTTTTAATAAGAGCCCAAACTCAATTCCAGGGTAAACGTTTAATTTAAAAAGGAGTAACCAAGTGGTTCCTTTGGGTCATTGTCATGTCGAGAAGATTCATCTTCAGTGTTCTTGCTCAGGAAAGGAGGTTTTCGGACAGGATTTTAAGGTTCCAGCTTGGTTAAAGCACATGCACGTACTTACCATACAAGCCATAGCCACTAGAGGGCACTGTGTCCAATGCTTTGGAAGTGATGTCATAGTTTTCACAAGGGCGTCAAACCTGACAAAGAGAAATGAGGGAAAGGGTGATTTATCACTACACGTGCACATTTGAAAATCTTCACCAAAGGTAAAATCAGTTAAAAAAAAAAATCAATTATTATTCCAGCAGATGTTATTTCACTGTTTGCTTGATTTTGGCCCTGATACAAATGGCAGATTCACAATAAAAATGTCCACAGCGTAACCATTCCCATCATTTTGCCCGTCTATCCAACAAAGAGGATGCTTCCTGCCTCCTCTTCTATTTTCTTCTCTCCCTATTTTTCTGCGTCCCCATCGTTTCCCCCTCTCGCTATCTCCCCCTCCCTCTTGTGGGATCATGGGAATTGTGCAAGCGGCGTGGCGTTCCACGCTCTGCCCGCGGCGCTCCAGGAGGAGGCGTGCAGTAATGACCTGCTCCACAGCTCGCTCGCCATCATCGCCCTCACAATTAATTCCCGCCTCGTGCTCCTCTGTGTAGAGGGGGAGGGGGGGAGTCGCTTGGCGTGGGCTCCCTCATTAGAGCCCCTTGTAATGTGTCTGGCAGCAGTTCCCTTCCTGCCACGTCTGCCCTTCCACTGTTTGTTTTATAGATGCCGCCCTCCCTCCATGCCTCTTTGCCTCACAGAATGACTGACACTGAGTGCAAAGAAGGAACGCTTGGACTGTTTTTTTTGTTGTTGTTGTTTTTCCCCCCCCCTCATCCGTCAGAGCTTCGGGACACACATGAATACACTTTTCACACGTGAGACATGCAAGGGAATATTTCAGCAGGTGATCTCGAGTCCCTCTTTTTCCTCTCTCTCTCTTTCGGGGAGTGTTCGAAATTGGCATGTAGTTGTCAAAATGCGTAATTTTAGTGATGCGGTCATCGTCCTCGCGTGTGGAGAAGCCAACGTCTGGCCAATTGCAACCAGCAGAGGTGCTGTTGAGTCAGTCTCGAGCAGGATACACACCGACACAAAAACACGATTTTCAAATTGGGTTGAGCTGTTAAAAATCATCAAATCATTTTTTGTATTCAATTTACGGGACCGCAATTATATAAAACCATCCTACCCAGATCTTCTGAGTCGTCCGCCGGCAAGCGAACGAATCGCAAGCTGATTGTGATTCGTAGACTGAAACGGGTTCTTTCCCAGATCTTGGTGTATTTGCGCAAAATGTTGACTTACTCACGCCGACAGATGAGCCCGGCAACTGTGTTTGCACATATTAGCACAAAAAAAACAAAACAAAAAGGAGCGCCCTTGATCGTGGTTCATACAGACGGACGGACGCTCGTTGTTTGATCAATGCGCTTGTTTAAGAAACAATTTTGCTCCAAGCAGGTTTGGAGATGGTGGTCAGCTAAACGCTTGGTCTCTGTGTTTGTTATTATGGTAAGAGTCTCCCGTAAGTGAATGTTTTATCTTGGTTAACCGTGAAGCCTCCCGTCACTTTAAGACCTTGTCAGATCGAAGAGGGATCGTTACGCACTTGTTTACATTCATGTACCGGACGGCAGCACCGTTGGCAGGTAGGAGCAAATATCGATTGTGGTGGAAGACACTCTTCTTTAATTTTTATTGATGACCCCTGTCATCGCCACACCACACAGCTTCCCTTTATTTCGCGCTTGAGAATCTGGACGAACGCTGCCAATCCGGCTGGTCTTGGTTCTTCTATTCGAAGATCCAATTGGAGGCAAACTTGGGAAAATGATTTGCATCAAGGAACGTCATACAAAAAAATGATAGGGGATAATTTCTGGATTGATGAATTAATTGGATTGGCGTGTTTATAGTATTTTTGCTTGCTTGGTTGTTGACTGTTGGATTGATGGTTTTGAAAAGAAAGAATGAAAATTGTAGCATTAGCATATCACACATCCAGAACAGGACCAGTGAGGATGAACTATTTCTAAATTTTGGAGAAAATAAAAAAAAAAAACATATAAAAAAAGGAGAATTACATTTATTGATTAGCAATTATGCTTAACAGCAGCTAAAATTTTCAATACCCTTTCGTTCGAACAAGAAAACCCACAATGAGAGTGGAATTTCTTAAAACTGCTTTTTGACAAGATGGACAGATTCGCCAAAACTAAAACTTTTATATTGCTATTTTTTTTCCCAACTGATGTTCCTCGTGGCTAATCGTCGTCTGACATGTTTAATCATTTGACAGGATTGTTGGACAAGATGAATGCGTTCCTCGTGTCCTTGCTGTGTTTTCTCAGCGTTGCAAATCGGGGCGAATCAATGGATCGCGCCGTCGTTCCTTAAACACCCATCTCTTCTGACTCCCCCCCCCCATACCCTTCGTCATTATGTGGGCTACATTTAAATCTGGCTTCATGGTTATTAATTGCTCCTCCGCTTTAAAACCAAAAGCGCAGCATAACAGCGGGAGGAGGCGGAGACACGAGGGGATCGGCTCCAGAGCGCGCATATGAAGAACAAAGGGCCGCCACGAGGGTTCGCGCCTCCCACCGCTGGAGATTCGCGCATCCTCGTGGCTTCACGCACGGGGGTTAGGACCACCGTGACAAGATTTCCCTCGAGGGCTATTATCGCCCAGGAGATAAAAATGATTTCCAGACGGACGAGCTTACCCGTACGCAGATGTATGAGCTCTGATAGGAGGTGAAGCGGAGGGGGGGGGGGGGGCTTTTAGGATGTTTTCAATATGTCATCGGTGTCTGGCGTCTCAAAATGTATGATTCATCAACGGGTTTGGAGAAAGTCCAGACAAACATTTTCTTAATCTCCCTCTTGTGACGGAATGCACAGTTGCACGGGTGGAAAACCAAACCGGCTGGGGAGCTAATACAAATACTAGATTCAGCTAAAACATATCCTAAACCAAAATTAGTCTTCAAGTATTGGATTTATTTGTCAAGAGGAAGCCACACCCGAGTTCGGTCCAAGCAGTTGAAATCCTGTTTTTATTCTATCGGAAGATAATCGCTTTTTCTGAAAACGTCCAATGTGACCAATCCGAACAGATTATCATTTGGCAGAAGCAACGGACTACTTATTAGTCCTGCCATTTTATTTCATATGACATTAGTTGATTAATCCTTCATCATCAATGTATTATTGAGCCGGTTTCAGCTGCGTAGACAGCGGATCAATCTCAATTGACCAATGAGAAATGGCACTACAAGACCGAGTAGACCCCGGGCTGTCTTTAACACCATGCCATTCGATTTTAAACACGCTTTAGAGAAAAACGATTCATCCTAAAAAGTCCACGCACACACACACCAAAAAATAATGATAACCCAAAGTTATGCTTTCGTGTGGCTCAGGCGTCTCAATTTTGGTGACACAAAGTTATGTCCGCCATTTTGACTCGTCATGAATCGAGTATTGTTCATATTTTTTATCATTATTAATGATATCCTCCGATCTAATATCTGTCCCTCATGGAAACACGTAATAATGTACCACAAGGAGCTAATTATTAACCATTTTTCAATTTAGATTTACTGTCTGTGATTGTGAAAGATTCCGAAAGAATCTGATTTGATGTTTAGTATCCTTGTAGTTGATTGGGCAAAACACAATGCTCTCCATTGATTGGTCGAGCAATCATTGACCACTGTTGTGGATTGTGTGGAACTGAAATTAAAACTAACTTTTTAATTTCTAGAACCTTTGAGGGTACCACCCCAACGACAGGCTATTGTGCCTATAAAGATACAACGGCTCGCTTTTTATATGCCAGTGTTGCCGTCTAAAATTTAATATGGGGGCTTATAAATCAATTTTGCATGGACGATTAATTAATAATTGGCCCCAACGTGAAATTGAGGAGGTGAAGCACGCACGCCACGGTTACTTTGTTCCAAACTACACCCCGAAGCCCGGAATAAATGTTGAGCGTCGAGGTGCGAGGGAGTGTGGGGGAGGGGGGTGTTCGGGTAATAATCCTGGACGTCGATTGAAGTGGTGATTTCATTTAAACTCCCAAAGCCACAGGCACCGACACGAGCAGAGAGCGCACGCTGTCACGCGGGAGGCTCGTGGAATAAATGCGAACGCTGTCGTTGAGCCTGCGGGAGCGAGCGTGGCACGTGTGGCCAGCAGGCGGCTTTATAATGGTGATGAATCCCGAGGGTTCGAGCCATTATGGCCGTCTCCGAACGAACGGACGGACGGAGGAAGGGAGGGAGACACACAAATTGGCTGTGCGTTCTGTATTGTCTTAATCGACCTTTTGAAAAAGGATGTGTGTGTGTGTGAAGGTGTGTATGGCCTCCTCAACCCTATCAAGAACCTTTGAAGCATCCTTAAGTCAAAGGAGACAGTTGCAAAATATCTATGAGGGCGGGGTCGGGAAGCTATTCTGAATCAAGCAGAGAATCTGCAAAAACTTGTAAGACCAATCCTAACGTTACAAATTCAACAAATGACTATTTGCGGTTGTTTCTTCAAACACAACTCGACACGATTTGGAACAGCACATGGTAAACTACTTAACTATGGGCCATTTACGTTAATTATTTATACGAATCAGAAACGTCATTTGCAGCATCATTTTGAACATGGGATTTATTTGTATTTTTTGGGGGGGGGTGGGTGACCTCACCTATCCCACTGAGCGTTTACGAAAGGGGTGAATATTGCATTCTTGTCATTGAAGGTCACAAATGTTCGGCAAAGGTTCGCCAGACATTCGCAAAAAACTGTTGGCAAATATCTTTTGCGACTTTCCGCAAACGCCAATGAACTTTGTTGTGCGTGCACTCGCATTTTGCTACTAAGAGTCGCCGTTGTTCACCCCTCCCCTTACTGAGATGGGCGCTCATGTCACTTTGGCGCCATCTTGTGGCATCTTACTGCCACAAGCCCACAAGTGTTTAGGTCAGTTGTTCGCCGAGCTTATAACAATGGCAATCTTTTGCCCTCGTCACTTTTATGATGGTTGGCTTGCGATATACGTTAGACATTAATTCATAAAGCAATCAGCGGGATGATTAAGAGTTTTTTTTTCTCAAATCCTTTTTAAGAATAGTTTCAGGACGTTTTCTAATTGGCACTTGTTCAAGCTCGTGTCTTTGTCTGCGGCTCAGAACTATTGCGCGTGTAAATATTGAACAAGTTTGTGTTCATGAACGTGTTTTCGAAATTGGTGCTTCTGTTCTTTTTTTTTTTTTGGGCCAGGTGTTATATGCATGACTTTGCCTCATCAATGAACTTGAAAGGTGTAAAGAAGCGGGGAAACCTGAAGAAACCCCCAACCTAGGATAGGGGAACGAACATGGCAACTTCCGAATTGTGTGGCAGTCATACCCACTGTGCCGCCCGTATAGCCTTTCTTTCTAATTCAATTATTAGAGATAAAAATAAATCAATGTGCAGGTGCTCATATATGCCCCTGCACGCGTTGACGCCCCCCCCAACACACCCCCACCCTCCCCTGCGTGTTTCTATAGTAATTTCCAGCCAATGATCAGTAGGTGTCCGCATCCCCGCGTCCTCACCTCAGCACCAATCAGCCACACGCAGCGACAGGCAACTAGCAGCGACGGCGGCGGCGGAGCGAGCAGGCAGGCAGGCAGTCGGAGAGACGCGCGCATTCACACTCCACAAAGCTCGGGATCAGGACGCACAGCAACTCCCACTCCTCCAACCAGCACGTCATTATTGTGAGGGGGGGAGGGGGAAAAAACACCGTTTATGCGTGCACTTTTTTTTTTTTTTTTACTAACAAAGTCGCTACCAACTAAAAAGATGGCTCTTTTGTTTTGAGCGCCTTTTGGAGTCCGCGCGTCTCTTTCTTGGATTTTTTTTGTCTTCTTCTACCGCCTGCAAGCCGCGCTCCACGCATCTCTCGGCGGTAATGTGCTTGTGCACAGCCGCAGGCTGCTAGCGCCTCAGGAGCTCCGCTCAACGGGAACCTGGTAGGTAGGTGAAAGCACCCGACTACATTCCTGCTCCTCACTTCGAAGCATCTGGATCTTGCATGTAAAGTGATCCGGACAATAGGATTTTTTAAATTTTTATTTACTAATAATTTATATTTACAATTTATTCTGTTATTGACCCTATTTTAATCTTAAGCATTTTCTCCAGAGCTTCATTGGACGTTTCTATCTCGCTAAAGTTTGTTTACAGGCTGGAAATCGATGCCAGCCAGACTTGATTGCCTTTGGGGGGGCCCCGCATGTTCTGCTCCACGGGTGAATTGATTAAGTAATAATCACCCCGAGGAGGGCTGATCATTAGGCTGAGGAGGAGGTTCTGTTTACTGTGTTGGCGGCAGGTTTTGCTCGTGGTGTCACTTTTACAAGCGGAAATGATGTATTCTTTTTTTTCCTCATCTAGATTTAAAACATTTCTGATGACTAGATTGGATATATGAAAACAAAGCATATTTTTTTAGCCCGTTTGAACTCTCCACGTGGTGATTAGAATGTTTTTGGGAGACTTTGAGCCATGGAAGTGATTTGAATCGCCTTTTAATGTCCCGGCAATGGATCAGCTTTGCCAATTAAGGGGGAAGGCACAGCGAGAAGAGGAGGCGTGGGGGGGGGGGGGGGGGGGGAGTGAAAAAAAAAAGGTAATGGAAGTAGGGCGAGATAGGTCTAATGGGGCTTTTATCTGAGGAAACCAAATCCAGACAGACCGGGGTGAGAGATAGAGGAAATGAAGCACACACGGAAACCGGATGACACCAGTTGGTCCATGATCTTGATCCAAATTCTCTTGTGGCTTTCGGTGTTATGTCATTAGGGAAATGTAGCAGGTGAGGCATTTTGATGCACGGATGGTCTTGTTGGCTTCTCGAGTAGTTGTCTAAGTTGCAGGCATGAGGTAAGGATCTGCGCTTTGTGGTGACTTGTTTCTTCTCAGTTGAAAGATATTTGATGTTTCTTCAGAACTTTTCAAATATGTGTTAAAAGCAACCTCGGCATGGAAACGGTTCTCGCCATGGAGATCATGGACTTTGTTTACACACCGTAATGTGCACCTTTAATGCCGGAGTGCCAAAATGTGTAATTGTCGGTCCTTTCTTCCCGCCCGTAGAACCGGACCGGATAGTTCAGGATGGTACCCGGCTGTCGGTAAGCATCTGGAGTTTCGACAAAGGCCGGAGTCACCTCAGCCGGACCCCCGCTTCGTCCTTAAACGCCGACAAGCCCTCGTCAGCCATGGCTAACCTAAGCAGCGCGCTTTGCATCGAAAACGGACAAAACGCGGACGTGTCGCTTTTACAAAAGGATAATCTCCAGGACGGTGGATTAAGCCAGCTTTTGGATTATAACGCCGAAATGGAAAGGTACCGATCTTTTGCCAACTTTTACAAAACCAACGGGGCGTTCCCACAAACGGCCAAGATCGCCCGCATCACGACGCCCATTTTTCCCAGCGCCAGGATTGGCATGTCCCCTTGGAACTGCGATAACGCCATGCTTTGGGGGAGGAAATCAGCGGCAATAAACCCTAATAGGACCGGCATGCATAGAAATGACTCCCAGAGGCCGGGTAAGCCTGGCGTGCCGCCAGAGACGCTGCAAATGGCAAATAATAATTTCCTCTCTACCTTATCCCCCGAACACTGCAGACCTTTAGCGGGAGAATGCATGAACAAGCTGAAATGCGGCGGCGCCGAAGCAGAGATAATGAATCTCCCCGAACGCGTTGGAACTTTTTCAGCTATTCCGGCTTTAGGGGGCATCTCATTACCTCCCGGGGTCATCGTCATGACAGCCCTTCACTCCCCCGCAGCCTCGGCAGCCGTTACAGACAGTGCGTTTCAAATTGCCAATCTGGCAGACTGCCCACAGAATAATTCCTCGGCATCCAGTGGAAACCCGGCAAAGAAGAAGAGGAAAAGGTGCGGGGTCTGCGCGCCCTGCAGGCGGCTAATCAACTGCGGCGTCTGCAGCAGTTGTCGGAACCGCAAAACGGGCCACCAGATCTGCAAGTTCAGGAAATGCGAGGAGCTGAAGAAGAAGCCCGGCTCGTCGCTGGAGGTGAGAACCGGGGCTCGGCTTTCCCGTTTTGTTTTGCCCCCCCCCACCCCTCCCCTCGATTATCCCTGCGCGCTCCCAAGCATTAACCTTTTCATCCAGTCACGTTCTAAGCCCTTGGAAATTGTTTCCATGCCCACCCGTGCCTGAACATCCCCCCGGCTTCTCAAATCTGCCTACCCGCCTAGCCTAATTGGCAGTAATTAGGGGTGTTTGTGCGAAGCGCAAGCTGAGCTTGGCTCAGACACCCCTAATTGCTGCCAGTCAGACTGGGGCTGGAACATATCCGAACAACCCGGCGCTTGGCTCGCCTCCAAGCGGGGCCGGGAAATGGTTTTCAGCAGAGAGCTATCCCTCTCGGCACCCGGTCATTTGAACCAATTATGGAAACCGTCTCCGGACGGAGAGAATCGATATCCCGCAAAGCCTCGGCCTCTGACCGCGGAGAGATGCCGAAAGCCATGGCAGGACTGCTGATGGCATTTCTCAAAGCGCCTCCCAACTTGGGTTCTTTATTAGGGCCTAAATGGACATGAATAACTGCAGCTCCTCTTTAAGCTTTTGACGAGAATTTTGCTACAAAGGTTTTCGGCAATGGCCTCGTCGGGAAATTTGCAATCAATTGGGAGGTCGTACGAGCAGGGCCATCGTTTCAGAAGTCGGGGTGACCAAAATCAAATGATCAGTGACTCGCATTCAACCGCTGCTCTCCTTAGTGGCCAAAGAAATAATTGAAAAGAAAACAAAAACTCAAATTGGAAAGACAATGTGAGGCATTCAAGGGAAGCTCGGAGAAAAGTGTTACGGAAGAAAATATGAACGTTTTTATGGCTGTAAACAAAAGTGTGTGGGGGATTGCAGAGTCAGAAAGTTTCTAAGGTAAGAAGGGGGAGGGGTTGCCTCCCTTAACTAGTAACTAATGCACCATAAAAACTATTGATCCTGAAACTTTTCACCACAAAACCCAAAGCATCCCTAAATTATATCGTGAGGAAGCGAAAATGACAACAAATCAGAAGAGAATGAAATTAGCACCTAAACCGATGACTTCCCTTGGCAGAAAGTTTGTTAACTTTGCCGTCTGTGATGTTTACGTGCATCAAAAGTGGAATGATGGCAGCACCTAGCTTTACGTGTTACAATAAAATGTTCCTCTCGTGGCTTACAGCTCGGAATGGTACGTCACGTAGGTGGCAATCGGAAGCTTATGTACAAACAGCTGTCTCAAACAGATGTCCCGGGAAGTCCGTGGCACGGTGTTTTTTTTTTTTTTTTTTCCACTTTTTTTTTTTTTTTTAATGCACGGGTACACTCACCAAAACAAATCTGCACTTGCCTTTAAAAGCGCTCTTTGTAAATTTCACTAATTTTGATTATGGACTCGAATGGCGGTAATTACACTTGCACAACTTCCTGTGTTGCAATGTTGGGAAATCCTCGTGTGGGGTAAATATTTTGGGGATTTTTTTTCCCAGTTCTTTTAAGGTGCCTGAGTGTAAATATTGTCTTGGATTGCTTTCTCTAGATGATTCTTTTGAGTTTGCTGGCATGTGTATTCTGGTAGAAATGTGTGTCAAACACAAAAGTTGTCTGGAAAGTTAGGGAGGAAAAAAAATTTGCTTCATCTCAAGGACCCCTACGTAAGAAATTGAACACAAAATTGTCCATTTTTGGTTCAAAGCCGCCATTTTGGGCGAATTCCAAGGCTGGAACTTTTAGTAGGGGAATTCACCAGAATGAGCCCTAATTGGAAGCAGGAAGCCTCGCCAGATGGCCAACGCTAAATTGCCATCTGACGTGGGCGGAGCAATGTGCCGTTCGCCTCGTTAACGACGCCGAGACATGCCCCTTACGAAACGTGCTCTGTAAACAAGCTAACGTTAGCCGCTACTTCTACGTTGGTGGTATTTTGGGCTACTTTACGTTGGAAAGTTACAAATCACTTTCCCGGTTTAATGTTTGAGTCTTTGAGAGCAGTCCAATTCTTTCTTTTTGACATTATTTGCGCTCCTAGTTAATATAAAAAAAAAAAAATATTGCACAAGTATATACTCTCATACTGACAATTGTAGAAATGGTTCACCAGACTTTTTTTTTTGTCTCAAAAGAGCATCACCCTGCCTTGTTAGAATTATTTACAGTTCAGTGTTCCTCTGGAGCCAAAGTAGACGATGGAAGCAAACTTCTGCCAACAGTGACAAACTGTTCGACATCCACACTCTGGCGAAATACCCGAAGACACACAAACCTTCTCGCTTCATCTACCTTGTTGCCTTGCGAGTGATGATAAGCGACTGGCAGCCAGTTAGATTTGGCTGTCAGCGTTTTCCCACACATGGGAATCACCCTGAACTAATTATATCTTAAGCAGCGGTTAGAAAAATGCAAATCAGAATTTTACTCACACCCCTGAAATCGGAGAGGCAATTTAATCTAATACCCCCCTCTTTAATTTCGCGCGCTAATGCAAGGCCCTCGAGAGTCGCCCCAATGTCGCCTCCACGCCGTTCGGCGGCATGCCCCTTTCTCGCTTTTACTGCTTCGTGCTAGCGGGATGGATTAGCCTGGCGGAGAAAAACCGTCACGTAAACCAGGAGTGTCTAACTCTTTTTTTTGTCCCGGGTCATAGTTTTCTTCGGTGGGCCGTTATGACATCATGATATTATATTCAGTATAGGCTATAAAACAAACTGATGAATTGCTACTTTTAAAATTAAAGACTAGAAAAAACTGTTCAAACGTATCTAAATAATTATTGCTCGAAAAGCAAATCTGACGTCACTTGAACGCTCTGTTAGAGTTTGCTCGTAAATCCCGATAATCCAAAAGAGTGTCAAGTACCGTTAACTGACCCATAAATTGTATTCAAATACAAACGACGTCTTTCGTCTGTGTGCGTTTTCCATCTTCGCATCCAAACGCACCGTGCGCCTGACCGATGGCGTCAAGTCGTAACGGGCCTTCCCACTCCAGCGACAATTTAAATTCAACCTTCAGTGGCACTTTGAAGGTTACGCGTCGCATGCATAATTTATTTGTTTTTCAAGGATTTTGGCTTGGGAGTGACGCTGGCAGGCGTAGATGCGCTCCAGCGGAAATGCAAAAAAGCGGGCCCCTATTCATTTCCAAATGGGATTTTTCGATATGTAGAAATTGATTGGATGGATGGATGGATGGATGGATGGATGGATGGATGGATGGATGGATGGATGGATGGATGGATGGATGGATGGATGGATGGATGGACGGACAGATAGAAAAATCAGCAAGCAGTCCTTTTCACGTTTTGAGATCTAACCTCGACGGCGTAGAGGACAAATATTGGGTTGCACAGAATTCAGCCTTTTTTTTTTTTCTAAATGAGCAAAATGTCAAAAGCCGGCAGCATGGAGGCACGTGCGTGGAAAATGCACAGAATCCAAACCCAGCCCACCCCCACTACCTCCCTCCCTAACTCCCTCCCTCCCATCCCAGCGGCTTCCTTTGTGTCATGTCGATATGACGACGTGAAATGAGCGCCACGTGAAGGTGGCACGTTTGTGCGGAAGCTTTTTTTGCTTATTGTGGCAAAAAAAAAAAGGAAAAAACTGATAGGAAAAGCGGGACCTTGAGGAAAATAGCTGAGATTCAGCCTCTTAATGAGAGCGACGGCGGCGGCGACGGCGGCGGGCCAGGTCTAATTTGTTGTAGGTGTGCTCGGAATAGATAAAGACCAATCTGTAGCCTTCGCCACCCCTCCTCCTCCTTCCCCCCGAACCTTTACCTCCCCCTTGGCCGATAACACTGAGTGCTCCCCGCCAATCTCCGCGGGCAGAGGGAAAAACCGCAGCCCGAGGGAGAGGGGACGGCCTTTAGATTTTCGTACTTAACGGGTTTATTCAAGCTTTAAAACTGCAGATTAATTTGGACTGAGCGGGACGAGGTGGGGGGGAGGGATGGGGGGCATCTCAGCCTAAAGGGCAACCTTAAGCCCCTGTCAAGACAATAGGATTTCGCCGTTGGACGGAACCGCCATGCATTAATTAAACGCCCACCCCCGCCCCAGCTCCTCGCGGATGTTCTGTCGGCTTCCGTAGGTGGCAAGGAAGCTGTCGTCCCCAGGCGGGCCCCAACGCGTTTAAGAATTCATCCCTTTTCACCGCCGCCAATTAGGGACAAAGCGTAATCGGAGGCGTCCGGATGATGCCCTCGCATGACGTGGCCCGTCGCCTCGTTCTGCCCTTGTGTGATTTAACATCCCTGCTTCAGTGGTGACACAGAACTCATTGTCATTGTCTTTACGAGGAGAGAGAGAGAGAAAGAGATGGAGGGGGGGCTAAGACCGGGCGGAGGACGGACAAGCGTGAAAAGAGCAGGTGCGGCGAGCACGTTAATGTGTGGCGCTTTTAAATTTTAAACAGACGACGGTAAATTATTGATGCCGACTCCGGCGGAGAAGTTAAAAGGTATCTCGTCATTACCGAGAGGCGAGAAAGAGGGGGGGGGAGAAAAGCCTCGGGTGAACGCACGGCAACGTCTCGGCGAACAAAGTGCTTTAATGCTCCCCGAAACGGGATTGGTTTGTTTTGAATCGACGCATCCGTCGAAGGTTTTAAGGTGATAAATTTGGAAAGCAGGGCCCAAATGACATTTTGGCGTGTAGCGCCCCGTTAAACACACGAACCATAAAGTTGTTTAGCGTAACAATGTAAATATTTTTTCCCGCCTCACCTCCTTTAAAAATAAATTCTTCCTTCTCCAAATCAACCGAGCCTAGCCGCCAAGGTTGCGCAAGAATTTCTACAAATAGCTCAGCTAATTCCAGAAAATGTGCCAGTTAAGCGTTTGTGCCGCTTTCTAATTCCGTCATTTCGGAGCATTGGATGAATTCTCGAGTTTGTTGGTTCAAAGGACGCCGCCGCGAACGCAGGGAGTGTCGTTCGTCAAAGCTCGCTGAGGTGAAAGTGAAACGTGAGTGACAGCCGGAGACGGCGATATAAATCGGCCAATGTGGGCCTTTTTTTTTTTTTTTTTTTAAAGCGTCTCCATTTCTGCAAGTCAAATCCTCACATGCCGCCACCTCCTCTATTGTGGCTCTGCTAGCACATGATGAATATTTCATGGCAAGCATCTGACACCATGCCCGGAAAGATATTTCAAGTTTTTTTTTTTCTTGCCCTTCCCCCCACTTCTCCCACACTCCTTGACAGAAAGCCTGAGGTTAGATCGCGTCACTGAGGTGTGAAGTGGGGCTGTGGCCCCCGGGCAATGGGGAGGATTTACGATGGTTGATCATCAGGTGGACATTTTCCTTCCCCTTTTGTTTCCCACTGCTGATGAACTATTGAAACGTTCACAGTTTGTTTTCGCTCGTCACAAGATATTTGCTTGAGCGGTGTATGATTTCAGTCCGATTGGGAACATCAAATGAGGTGGAATGACTCAGCTCATGATGTTCTTACGTTACCGCGTTAGCTTCCGCTGATTCAAACGTAGCATGGACTGCTAATGTTACGTGCTAGCACTAGCTTGGTTGGTAGTAATTGGTTAGACGGATATACCTTATTGTAAAGTTTGTATACTCTTAGCAAAAAAAAAAAAAATACAAAGAACCCTCAATTGATGCCCTGCCTAAAAATAATAATTGCATATATTTAAACTGTGAAAATAACTAACATTACAAAGCATATTGTCATTCAAAAGTGATATTATAAACGTAGAAAAAAAATCACATCAATTTAGGGGGGAAGTGTGTTTGTAAGAATAATGCAAAACTTGATGGCACACAATTTATAATAATAATAAAATATTGGCAAAAATACAGAATATTGAACAGAAATAAAGATATTACCAAAATACCTTGATTTTTATAATACATAAAATTATGACAAAATTAAGAGAAAATAAAATTCAAGTAATGCACTAATATTAGTCAATAAAATCTGTTCTTCTATGCACCAGATGGGCGACGACAAAAGACAACTACTACAGTATTAATTATGATTAAAATTTTGAAACTTTAATAGTGGTTTTTATAATCAGGTTTTGAGGAAAACCCACGACCTGTTTCTTCCTTTGCATTTGTCTAGATGAGGAAAAGCAAAACAACCGTAATATATTATCCCAATAAAATTTTAATCGCGAGATAGGTAGTTTGCACCTCATCCCAATTGAGCGTCGATAAAGATTCCACTCAAGCTGTTTGTCGTCACTAAGCCTAACCTAAATATTATGTTGATTTACAGTAAATCTGCGGCGTTGTGCGTAAAGACCCTCACAGTTCCAGGGCTCCCACACAGATGCGGAGAAATCTGCTCCAAACAAGGCGGCCCCGTCCCTGCTTTGCATTTCAATTTACCATTTCACAGAAGTTGCGGCGCGTTGCCTCGCCGTGAGCTTCGTTACGCCCACGCGGCTTCTCGCTGCACTCGCTGGCTGTTCAAAGGCCTGCGACTTGGCTGGGAAATTGGGGATTTCCATCGCCGATCCCTCAGGTATCCAAAAACATCCAACGCGTGTCCTGCACGTCTTTCCGCATTTGCGCGCTCACAATTGATGTCCTGACGTCTCAGTGGCGGGCCGTGCGTTTGGTACCTGGGCCTCCAGCGGGGATTTAGCTGACTTAATCTACCACGTCGCAATTATAGAAACCATCAATGCTGCGGAAAAATGCACGCCACAGCGCCGTATACATCAAATGAGTTGCTTTGAATCTATATTTAGCCATTAGCATAACATCGAGATATTTATTAAATGTATAATGATTGCTCGCTGTGGCCAGCCAATCAGAGGACAGAAAAACGCTAATGTCATCGAGCGCCAGTGCTTTGGCGCTGAAAGGATACATTTTAAATCTGGTTGGTTAAAGTGTTCCATTGCTAGCATACGGGTAGAGCAAATTTAAATTTGTGTGGCAGCATGTGTAGTATCCTGAAATCTGATTGGACGTACAAACAGAATAAGTTGTTGGGAATTAATCTAGTTTTTTTTTTTAACCTTAAAATCTCACCTGTTGGACGTACACGTCGGCGTCTACCTCTTGAAGTTTTCTCCTGAAGGAATTAGCTTTCCCAGCAGCCTCGCTCGCCCGAGATGCTCCCGCTCGGACAAGGGTGCTTATATAAAGCTAATTGAAATGGAGGCCGGCGCCGACTGGAAGGTGATCTTGACTGCAGACGGCTGCCTCTGACCCAAGGGCGCGTCGGGCCCAGGCTCCCATCTGTGTGGGAAGGGATTTTCCTCGCGTGACAAATTAAAGCGTCGTAGCGTCTGCGAGCCCGTCTCCCAGAAATGACATTCCCCCTGTGATGTTCGGAATTAGACGCCCGCGCATTAGCGGCTCCTCTGGCCAAGCTGGCAAATATCCCCGAGATTTTAATGGTAAACTCCTACTGAGGCACATGACAAGCAGACGGATCTCAGCTGATGATGTCACGTATCCAGCAGGTGTTTCGCCGTTAGCGGCTGATGGAGAACATCTGCCCTGACATCAGCGAATCGGCTGCGTCCGTAGCGGGGGAACAGATGTGTTTGCATGTAGCCCATATTCGGTGAAACCCTGTATATTCGCGTTTCCCAATTTGGAGGCTGTAACAATCCACGAGGCTATCAATTGGAGTAATGTTATTTAAAGCCAGCGTGACAACAGGGGGCGCTCCGTTGGTTTTTGTCGAGGGCCACTTTATACCCTATTTTCCAGACTATAAGGCGCACCGGACTATAGGGCGCACCATTAATGCATCATGTCAGATTTTTAATCCAAATCATTCTCCAGTTTATCTTTTTTATTTCAACTTCAGACGCAACGAATTACTTTATAATCACAAAATAATGATCCATAGTCTTTTTGATTGATGATTCATAGTCTTCAGCGGGCCACTTATGATTGATTTCATGACACAATGCTTCAGTTTAAATTTAGGAATTTGGTCCATATATAAGGCGCAACGGACTATAAGTCGCACTTTTGGCTTTTGAGAACATTTTAGGTTTTTAGGTGCGCCTTATAGTCCGGAAAATACGGTTAGGGTTATGGCTTCCTTCAGAAGAGCCATTATGAAAATAATCCTCTATTGTTTTAATATCCATCTGAGTGATTGCTAGTTTTAAAATCAAAATTCAAGAATAATAATTTCTTTCATAATTTACTCTAAAAAGAGTGAGAAACAAAGTTTTGTCAAATCTCAGGAAATTTTCATACAGATTATGCCGCGGAACTTTGACATGTTTTGCGTTGCGAGCCATAAATATGATGCGGTGGCCCGGATCCGCCCCCGGGCCTTGAGTTTAACACCCACGGCGTAAAATATGCTAATCTTATCCTGTGGTCGCTGCGATTGCATGGACTGGTAGCGACGCGCTTGCGGCGGCCCGTCGCCATGTGCTCCATCTGCACGGCGGTAATATTTTGGCAAGAGCCTTTGCGAAGGTCAGAAAATCAAGTCAGAGGACGCTGCTGGAATTGCATCTAGGCTAATTGCTTCCTCCTTCATTCATCTCGGGCTCGCCTGCTCTCTCTCTCCCTCTCCTTCCTCCCACTGAATTTAGTAATCTGCTTTAGGATGTTTCGGAGATGGAGATGGATTTGGTTTTCCTCCGCCGCCCCTCCCCCCTCCCGCCGCTCCCCCAAGCCTAATCTCCCCCCTGTGACCACCCCGCCTCTCGCAGCTCTTAAGCACACCATCACACATCCCCTCCCCCGACCTCACCGCCTCGGCGCTTGAGCCGACTCAGCAAAAAACTCCCAAATTCCTCATTACTCACAAACACCCGCAATACACTTAGCGTGATTTGCTCCTAACGGACGCTCGGTGCAAAGCTGGACCTTGGAGTAAAACCATTTGCGACGGCCGGCGATCGATCACACGACAATGAGCGTGTTTGTGTGTGTGCGTGCACGCTTCGCTCCCATTCCCGATAAATACAGGACAGATTTTTATCAAGCTCTCAAATTAAACTTATCAATTACTAGTCAGTATATGCAGCACTTAAAAGCAAGTTGGACTCTCCACGCCATATTTAGAATGTTATGATGATGATTTGAGGCGTCTTGCCCGGGGGTCATTGAAATTGCGGATGACTAGATGAGCACCCCCCCGCCGTCCGTCATGGCGGCCTTGGCAAGCGGTATCTTTTATAAATGGCATTGGAGTAGCGGGAATATTGGCTACAAGCTTGGAGATGAGATTTTACCCCCCTCTCCACTTCCCCAGCCTGCAGCACAGGTGATGGATTGCTGTACCTTCCAGGTTTGAGCTTGGCAACGCCCCAATATTCCCGCCGAATAAAGTGACAGGCAATATATAAGCCATCAGTTAAGGCCGACTGCACCGCTGAAAGTGGCGCTCGCCGCTTCTTTCGTAGCCCGACGGAATGTGCGCCGCCTCCCTACTTGAGCGTGATGAAAATCATCCCCGGCTCTGCTCTCCTGATTCCGAGGGAGAGCAGAGAAGCCAGCCTTAACAGCCAGCCTGATTTCAGTGCATGGCGTCATCGCCTATTGTTCGCAAACCCACTCGTCAGAATTTATTTGGAGAATTTTATCGGCGGTTCAAGTACGTGACAAATGTGTTCGAACCGATAAACCCGTGTCTATCCTTGAAATTAAGATTTCGGAGGGGTCAAATTATACGGACCACCCACCAAAACCTTTAGAGAGCAGTAACCTTGAAATAAATTAAGCAAAACTGAGAGTGTTAGGAACCCTGGAGGCACCATTTTGAGAATCGGTGACCTTGGGTGCAAAATCCGAAATCACAAAAAGTTTGCTAACCCTGTGCGGAAGATTTTCACATTCAATCAGCGGTTGTTGAATATATTTTGTAGCCAAAACATTCACACCATCGCTTACGACGCAAGATAGACGATAGCAATATGTCCACCGCTACCTTTGTCCGATTATCTTCACCATCTTTAGCGCAAGTGGTTGTCTCAAACCGATAATTGGTCCGAATTAGACTTTCCCAATGATTGCTTTTCTATCATTGGATCGCCCGCTGGGGAGCCGAGAGCAAGGGGTTAGCGCCAGACATGTCTCGGGAGAAAGCGGGGCACATTTGCAATCACCCCAAGTTCAAAAGGGTAATTTATTCGCCGTCTGCGCTTAAAGTCGGTCTGCTCAGGATGCCGCCGGGGTTGTGCCGCCAAAAGAAGAGACACATCATTTTCATTTTTCCTTCGCTTTCCCCCTCCGCCCCCGCTCGCCGTCCTCCTCCTCCTCGCCTGTTGTTGCCCCCCTCCATTCCACCCCACCCCCGCACCGCGCGGCGTCTTTTAGCGCGCGCCGGCGAGCATATTTCACTTTTACATTCATCCGCGCTGACGTGCCGGCGCTGATTGAATTCTGAGGCGCGGCGGCGTCTGCCATTATCGCCCTCATCGTCTTGAGTGGTTTATCACCGGCCGCGGCTCAGCGTGACTCCAAGGCTGCGGGGTAGACCGGGGGGCAGGCTTGTGGACTCTTGGTGCCTTTTTATTATTTGGCAGGGGGTAGTGGGGGGGGGTTGCTGGAGCTTATCCTCAGATACATGTGCACCTGCTTTCACTTCAATGCAATAGCGTAAAAGCACGCAAGAGGGTAAGGACCGAGTCCTGCCTTGAGTAGTGAAAGTAACGGACCTCCTGGAATTGCCAATACTCATATTTCTGACTGCCCCCGTTTTTGGAACCATGAGCTGTCCTTGGTGGGCTGCATACCTGCCGTACGGTAGCGCTCAAATTGGGACAGGAAAAAATCCATGTGGTGTGAGTAGAACTGCACCACTTAATGGAAACGTGGCTTTGGCCTCCACCAAGCCACGAGGGACTACAACAGATGGTTCCTTCACCAACTTAGCATTTAACAAGGCGTGTTTTTGCAAAGTGATAATTTTTTTTTTTTTAACTTGTCAACTGTTTTTCCATTCAAATTCTGAATTCTGATTCCACAACTGTGAAAGATTACCTCTGGTATAAACTGAAAAAGTGAATCGGAAAGCGAAGATCAAATACGATTTTGACACAGAACAAACCAGTAACCGAAAAATAATATGAATTATCAGAATGATCATTTCTATTCTGTCAATTTCAAATAAGATTATTTTCGATGTAAACAACATGGCTCATGGTTCCACTGCCATCTTGAGATTCCGAACATGGAGTACGAATGTACCCAAGACCCTAAATGAGCCGTCCTGCTCGCACCCCCCGCGGCGGTCGCACTCGGTGGGAACGTGCCTGGACTTTGACTTTTCCCATTCAAGTTGTTCCTTTCTTTCCATCGGGCTTCAATCAGCCGGCATTGCAGCCCCACCTGCCAGCTTGAGTGAGGATCACAGGGTGTCACGGCTGTCCAGAGACCTTAAGCCGCAATCAGCGGCAAATTCTTCCGCCACGTGTCCCCCCCCCCCTCTTTCTTTCCCCGTCTTTATCACGGCAAGCTGGCATTTAGAATGCGCCGTCTACCGTGGACGTGCGCTTCATTTGAGGTCGAGAGACGTCGCTTGGCCCGTCGATACTTGGCCGCCGGAGCGGGAAATTGTCTTCCCGCTGCGTGTGCGGTCGCAGCCGCCTTGTTATGTATGCTCCGCTGCACACGGCGCGGCGTTCACGAGGGGCTGAGCTGCCGCCACGCCGTCTTGATTCGAGGTGAAACCTCAGGGTGTCGTGCCCACGTCGACCCTTCCCGTTTTTCGCCCTTGCCTTTTCCATCTCTGGCAATTTCCTCCTCTTAAGATTGTCCGGTTCTTACCTTCTGAGGTCATGATGATCCCCTGCGTTTTTTTTTGTTTTTTTTTCTCCCAGTGCAACGCTTTCCCCATTTGCCAAAAACGTGATCGTGACCAACTGCCGAGAAAACACTATGTAAATATAACATTTGGCTCCTCCCCCTATATTTTGAAAACCGTTTTGAATTTTCCGCTAAATTCCCCAATTGCAGAATCGCCAATTCAAAATATTATTTGGGAAAATCATGAAGTGAAAAATACGCTTGTCATGATGGAAAAATCCAAATTGGCTTCCGATTTTTTTCCCGAATCCCCTTTAGCAGCAATGTTGTGGCGGTCCTTGGGTTTGAAACCCATAATCTAAATTGAACAACAACCCTAAGATGTAAAAATGGATTGATAGGAATGTCTCAGGTTTAAGTCTGCTAATTGAGCCTTCGCCGTCACTCCGGCGTTACGTGGCGAGGCCTCAGCGTGCAATTCCCAGCGGGGACTCGAGCCTCGGCAGATCGATGCGGTGAAAAGTTAACAAAACCAACACATGCCAAGTGCCCGGATCAGGGTCATTATCGCCTCGCGCCCGGCGCACTTCCACCGGAGACTGATCAATGTAAGGATATGGATTAACACAAGCATTCTCACCTCAGCTCTCCGTTGTTGACACGGATCTTAACAAGCATTGCGCTCGAGACCGAAATGTCCCATTTGGTAACGCCACATGTGCACAGAAGATTTGCGCTAACGCGGCAGTAAAGTCATTAGCACGGCAAATATTTGTGCCAACGCCGTGAAAGCAATAATGGGAAAAAGTCAATTTGCTAAGACGTGAACATGTCATGTGACAATACTTGGTAACATTGAAATTTGGTGTGACCACATCATGAACTGAGGACTTCTTTTCATTAATTACTAAAATAATTTTTGCTGCCCGAGTCGTTTCACATTAAACTTTTTAACGTTTTAACTTTCTTGGGTATTCAAACACAGTGCAGCTCAGCTTCTGTTGAAGCAATGGCAAATGCCGCCATTTTGTTTTTTTACTACTATTATTTTTAACTTGTGCTTTGTTTATTTTCTGAAAAAAAAAAATCTCCCACTGATGTTGCTAAAAAGAAATACACTTAAATATTTGGTTTTGTAAAATTGTATACAGATAATCTTTTGCTGTTTTTTTTGTTTGTGCTTTTTTGTAAATTGTTTCCCTCCGCACTGTGTTTAAACTCAAAATTTCCTTCATCAGAATTTTTAGCACACCGCATCCCACTTGCTTGTTCGTTAGCATCCGTTGTGTATCATTTTAGCATTTGTTAATCGTTTCCAAAAGCACCATTAGACAACGACATGAGATGTTCCTCAGCCTTCAAAAGCTTAATGTTTGTGTTTGTTTGTTTTCTCTCTCGCAAAGTCCATTCGTGACTTTTTTGGAATTAGCCATGATGGCACATGGCCGCGTCAGGGCACCCATTAAACACCCGGGAATTGTTTGTTGCAGCACAAAAACACGCTAAGTGGTTCTCTTTGGCAAATAAGTCATACAAGTCTTAATTTGTGCGACCAACACAAAGTTAGAGCAAAAAACGTCGCGTCCGGCGTTGTTGTTTTGACGCCGTGAACGAGCGCACGCTCATCAGTATGCCTTTAAGAAGCCACAGGGCATTAAAATGCAAAATTGCCCTCCACTCAGGCTAAAGTGATTTTAGTTGTGATTATGCACCATTTCCTCCCACTCAACAGCAGGGGGAAAAAAAATGAGAGCGAGGAGGAGGGGGGGGGGTGTAGAAAAAATAAAAAGAGTGCTAATTGGTCATGGGGATTGGTGGGAGGCTTCGCTATTTTATGTCTCTGACTTCTAAATGAGTTTGGGAAAGGAGAGGCTGCCACTCCGCCGTAGAGCTTTCCGTTGGCGCCGGCTCAAATTGAAATGATGCACTGTTCCCCCTCACTGCGGCTGCAGCGCGCAGTAATTAAATGCCTCATTGTTGCTTCCTGGGAATTGGAATGGAATATTTCATGCAGCGTGGTGATTATTTGGGGGTGGAGGTTGGGGCGTGGATGTAATCACCTTGGCTGGATCTCGGATGAAACGCTTTGCTCGCTTTGGTGCTTGAAAGTGGCCCCCTGGGTTTTTGACATTTTTTTCACTAAGTGCTTTTATTCATCACCGGCCTTGTCGCCATGACTTCCTGGTTATAAGCGTGGAAATTTGGACTAGTCCAAAATTGGTTTGTGAAGGCCATGGTACAAATAAGACCAATAACTGGATTTTTTTTTTTTTTACTCTGATATTTGTCAGGTTACAATTCTGACCAATTAATTGGCCGACACACTTTTTGTCTCGCTTCAACATGTCACTAACGTGCATCTTGGCTTTTTGCCCCCCGCCCTTCCCTCCCCCCGCAGAGGACGCCGGTCACTAATGGCGAAGCATTCCGGTGGTTCTTCTAGAAACGCCAGCCGCCGTCATCCATCAACCGACAGGAGGTCACGATGGACCGTGGACCGTCTGCTCGGAGCACGTGACCCAAAGCGCCCCCAAAATGCACACACACAACACACACACACAGACACACACGGACCCGAGGGCGGAATACAAAGCGGACATACCTGACGGGACGGAGAATTTGACAAAAACATACTGGATGTTGTTTCTTTTCGGTGTAATTATTGTACCTTTTGACAGTATCATAATGTATATTTTTGGTGTCTTATGAATGTGTTTTCAGTGTTGGCGGCCGGGCGGGAATGGGCCGCCGCCGCCGCTGAGTTCGTGTAAAGAAAGAACTGGAAAAAGGACAATCTTTTTGGAACCACACAGAAGCCGTCCCGACGGGAGGACATTTGGATTGATAATAAACGCAACACACTTTACTCTGGAGCAATAATTATTCAACTTTCTTTTTCTCCCCATTTCGCTTTTTTCACTTCCCAGGAAACATCCGGAAGCCATTGCAGCACCAACTTTTTTTTTTTTTTTTGTCTCGGTGAGGCAAAAAAGCCCCCCCCTTCCGTTTTTCTTTAGATTTGTGATGACTCGCTGCAATACAGGGCACATTGTCTTGTGTGGTGGGTTGCACTTTAAAAAAAAAAAAAAAACTTGAGCATTTATGTCATTGGAGGGGATCCTGATGGAAAAGTTTGGAGGTGTATTTTAAAAAAAAAATAGGATGGATGTCAGCGACGGTATTGTCATGAAACCCTTTCCTCTTTGACACCAATGAAAGTACACTTATACATATTGAACATATCAGGTGTTGTTCTGGAGCTGTGGGGGGTGAGGGGGGGGGTCGCTCCGTTATCCCCCCTTAAAAATGATCCCGTAAGGCTGGATTCACACTGCTGGTCCAAGTGCGCAATTCCGATTTCAAGTCGATAATCCTGATTTTTTTTCTTCTTCAACTGATTTTTACCCAATATGGCCTAATGGGACATGAAACAAGACGCCCAAATTGCAGGAAAATAACTTTGCATGAATCAACATAAGTAACCAATAATTGATAAAAACATATTGAATTGAATTGATTCAGATAGCATATTAGGATTGTATACAAAATGAAATAAGACAACTCATCTTTGTAAGTTTCACCTGAGTTGTTAGTTAAGGTCTTTTTTTTTTAAAGCGTAATGTCAGGTGAGTTGGCAATATTTTATTATAGTTTGTAATATGTTTCAGTTTTGAACCATTGACAGTTTTAAAAAGGTCTGTTTCGATGACGAGAGATTTTATATCAAATCTGTGCGTTCACACTCAAACCAGATTGTCCCCGATATGCATCATCTGATTCCTCGCAGTTTTGATTTTATTTTTTTTTAGCTATCATGATGCATTCTCGAATTTGACCACAAATCGGAATTGTCCCCCATCGTGTGAAACCAGCCTCGGTTCCTCATTGTCCTGAACCCTGTTGTTGCATGTGCAGATGTGTTTTTTCTGTTTTAAAAACGACTTCAGAATTTGTATATTGTTGTTGTGATGCTTTTATGTGTTCTAATAAAATAACTTCAAGTACGTTATAGGCGTCCTGACATTGAATCCAGAAAAACCGGATGAATTAAGATTAGCTAAAAAAAAATCATGGTTGTTTTTGTTTTTTTAAATCCACCACCCTGACGTGGAGGTGATAGGATAAATCTTAACGCCGCCGTTTTGCCTCCCCAGTCACGTATTCTCGGGAATGCTAAAACGCTGCGCCGGGGAAGAGTGCTTCCCGGAGGCAGCAGACTTTAAAGGACGAGCGAAATCCCATGTGGTTTGTCATGCTAGAATGCGTAGAGAAGAGTTGGGGAAGGGGGGCAAAGGATGATGGCGGGTACTGCGTGAGGGAAGGAGGGAGGAAGGGGTTTAAGGAAGGCGAGATGTGCTCCTGAGATAGCGCCAGCTTCAGAGTGATTGCCGGGTCTTTGGGATTCAGGCAGAAGGGGCGGGGGGAGAGGGTTAGGGGGGGGCGGATCAGGATGAAATCACCCAGGACTGACTGCTCCGCTGCTCGCAATCACCCAAATTGAGCTTCCTTCTCGCAGCCCGCCATGTTGACGGCAGCATGGCGTCTTCAGCGTTCGATAGCCCGCCCCTCTTTTTTTTTTTTGCTCCCTCGCCGGTCATCAGAGGGCGGATAACTCGTTTGCTCGCTCCCTGGCCGGCGAGATTAAATAATATCACAGCCTGCTTTAATCCCACCACCGTGAGACACACATGGCCTGCTCTGCGTTTGGGATTAAATGTCGTCAGGCTTCTGGGGGTGATGATGAGGATGATGTCCGTCAACAGCCCGAGTTGGTGACTTCCTGTGGAAGGAAATGAATCCTCACTAAAGGCCAGGGTTTTTTTTTTGTATTATTATTTTCAAAATGAATGAAAATGATTTGAATGGCTGAGGCAGATGGACCAACTTTAATGGGAAAAGGTAAATAAAAGATCCAAACATAAGTGTAGAAAGTTCTATACTTGATCTTTGACCGTCATGGATTTGAAAAACAAGCTAGCGTTAGCATTTTGGGGTGTATTTTTTTTTATAATTAACCACCCCAAACCATTTAGGTTGATGCCTGTTGCCATTGAAACATATATTTGGCTGTGAATGTATTTATTTATTTTTTTCGCTTTGGCACTGTTGCACTTTTGCAATTCTAGATGCTAATTTGACAATTGCCCATTCATATTAGTGACAAATTATATCCAAAAATGTTAGCTTTTGCTCTTATAATGCTTTTATTCCCCCCCTCAGGAGCAAGTGCAGAAATAAACATTTTCCCGTGATGAACTCAGTCTGAACCGCTCACATGGAATATTTCATGTTAGCTGATGCTATACCTGAGCTAAAGTCGCAGGACAAATAAAACGGGATCCCCATGAGATGCAATCGTTTGATGGTGTGGAGCGAGGTAAGCAGACATCTTTAACTGTAAGAAGCTAAAAATGTATGTCATTTTTTTCAACAGTATGTTTTCAAATGTTTTGATTGACATTGTCAAATTGTTTGTTGGCCACAGGCAAAGTTCATGAATTGATGACCCCACTGTCCACTTTCCGCCTTTACTTAAGCAAACGAAATCGCTTTTTTACTCCAACACGCACGAGTCGTTACCTCATGGGAAAAAATGCTACGTTTGTTAGCAAGTACGATGCCAGTCAAAAAAAAAAAATGCCTCCACTTCTTTATCAATATCACATTTGGTCCCCGTATCGTCCTCTCCACCAGCTGACAGACCGTCTTTTGTCTCCCACGTTCAATTGTAAGAATTAGCATGTTAACAGAGAGGGACGGAAGTCAAATGAACGTGTCACTTTGATTCCACCTCAATGAGCATGTGACGTCTCATTTGAGCAAACCTTCCCATTTCATCTATACGTCCCCCCGCTAACATTGTGTGCCCCAGCATGAGGCGAAGGCACACTGAGAGAACGCGGCCGTGCTTGCACATAACGAGACGGCCTAAGAGCACCCCCACCTCCTTCTTCCTCCAGCCTTGTCTTTCATTATTTATTTACCCTGCACGGTTTTTTCTCCACGGCACGCATATTGATGCGGGGGAAAAAGCAGGGTGTGAGTGCGTGTCACAATCATTTCCTGACGAAGGAGACAAGGTGGAAGTAATCAGCAGCACGCTGATGCAATATGACAGGCCGTAGAAGCACTGGTACACACTTAAGGGCGGGGGGGGGATTGGGGGGGACATTCCCCCCCATCTCCAACACACCGTGTGAAGGAGGAATGTTTGCAAAAAGGCAACACGAGAGTTGCAAGTGGATTTGCTAAGTTCGGAAAGTTGTGGAGGATTTTTTTTTTTTTCAGTGATGTCATTCATCCCTATGAAGATTAGATGATCCAATTAGACTCTTCAGACCACATCTCCGAAAGACAACACGGTGCTTGAATCTGTTTTCTATTTCCTTGGGTGGAAACTAAAAGCATGCCCGAGCCACTTGTCACTCAACCTTCCACCTCTCAACAGTCGAGAGGATGACGGTAGTGGTGCGTTGAGGCTCTCTGTGGTCTTTTTCCTCCTTCTCGTCCTGACCCTATTGTCCACACGCGCGCACACACGCCTGGAGGTGAGAGCGTGCTGATTGATTGATTGAGGCGCTGGGCTTCATGACGGCTGGTGACATTTCCACACATCCAGCAGAGGCCCATCCCCCAATCCTCATCCTCCTCTTTCTCCTCCGGCATGGAGAGAGAGAGAGAGGGAGGGAGATCTCGGAGGAATTAGGCAATCAGTCAGCAGGGCTGGATTGCACGCAGGCGTGCAAGCAAACGGTTTAACATAAATGAAAACGTCCCCTGTTATGACAAACGATGGTTCTGGAGGATGACGTCGTTTTCATCACGTGTGAGCTCCCCTCACTTCATCGGGGAACACTTGCACACTTTAATGAGCACCAAGAAAATCAATGAACATCTCGAAAGAAATGATTCGGACTTTAAGTTGGTCAGTGACCACGCTCGTAACTCAAAGCAGTGTGTGTGTGCGCCATTTACATTCAAAATTTGGGAGCGTGTCGGTGAATCTATGGCGAGCTGGTTGACTTGTCAGCACAACACCTCCCCTGCAGCCATATTGGATTGTACGGCGTGCCTGCTGCAATTCCTCTGGTTGAGCGAAGCGGCCAATAGAGCAGCGGGGAACGGTACAAAAGACATATGCGGGCGGCGTAAAGCGGCATCCCCGGAGAGAAGAGTGACACCAAGCAGGCGCCCTTCTCCTCCTCCTCCTCCTCCTCAGCGGCATGATTAATAACCTCGACGCCCCATAATCTCTCCATCATCTATCTATGTAAATGCCCCCAGACCTGCAGCGCCAACACTCTTTGACTGATGGCTGCTCCTGCTCTCCTTTTATATCTGTGTGTGTGTGTGTGTTTATTTTTTTTTTTTTGCATATGTCATATTGGCAATTGTGTGAAGGGATGCAAAAAACGAAAAAAAAAATGCTACCTTCTACTCAAAGCTAGTCCTCTTCAACATCACTAGTAGAGTTAGATAGTCGTGAAAGATTGGTATTAATCCAAGTCAATACAGGACCAGTATCACGATATCAATATGACGCCAATACGACTTGGCACGATATCGATGCATCGCAACTAAACACGATATAATACGACACGATGCGATACCACATGTTATCGATTCAATACAGACTCGATCTGGGGCCGTTAATGTGATACTACATTACCGATACCAATGTGAACAGATACGACGTATCCTGATTTGATACCACCTCTGATATTGTTTGGACCAGCAGTGGTCATCTTGAAGGTCTTGACTGCACGCCACTATTGTTTACAAACATTATAAAATCGTCTATAGTTGGTCAACTCCAACTTGCGTTCCCAAATCCTCGCAATCTAGTCATTATCGTGTTGGTCAAAGTAATGGCGGCCAAGTACTCAAGGGAGTCCCATGATAGGAAGTTGGTGAAAAGAGAACCCCTCACACGATTTTTTTTTTTTTTTTTCTGTCCACAATGTTACCTTGGAGCGTCTCCCGCGAGGGCAGACATGTTGTTAATAATGAAGGCAGTGGCTGGAGGCACAGCGAGGCTAAACTTCCTCTAACAAGTGGCTGTGTGACAGCGTAGACATATGCTTCTCGCCGACCCCCCCTTCCCCCAGCCTTCCACGCGTTCGCGCATTTCGCACACGTCCGAGGCGGGCGGACGAGGGGGGGGGGAGACCTCCACTGTCGCCGCCTGCCAAAGGACGATAAATCAAACGCCTAATGGCCGCCAACAACGTGATAATTACGAGCCGGGCCTGCGTGGCATGAAAGGGAATTTTCGCCTTCGAATGTGTGAAGGCGACTGATGGGAGGCCGCTCGGTCGGAGTTTTTGCCACGAAAAAAGAGAACGTCTTTTTCTCCGTGCCACCCACAGACAGGAAAAAAAATCTTTTCGGGGGGCCTTGGTTAAAACTAATCAGCAACTAATCAATTAACTAATCTCCTGCTGGCTGGCCAGAGTCATTTCTCGGTGCCCTCCGAAAGCATTTGAAATAATTCAATTTAAATTATCGTTAGGTTTGCCTATGTATTGCTGTTTCAAAATAATACATGGAAGTTTTTTCTGGCCATTTTTTTTTTTTGGTGGTTGGGTTTGGGGTGTGGATTTGTCAGGTTAGGGGTTGGGGGCGAATCTTGTTTTGATGGCGGCGCTGCTGAGAAAGGGGGCTAGCCAGAGAGGATAGTAAACACTGCCTTTGCACCACATTTAAAATCAATCCTTCCAGCCACGGGCTTCCAAAACCTTCCTCTCTCTCTTTTTCCGTCGCCTTTCTTCTCGTCTTCCTCGCTCCCGTCTTTGTGTTGTGTGTCGCTCCGCCTGATGCAGGCAGCACTTAAAAGACGAACGTGGGGGAGGGCGGAGGGGGGGCTTAGAGTTTTGTGACAGCGGCGCCGGCTTTTATTACCTGCTCCCCTCCCCGACATCAACGCTTTTGCCGCCGGCAGGCAGGCCCCGCCACCCCCCACCCAAAAAAAAAAAGCGGTCAAGTGCACGTGCACAGGTGCGCGCGGTCACGCTGGTTGCACCCTGACGAGCGCGTATAATCGGGCCATTAGCGCGCCGCCCGTCCCAGGGCCGGGGGCTCATTTGCCGCCATCCAAGCTGTTACCTCGACTCATGATTGGCTTCAAGATGAGCTGAATATTTTTTTTTTCCCTTGCTTCTCGGCAAGACTGCATGATCGTGTCGTATTTTGGTCATTAAATGACCAAGAAGCCGCCAAATAACGCAAAACGAGAATTTTTTTAGATGTGGCAATAATGAGCAAATTACTGCTGCGACCGGCCAACAATATTAGGACCAGATATTTTTCATTTGAATATTTTAAACTAATATATTTCCAAGGCTCTGATATGCCCGTTTGTGTGAAATAACATTAATTTTGCCAGGACTAGCCGTGGCATTTGATTGACACTTGACAGATGAGGCTCATAAAATATTCTTGATTAAGACAAAGCAAGGGAGGGGAAAGTCACTTTTTTTTTTAATCTGGATTGAGACGCATTTAGATTCTAGGCTGACTTCTGTTGGCAGTTTATTCCATTTCCATGCAGCATAACGGTAAAATGCTGCTTCACCATGTTTGCTTGAGTCCGCAGACCGTACTGGATTTATATTCAGTCAGTTTTTTTTTAATCCAGCTTTCAAATTTGGCGAGGTTATAAAAAAAAAGAACGCTTCTGACCCCAAAAGTTGAAATCAACAAATTAAGTCTTGTTAAAATGAAAAGTGATGATTGAAATGGATTCGCAAATCGTCATAATCTGTTTTTAATCCACATTTTACATGTCAAAATTTTCATATCTGACTTGTATGAGCTCGGGCCCCTCTTGATGTTTTTCTGAAGAAAGTGTGTGTGTGTGTGTGTGTGTGCGCGTGCGTGCGTGTGCGCGTAGTTAATTGGCATCCAGGCCCACACGAGAGTCATCTTCTAGCTGCGGACTTCTTTCTTTTGACGGCAAAGCTTTCTTCATGCTTGGGTTCCGCCGTCGGCGCAGTGAAAAATGTTGTTGCTAGGCAACAGGCATAACAATGACACAGGTGCTCGCCGCCTCTCTCCCCCCCCCCGTCTTTCATTGTTGATGCCTTCTGCAACCTCCCAGTCTCCGTCACGTTAAACGACACTTGTGCGTCATGTCGGTCTTCTAGAATTGCATTAAATTAAACAAAAATACATTTGGTGCCATTTTGTACAGGAACTTTAAAGCATGTAACAGGTTAAAAACTTTGCCGCAAAAGTTTTAATATGTCACATTTGCTACTATGCTGGATGGGTTCGGCGAATACCCCTCGGTTCGCTACCCGTGCGTTTAGCTATTATCATTTGATGGTGCAGTTTAAAGGCAACTTTAGCAGGCCACCTAAAATGTCGCGCTAGGCCGAATGCGGGCCGTAGACCTCGAGTTTAACACACGTGATGGAACCAAGCCCCTCTTCCGAGAATAAAAAAAAAAAAAAAAAAAGCGCTAGTCCGGTGCTAGCACATTAGCGCTTGCTCCCGTCTCCTCCACGCTCGTGGTTTTCCTCCTCGGATGACTTTGAGCTTCCGTGCCCCTCCCCCTTCTCTCTCCTCCTCTTCCTCACTCACTCACATCGACCCCCCCCCCTCTTCCCCCCACCTCAACCAACAGTCTTTCGCCCCTAATCAGAAGGCTGCGGCCGCCGCCCCCTCCTCCGTCGCCCACGCACGTCCTCCTCATCACCTCACCCCCCCATCGGCTGCCCCCCCATCTCCTTTTTACGCTTGTCCGCTCTCCATCACCCCCCCCCTCCCTCCCTCGTCCTCGCCTGCCGCGACAACCCTGCAGTTAGCAGCTGCCAAAGGCCGATTCTCTTCATCACTCACCCACGCACTTAGCAAGACAACACGTGCGGTCATTCTCCACACGCCGCCACCTGACGAAGTGGGTGGGACGAGGGGTGTTGGGGTGGGGAAGGGGGTCGCATCTCACCGTTGACCCCCGTTTCACGTGTGGCTGGTGGCTGAGAGACACACATGGGCAAACACGTTGGTACTTGCGCAACTCCTTCATACCTTCCGTTTGTGTGTGCGCAAATGGCAAATGGCCCATTACGGGAATCTTCCGAGTGCAAAGCCCGTTTCCCAGCAGTTAGGGAGTGAGGGAGGGGGTGAGGAAGGAGGGTGGGGGTGTGAGGACACCTCCATCCAATCTGATCAACGGCGATATTAATCTGAGCACGAGTCAGGCCCGACGCCGCGGCGTTTGATTAAAAGAGGGAAGAAATATGACGTCATCTATAAATCTGTTTGTCAAAATGTCACGTGGCGGCATGGGGTGGGGGGGGGGCTGTTTCAATGAAAGCAAACATGACATCATAGGAACACAATTTAAGGCAAAGGGCGATTTCATAATCATTTCTTCTCAAAATTAAAAGCATATGATTTTTTTAAAATGCTTTAAAAGAATTTGATTGCTTTTAACCTGGATTTAAACTTCTATTGGCGAACTGGGTTTATATTCCATGAGCATTTCTTGAATAGCAGAACAGTGGTCGACTCCTCAGCACGTCCGCCTCGCAGTACAGAGGTTCCGGGTTTGATCCCGGCTTCGGAATCCAGTATGGAATTTGCATGCGTTGGCCCTCCGGTTTTCTTCCACATTTCAATGCAGCCCGATTGAGCGCTCGCTCCTTTAGAATGGACCAAGCGATATTTGTTTTGCTCTCCTTTGAAACATCATCAGACTAAACAGGGTCGCCCCCTCCGCCCCGCATCCAGCAGCAACTCCAGCCCCTGCAGGGTGAGATTAAAGCTGCAACTTCTATATGCACCAAAAATGGATTTAGTGCGATTTATGAAATCCAAACTTTGGCAATAAATTCCTGGAGACTTTGGCTCTTATTGTCCTGGTGGAGTTTCATTTGCATCTTTTGCATAGATTTAAAAAGAAAAAAAAACTAATTCTATACATCATGACAACAGTAAGCTATTGAGAATATATAAATGTAATTTAGGAATGTCACACAGTTTGCATGTGTTTCAGTTCCGTGTCATGTTTATGTTGTTGTTTTCGGTTTCTCGACATTGCACATTACGTTTCAAAACTGACGGGGGGGGTGAGGGCGGGGCGTGGGTGTTGTCATATCTGGAGCCCGCTCGCTAATTGAGCGCCGCGTTAGACCCCAAGGTCTGCCTGGCTGCCGTTTTCTTAATCCATGGCTGTTTAACGCTGGCTGCGCTTGAGTAATTAAGCAGATAATCTTCAATTAAACTGAGCCCAACCCCACCGCGCACCCCCGCCCAGAGACAGATGGGCCTCGGTGGCTAGGGAGAGGCTCTTCTTTCCCTTCCCAAGCCGCCGCACAGGACGACGGGTGTGCTTGCCATTTTATTTGTGAGTTGACCTCAGCATTTGCGTGGCTGTCACACTCTTTGTTTACACTGCAAAAAAACCCTGAATATTGTACGTGCACACATATGTGTTGTCATACCTTGACCAAACATTTCCAAAAGTGTTCAATAAATGCGCAAAAGAGGTATTTAGTATTTTTGTAAGCCACAGCATTTCAATGTCGAAAGATAAATACGTACTTAAATGATTCAAAATGTAATGAATAATACAAGTTTAAAAAAAAGTACTTCAAATTGAAAGATCATTTTTTTAAATGCTAACATATAAAGTTAAATACAACTGAACTGTACTTCTAAGTAAAAAATGCCCTTTACGCACTGGATTTAAAAAAATAGCTTAATTTGATGATATTTCTTTTTTAATGGCATAATTGTTGCAAATTATTTGTATTTGATGCCGTGATTCCTTCGCAAACCACTAGAGGGATACCGCACACCACCTTTGGTACTGACTTTAAGAATCACAGATTTTCGGGAAGCTAATAGTAAAGCTCAATTTAAGATCTCGAGATGCGCTGTGGAAGTCACAATTTGCCCCCACCACCCCATTATGTGACCGTAACTTATTTTCCGTTAGCTCACTCTGGATTTTAGCCGGCTCGGCAACATGTCCGCCTCGCAGCGTGAGACGGCATGTTAAGTGGATTTAACGCAATTAGAATCGCCATCAAAATTTATTGCACGCTCTCATATATTTAAACATTCTCTTCCCGGGTTATTATTAGAGACACTTTGCACGAGGCAAAGCGGGCTGTTAATTATCTCCAATGTAAAACCATCTACGTCGATACGAGAGGCTCCGAGCGACAGTGCCAGCCGCCACTTTGATGTTGTTGTTGTTTTTACGAGTAGTGCGTCTTTTAACCACTTCTTACTTTTGAACCTTCCAAGTCTGCTGTTTTATTCTGAATATAAATCTTGCTTGTATGTGTGTTTATGAGCTGTGTTAAGTTTTGACTTAGAAAATTGTAATTCCATAAATAGAAATAATTATATTATATATTTATAATATCTTTGGAGAATGTAGTAAAAGCACTGTTACGTTTGTTTGTGTTTGGAAAAAAAGTTGTATGCACATATAATGTTCTAATTTTACGCATTAATCACGATTTTTTTTTAAAAAATAAGGCTGCAAGATGATGACCTTTTCGCACTGCACTTAGTGACGCGCAGCATAGTGGCCAAAAACCAATTACGTACGCCAAGCCCCGAAAAACGTTTGATTCAAGAGCCCCATCACGACGATATCAGAAGACGCAGTAAACAAAAGAGATGCTGGCCGAATGATTTCAAATTCAATCTTTAAGCCAATCTGTTGAGTCAAATCTACCCAGCAACTGAATAAAAACCACCCAGCACTTTTTTGCGTCCATTTACGCATTTCCATTCATTTTATTCTTGAGATTTTTTTTTCTTCTATTCCAATCTCTTTAAGGTATCAACAATGCTCGCCTTCCTCAATTTCGTTTTTCCCCCAGCGTTGCTGTGTGTCCTTTAGTGCACTTGAAATCTATTCCACACAATTGGCAGGAACGGCTCCACGTTGAGGTCGTCGACTAGTAGTCCCTCTGGGTCTCATCAAAACGGCTCTGCCATTAACGTGACCTTACGGGATGCCAACCGGTTATTACCTCATTAAGGTCAGCTATGTTAACCTGGAAGCTGGAATCAATAGTTACTTTCACGATAGCCCTCCAAGCATCAAGTGGTTTGATTTTGGGAGGGGAGGGGAGGGGAGGATAAAGCAAAACAAAAAGCCACCAATGTCCTTTCGACGCTTAATGTGACTGAGTGTGGAATATGAGGCGGCGGGGCCATTTCTCAGTATTTTCCACGTTTAAACGTGATCTGATGCCTCCTCGTTCAATGAGCCCTAAATGAGCCTTTTGAATTCCCATCAGCCAGCGCGCATGCATTTTAGATGCCTTACGGGAGCTGCCATTTTAGCCCGGCGCTAATGATCCGCCAGCGCGTCTCCGCCGCTAACACATATAAACGCCCAGCACTCCCCCTCCCCGACCACTCCTGTTTCCACAGTGATAATTAAGCCATCAAAGCGTGCAAGCGTGCCCATCCTGTGTCTCCAAGGTGAGAATGTGGGCTCACATGTCAAGTGGAGCGCAGCCACCCGTGTGGCTCTTTAAAACGGCGGCACAGGGGACAGGCGGGGGCTGCTTATGTGTGTGTGTGTGGGGGGGGTTGTGTGTGTCATGGCAGCAGCTGCAGGCGGGAAGAGCGCACAGTGTGACGTCAGCCGGATGGCAGATAGCTGCCACGCCAGCAGGGCCGTTTAAAAAAAAAAAAAGGCAAATTAGCCCGATGATCGCGATCACTTTATTACCCTGTGATTGATTGTCTTACTTTTTATCCCAACTTAAAAGCAGCAAGTGGCAGCAGCTAACATATTCCAAAGGTGACGCAATGTTCCTTATTCTACGTAAAACAAAAAAAAGTGGTTAGTGTCACCCAAGCGTTAACAACAAGGATGGGCAACTTAAAAAAAAAACATTGGGTCAAACCAAAAACCCACAACACAATCTATTTTGGTTTTCACCTCCCGAAAAAATCCCATGGGTCACGATCGACATTAAGAAGATCTCACGCCTTTGTTGGTATTCTGCCCATAACGCTTCTACCGACACGCCTAAACCTGAGGGAGGTAATTACGGATGCTTCTAAATCTGCGATGGAGGCGCTAATCAGGAGGCGTTCATTTACGTTTGGAACACGCGCACCCCCTTATCGCTCGTTACGGCGTCAAACCCTGTCGAGCGACCTTTCTCAATCAACAGGTAATGCGTATAAACATGTCCTAACAGCTCCATCATGATGATTGATACCACGCCACGGGAGAGTCGTAATTATTCTCGCCGCGCGACGCCTGGATAACGAACCGGCGTGAATTAACGGCGGAAAAGGTCGAATGGTGGGCATTTCCCGCTACGACGACGTTGATGAGCGCACTTCCTGTTACAGGCATCGCTGCCCACCCCTCCTGTTTGCGTTTATTAAAAAAAATGAAGGTCACCGGAGCGATTAATTGCTGGCTGCGGGGAGCTGATGATGTGCAGATAATGGGGGCGGAGGGATTGGGGGATGGGGCGAGGTGTGTGGGGGGGGTGCAGGTTAGTGGCCACTGGTCCTGGAGGAGAGAGATATAACCTTTTTGTCTCAGCGACGGCAGATATACGAGGCGGGCGAGCGCCGAGGATTATACACCGGTCCTCGCAGCGAGATGAGGGGGATGGAGGAAGATGAGGAGGGGTGGGTGATGGGTTGTGGTGTGTGTGTGTGTGTGGGGGGGCAGCTTGTGACCGTAGAATAATTTCAGCCTCTTTTCCTCCCTAGAGACCACACGCCGTCTGAGCCAACCTGCACACACACACACACATCCCTCCTCCTGCAGCCCCGCCACCGCCGCCGCCACCCCACCACGCTGAGGCGGAGAAGAAGAGACATCCGGCGTCGGCAGGCAGTTAAAGGATTGGAGGCGAGGGGAGAGTGGGGAGGGTGTGTGTGTGTGTGTGTGTGAAGGGAGAGGAGGGGGGCAGATGCAGGTGGAGCGGAGGCAGGGTGTAAGGAGAGAAAGCAGAATCAGGTTCCTGTGCTGCTGCTGTGGCTAAGTGCTGCTGCAAATCATTCCCACATTAGGAATACGGGCAATTAGCACCACAGCATGAGGGCGCATGCGCGCTCACACACATTTGCAAGTGGACACACACACAAACAAAGGACCTTCCGCCCATCAGCACTGTTAAAAATTAAAAGGAATGTGACCTCCTGTATACTCACTCAATAAAAATATACACATAAATTTTACCACACATACCAAACATGGGGGGGGGGGTGACTACAAAACATGCATATACTGTGTAACCATGTATATTCCAAAAAATTTAATTCATGGCCACCAAATAGAACGCACCTATAAAATGGGTATAAATGGGAAACTTTCGGCTGTATGTGCCCTGCGTCAATGATACGCTGACTTTTGCTATTTATGGCCCAGCGTGGTCCTCATCCATCCCCACAGGGTCTGCTGAAATGTTTTTAGTGGCCATGTAATGGGCATAATGTACACACAAGTTGAATATGGTGTCAGGCCAGACAATTGACATTTGGCTATTTTCAGATTTTTTTCTTTTTCAGGAATCTTTTGTGTCGCTAATCTTTCTTTATCAGCATTTTTTTTTTTACAAATTTTTGGCGTTTGTAAAAAATATATATATATATTTTTTCTGATCCTTTGAGATATTTTTGACCCACCCCCAACCATTACAAAAAAAAAACACTTTACCCTCTTTTGCTGACCCAAACATCCAGTTTATTCATGCTAATAATATCAAACCCACAAATGAGTCCTCTGTGTGCACGTTACTCCTATTCCATGGCTAAAAATTAGCTTTTTGGGCACATTATTTATATTGGAACCACAATATAAAAAAAATTCCCTGTTTCATGTCTGCGGCTTCGTACACAGGCAAGGATGCAAAAAAAATAAATACGACCCCAGTTGCCGTTCCACCTTCAGAACGCCACCTTAAAAGATTATCTCGGTTATTTCACCGCCACTGAGCCGGCACTAATAGTCCGAGGCAGATATTGAAGAGCAGCTCGCGCGCAGGGGCCGCAGAGATCTATTAGAAATTCCCATCTACGCGCCTCATACATATTGATTTCTGACACCAAGCAGCAATGAAAGGCCCGCGGGGAATAATATATTTAGCAGGGTTTGCAGTGAGCGGGTCACAGAGTGCATAAAGATTAGCCGCGCGGGCCCCTGACAGGACCAGGCTGGAGCCCAAATTGTCGACAGGCACGAAATAATGATGGATTCCAAACTTTTGCTGTATTGTTGATGTTGAAAAGTAGCAAACTGGCTCTATTTTGAGTGAACTAATGTAGCCATGCGAGAGGGTTAAAAAAATCAGGGACACTCAATGTGTGATGTGGAGACAAACCAAACTTGTTTTTTTTTTTTTTTTTTTTTTTGGAGTGCATGAAAATGCATTGTAAAAATGTGTCTTCTGACGTTTCAAATTTTTCAAAGATGAATAAAAATGAAAAAGTGATAAATGGTGGCAACAAAGGCAATTTGACAGATAGTGTACAATTCTTCATTGATGCTCATTGAATTATCATGATTACCAAATGATCATTATATTATTTTCCAATAACACACGCAAAAAATAACATTGCAAAATTTGGGAGGTGAGGATTTTTCTGCACCACTGTAACGGATTAATGGCATCCCCATTCATTTCAATGGAGAACGCTGATGTGCCATCCAATTCACATGAGCACCACTCTTTCTTTTTGTGTTATTTCCTCAGGGGACTGTCTGGTGGTGGTGGATGACGCCATGTTGGCGCGAGTGTGGCAGAGGACGGCGTCAAGGCTCTGACCTGAGGGATTGAACGATGAGCTTGTCCAGGTGAAAGGCTAATTGCTCGGAAGCGTGCGAGAGCGGCACCCGACTCCTCCCTCCGCCTCCCTCCACTCTCATCCATCCATCCTGCCTTCCCCTCCATCTTTTGCATGGCCCACCGCCATTGCCATTACCGCCTCTTCTGTTTTTTTTCTCCACGGCTCTCCCTCCCTCCCTCGCGCCGCCTCTAAAGCGGCACTCGGCAGCCTCTTCACAAATTACAATCGCTCAGGGTTTAGGCAATTGGCGCAAATGGCGGGACTGCATGTAAGGATTGGAAAGGGAAGGGAGGAGGGCGGGCTGGAAGGGCTGCAGGGGGAGCCTTGGGTGAGAGGGTGGCTGGGGGCGTGAGGCGTGGGGGACTGGAATTAAATTACCAATTCAATGGCTGAAGCGGCGCGTGACAGCGACGAGGCGTGGACATAAGATGGTGATGAGGCCACAAGGATGCACAACTTCGCCTCCGGTGTGCCAAGATTTGGTCTACTTCGTGCACTTTAGAATGCAATATTCTTTTATTGTGTTAGCAGATTCGGCCCAGCGGTAGCATCCTCGCTAAAGAAATTGGCTGCTGGAGTAAAAAGATTTAAATGAAATTTACAACAACAACAAAAAAAACAATCCCAAACTCACTCTGCTGTTGGCCGTCCGACCTTTGCTTGGCTCTAGTACGTTTGGAGATGCTTACCCATGTTTGGTACAATTCAAGCGCCATCTTGCACAATACAAACAAATACAGTAGATTGAAATAATCCACAGAAGATGACCGGACACGTGGAATTCTTACCACGAGCCCTTCTTGACGTTTGTTAATGCACAGCAAATTCTAATGGGGAGATTATGCTTCTCTTTGGGTAATCTTGATTTTATAACACTTATAGTAGTTTTTAAATAATGTGTATGCATATATACGCCTAAATATTGTTATCCAATACATCTACTGCAATTTCACATTAGATTGCTGGTTTGAAATTTACTTTTAATGTTATTTTTAAATAAACATTTATGTTCAAACTTGTCTGGTGTTTTATTCCTTGTTTTTATATTCGCCAATTAAAACACAAAAATCAGACATTTGGTTAACTGCTTTATATGACAATATGTGTTTTACGTTGTTATAGGAGTTGGTGTCCCCCAAAACAACAAATGTCGGCATAATGAGTGTTTTGCAACCTTTTATTCAAACACAAACACATGCAGTATAATACCACTGTTAACTAAAAAGGTCGAACTAGCTGACTGGTTAGTGACTGGCGTTCTTGCCCAGTAAGACCCTGGTTCGATCCCAGGTGTGGGCATATGCTAAACTGTTCTTTTAGAATTGGAACCTCGCATATGCAAGTATTTATGTAAATACTTAAGTGGCCCCACCTCCAAGTTGGCGGAACAAACCAATGGATTTGACCAATGAACTTCATAAGGGAAAAAGCTAAGGTGAAAAGTGCCACACCCGCCCTCACCCCCACCTCCTGATGTTTGATCTGTGACGTCACTTGGACACTCCATTAGGTACACCGCCATTTTCAAGTGTACCTAATAACAGGCCACTTTATTAGGTAAATATCATGGTCAAAGGTTACAGTTGTCAAGCTCTAGTCCTCGGGGCCGCATTCCAACATGTTTTCCAAGATTCCTTTGTTAAGTGCACCCTAGTGATGTCACAGATCAAACAGCCAATCAGAAAGTGGGGGTGTGACTCCCTCGTTAAGTGCAGGTGCGTGAAAAGTTTTAGCCACTTTCACGTTCAAAAGAAGCTAAAACTTTTCACGCACCTGCACTTAACGAGGGAATCACACGGACACTCCATTAGGTACACTGCCATTTTCAAGTGTACCTTATAACAGGCCACTTTATTAGGGAAATATTATGGTCAAAGTTCACAGGTGTCAAGCTCTAGTCCTCAGGGCCGCATTCCAACATGTTGTCCAAGAGTCCCTTGTTAAGTGCACCCTAATAAAGTGGCCTGTTATTAGGTACACTTGAAAATGGCGGTGTACCTAATGGAGTGTCCAAGTGACGTCACAGATCAAACAGCCAACCAGAAAGTGGGGGTGTGACTCCCTCGTTAAGTGCAGGTGCGTGAAAAGTTTTAGCCACTTTCACGTTCAAAAGGAGCTAAAACTTTTCACGCACCTGCACTTAACGAGGTAATAACACGGACACTCCATTAGGTACACCGCCATCTTCAAGTGTACCTAATAACAGGCCACTTTATTAGGGAAATATGATGGTCAAAGTTCACAGGTGTCACGCTCTAGTCCTCAGGGCCGCATTCCAACATGTTGTCCAAGAGTCCCTTGTTAAGTGCACCCTAATAAAGTGGCCTGTTATTAGGTACACTTGAAAATGGCGGTGTACCTAATGGAGTGCCCAAGTGACGTCACAAATCAAACAGCCAATCAGAAAGTGGGGGTGTGACTCCCTCGTTAAGTGCAGGTGCGTGAAAAGTTTTAGCCACTTTCACGTTCAAAAGGAGCTAAAACTTTTCACGCACCTGCACTTAACGAGGTAATAACATGGACACTCCATTAGGTACACCGCCATCTTCAAGTGTACCTAATAACAGGCCACTTTATTAGGGAAATATTATGGTCAAAGTTCACAGGTGTCAAACTCTAGTCCTCAGGGCCGCATTCCAACATGTTGTCCAAGAGTCCCTTGTTAAGTGCACCCTAATAAAGTGGCCTGTTATTAGGTACACTTGAAAATGGCGGTGTACCTAATGGAGTGTCCAAGTGACGTCACAGATCAAACAGCCAACCAGAAAGTGGGGGTGTGACTCCCTCGTTAAGTGCAGGTGCGTGAAAAGTTTTAGCCACTTTCACGTTCAAAAGGAGCTAAAACTTTTCACGCACCTGCACTTAACGAGGTAATAACACGGACACTCCATTAGGTACACCGCCATCTTCAAGTGTACCTAATAACAGGCCACTTTATTAGGGAAATATGATGGTCAAAGTTCACAGGTGTCACGCTCTAGTCCTAAGGGCCGCATTCCAACATGTTGTCCAAGAGTCCCTTGTTAAGTGCACCCTAATAAAGTGGCCTGTTATTAGGTACACTTGAAAATGGCGGTGTACCTAATGGAGTGCCCAAGTGACGTCACAAATCAAACAGCCAATCAGAAAGTGGGGGTGTGACTCCCTCGTTAAGTGCAGGTGCGTGAAAAGTTTTAGCCACTTTCACGTTCAAAAGGAGCTAAAACTTTTCACGCACCTGCACTTAACGAGGTAATAACATGGACACTCCATTAGGTACACCGCCATCTTCAAGTGTACCTACATAATAACAGGCCACTTTATTAGGGAAATATTATGGTCAAAGTTCACAGGTGTCAAACTCTAGTCCTCAGGGCCGCATTCCAACATGTTGTCCAAGAGTCCCTTGTTAAGTGCACCCTAATAAAGTGGCCTGTTATTAGGTACACTTGAAAATGGCGGTGTACCTAATGGAGTGTCCAAGTGACGTCACAGATCAAACAGCCAACCAGAAAGTGGGGGTGTGACTCCCTCGTTAAGTGCAGGTGCGTGAAAAGTTTTAGCCACTTTCACGTTCAAAAGGAGCTAAAACTTTTCACGCACCTGCACTTAACGAGGTAATAACACGGACACTCCATTAGGTACACCGCCATCTTCAAGTGTACCTAATAACAGGCCACTTTATTAGGGAAATATGATGGTCAAAGTTCACAGGTGTCACGCTCTAGTCCTAAGGGCCGCATTCCAACATGTTGTCCAAGAGTCCCTTGTTAAGTGCACCCTAATAAAGTGGCCTGTTATTAGGTACACTTGAAAATGGCGGTGTACCTAATGGAGTGCCCAAGTGACGTCACAAATCAAACAGCCAATCAGAAAGTGGGGGTGTGACTCCCTCGTTAAGTGCAGGTGCGTGAAAAGTTTTAGCCACTTTCACGTTCAAAAGGAGCTAAAACTTTTCACGCACCTGCACTTAACGAGGTAATAACATGGACACTCCATTAGGTACACCGCCATCTTCAAGTGTACCTAATAACAGGCCACTTTATTAGGGAAATATTATGGTCAAAGTTCACAGGTGTCAAACTCTAGTCCTCAGGGCCGCATTCCAACATGTTGTCCAAGAGTCCCTTGTTAAGTGCACCCTAATAAAGTGGCCTGTTATTAGGTACACTTGAAAATGGCGGTGTACCTAATGGAGTGTCCAAGTGACGTCACAGATCAAACAGCCAACCAGAAAGTGGGGGTGTGACTCCCTCGTTAAGTGCAGGTGCGTGAAAAGTTTTAGCCACTTTCACGTTCAAAAGGAGCTAAAACTTTTCACGCACCTGCACTTAACGAGGTAATAACACGGACACTCCATTAGGTACACCGCCATTTTCAAGTGTACCTTATAACAGGCCACTTTATTAGGGAACTATCATGGTCAAAGGTCACAAGTGTCAAGCTCTAGTCCTCGGGCCGCGTTCCAACATGTTTGCCAAGTGACCCTCGTTAAGCGCACCTGCGTGAAAAGTTTTAGCCACTTTCACGTTCAAAAAGAGCTAAAACTTTTCACGCACCTGCACTTAACGAGGGAACCACTCGGACACTCCATTAGGTACACCGCCATTTTCAAGTGTACCTTATAACAGGCCACTTTATTAGGGAAATATCATGGTCAAAGGTCACAGGTGTGACATCACAGGACACCTCTAGTCCTCAGGGCCGCGTTCCAACATGTTTTCCAAGATTCCCTCACCCCCACTTTCTGATTGGCTGGTTGATCTGTGACGTCACTTGGACACTCCATTAGGTAGAATGCCATTTTCAAGTGTGCCTAATCACAGGCCACTTTATTAGGGAAATATCATATTCAAAGCTGAACTGAAAGTGAAAAGTGCCACACCCGCCCTCACCCCCACCTCCTGATTGGCTGGTTGATCTGTGACGTCACACGGACACTCCAATAGGTACACCACCATTTTCATGTGTACCTCATAACTTCATGTATTTTTTGTACGTGTCAAGAATGTGTATTTGACTACTTGGTCTTTATTTTGGGGGACACCAACACATATTACACAACGTAAAACACATACATATTGTCATATAAAGCAGTTAACCAAATGTCAGATTTTTGTTTTCATGCCCAAAAAAAATAAAAACAAGGAATAAAACACCAGACAAGTTTTAACAGGTTTTAATGTTTATTAAAATAATAATAATAATAAAAGTACATTTCAAACCAGCAATCTAATGTGAAATTGCAGTAGATATATTGGATAACAATATTTAGGCGCATATATGCATACACGTTATTTTAAGTGTTATGAAATAAAGATTACCAAAAGAGAAGCATAATCTCGCCGTTTTTGCATAACGGGGCATCCCTTCATGCAATAAAGTTAGCCGTTAGCTTGGAGAAAACGTGCATAAAAGAAGTGCTGTTTCAGTGAGTGGTTCTTTCTTTCCTTGGCAAATTGTAAATCTACATTCTGGCTTACATAGTTCACGCTAGGAGACGCAACACGTTCACTGACTGATCCGTTGATGCACGGGAAGGCAGTTCACCCATTAACTCGTTCGCGAACGGGAAAGTCAAGCGTGCGTCCTTCACCGATCCGTTCTCGCGATGAACTGGAAACGAACGGGAAATGCAATTCACTACTCGTTCGTCAACAGGAAGTGACGTCATTTTCTTCTTCGTTTTGCTTTACGGTGAGGTGGCACCCGCTTTAATGCGCATTACCGACACTTACTGGTTGAAGTCATGAACTGAAAAAAGAACGAATCACTTTAGGAAATGATTCGTTCACTGAAAGACATCCGTTCTTTTGAACGAATTGTTCACTCACGAGCCAAGACTAACGTTTAGCACTTTGCGATTGAGTTCAGCGGGGGCCTCGCCCAGAAGGTCCCTGGAGGCGACGTCAGCGGCGGTACGACGGCGCGGTGGGCGGGAACGCGCTGTCAAAATTAGATAATAAAGCACCGTGGCGCTGGCGGATAAATGCGTGCGAGAGGGCATCCATCTTGCAGAAGCGTGGCTGCCGGGGAGGATGCTGCTAAATGACAGTGTGTGCGTGTGTGCGTGCATGTGTGTGCGTATCAAAGAACCAATGAGAGGCCAACTTGCAGCTCAGCTCTCGCTCTAAAATCCCATAGAATTATGATTCGAGTGTTTATGCAGGGAGCAAGGAAGACAAGAATGGGGGGGGGGGGGGGTGGAATTGTAGGGGGAGCAGAAATGGATGAAGAGAGGGAAAGAGGAAGACGAAGGGGGAGAGCCGTGGCAGAGATCGAGGGATGACGGCCGGAAATTAAATGTCGACGGGGCACTTAACCTTTCCCTTATAATGTGAGCTCTGCTGAACCAGCACTGCTGCCTGATGCTTCGTCGATACTCTTAATTAATGTGCGGCCTGACGTCGTTTTGACAGTATGTGTACAAAATGGATGAGTGTGGAGGGGGGGGGGGGGGGGGCGATTGATGAATATCTTGGAGGGGGGTGTCCAGTTGTACTTGATGAGTTGAGGTTCACTAACCAAACTCGACCTTCTGATTTCACTCACTAGGCCACGCCCCCTCAAAGCACACCTTTTTTTATTCACTTTAATATGCTTGAATACAGTAGTCGTTTTTGTTGTTCATTAAAACATTACACTGGTAAGTAAAGGCACCATGGCATTCATTTGATCGTTTAAATCTTAAAGTGTTTTGTTTTTTTTTAAATAAAAGCTCACAAAATAAGATCTTGGTCGTCTTTGTCATATGACAAAAACATTTTGAATGCTGAAGGGTTTGGGCAAAACAAAAGCCTTTTTAAAATCTGCCTTTTCTTTGACTAAATTGCTGGTGGCCGCACGGTTCTCCATTTGCAACTTTTTGTTTTCGTGCTCGGTGCGGCCCGCGTCGTCAATAACGGAATAGTGATTCATCATTTAATTATGATTTGACAAATGCTCGCGCCTCCTCGCCGCTCGGCGTCCCTCCTCCCTTTCAATTCTCCGCTCTGCCAAACTGTCACGCGCTGCCCTCATGGGATTAATTCGAGCTGTCTGTCTTTGTGAGGCTGCCGGCGGTCTATGGGGTGGGAAGGGGGAGAGGGGAGAGGGGGCAAGACTGGAGTGAGGGGGGGGGGGACACTGTCAACGAACACACGGGCTGACACCGAGGACGTAACGCTCGCCCGCCTGCCCCTGCCGCCCTTGTTATTGTTTTCACCTTAACCCCCTCGCTACCGGGGGACCCCATCTGGATATCATGTCGGTATGGGGTCGGTGTATGTGTGGCTCGGGTGGGGGCAACCAATGATGAACCTCGATATAGAGCAGAACGCTAATACTAAAATGGCTTCGATTTCAATTAACTATTCATCCATTCATATTTTTACCCGTTCTCCACTATTCAATGAAACATTTTCCTATATGCCTTTTTGGGAGTCTTTCTATACTTTCCTATGATGCCACAAGATGGCGCCAGAGTTGGGTATTTGTATCTACTCCACTTGTTTTTTTTAAGCTTTTTTCTCATCGTAAAAAAAAAAATATATTTTTTAAATTAAAAACTCCCCTATAGAACAAATGCAAAAAGATAAAGTATTATTAAACAGTAAAAATATTCTGCCTGTAAGTTATTTTATTCATTACAATTTTATTTGAACTAATTGGCTGATTAATTGCTTATCAGGATTTTGTTCTGTCAAATAGTGGGATTGGTATCAATCTCTGATGAGGAATTTACCCAGTCTAGCTTCACAAGCATCACTCAAAGAGAATTCCACTCATAGCGTGTGGAGACACACAAAAAACCCCGTCAAAATCGACAAATCAATAGAGGCGTGCTCGCATCTGCAGGCGTTCAGATGCAGAATTTGGCGGCGGATGAAATAAAAAAAAGCCAACAGATAAAACCGAGCCGCCTGGCGCCGCGCCGCGCTAATGGGCGGCCATTAAAACAAGGAGCGTTGGAGGTGAGCCGGAGCGCCCGTGCAGTCAAATCCGGCAGGCCTTCGCCCCAGCTGGAGAGATAAGGTTTAATACCAGCCACGCCGCCTGGCCTTATCTTCCCTGCTGATGGAGAGAAGAGGAAGGGAGAGGAAAGGGATGCGGGCGGGGGTGGTGGTGGTGGGGGGGGGGGGACAAAAACAAGTGTCTTGCAGGCACCGCGTGCGTGCGTTCTCTCGCCGTTGGCATAGAAACTAATCCACGTTCACATTTAGCACCTGACTCGTTTATTTCCACCCTGGTGCCATTCGGGGTGGGGGGGGGTGAGCGTGGGGGAGCTTTCTCCAACTCATAATGAGGCCCAGAGGAGGTAAGAGAGGGCCGCACGGTTGGGGGGCGAGCGGGCCGGAACCTTCAGCCTTGGACATGTCTGCATGGTGATTGGTTTGCTGCAAGTTGTTGGGCAACGTGGCATTTTGCAGGGTTACAGCAAGGTTGGGCTTTCAATTGACTCTTGGGCCTTTTTGTCAGGAGCTGTCATTTTTCATGTCATTTTGGCTTACCTTTATTCTTGTTTCTGTCGCAGGGATTGAAATGAGACTTAGGGTTCCAAATTTGGGTCTACCAGTGGGAGGTCGCTGCCAGGTGCAATTTAGGGTTCAGTGTTTTGCTCATGGACACTTCGACATGGTCACCAGGGATGAGGATTGAACCCACAACCTGCAAGTTGGGAGACAAGCGCAGGGTTTTGATGTAAGGTTAGGGTTCTAAAATAGGGTTTTAATCAAAGAGGCAGGGTTTTAAGAGTTTTAATCTTGTGTTAGGGTTTCAAAGTACATGGAACTTGAATAAATGCACCCACAGCGGCTTTTCACCAGTGAACTAAATGAGTCTTTTCCAATCTTTATTGAACCAAAGCACTCCTTTTATTTTATATTCCGACAAGCACTAGCATCCAATCAGATTGCGCTAATGTCATTTCTAGATTGCAAACTGTAGTTACGTCTCTTTCAGAATTTTGGCTCGGCGTCATTTTCCCAGTGGGGAAATGGTGAACGTCGCCCTGCACTCTGCTGGCACGGCGTCTTTCGCTTGGACACGTTTTGACGTGCGGACGCGCTAAGCCGCAATATGGCGCGCAGACAGCTATTTTGGCAGCGGCAGAATACGACGGCGGCGGTGGCGTGAAGGCGAGGCGATTTCACGTCGTGTTTGCGCAAGCGGCGGTGCTGCAGCCTGACGGGCTTAGCAAGGTGTTTATTTTTTTCCCCCTTGACGTGGGCCGCGCTCTCACGTCACTCCTTTTATTTCCCCCGATGGCGCCCCCCCCCCAAAAAAAAACACCCCCCCCCCAAAACACCCCCACCGCACAATCTCAGTCTGCCGTGACATTAGTCAATGAGCTAGAAGGAGGAGGAGGCTGCTGGAGAGCCATCTCGCGTTATCCGCTTTCCACACCCCGTGCGTGCGCGTGCGTGCGTGTGCGTGCGCGTGTGTGCTCACAATAGCCTCTCAAAGACCTTGGGATGTGTTACCGTGCAAGGCTTTTCCCCGTGGCCGTCCTTCAACTCCCCGCTTGCGTGTCTTCCCAAGATCTCTTGTTCCCGTGCCGGCGATGTCACAGCCCCTTGTGCCTAATTAGGGACTCGGGACCCCCGCAGCACTATTCAATTAATGCCGCACATCTTTTCACCACACCCCATAATGCTCTTTGGAACCTTCCTGCAGGAGGAGCAGGTAGAGAGGATCTTGTTAGGACAACACGGACAATACATGACCTCTACAGAAATGTTCCTACATGAAATTTGATGCATTTAATCCAACCACCGCTCAGTCAACAACAGTTAATGTATTCATTTTTTTGGTCTTTTTTTAATTGATTGATTTTATTTAGTGATTTTTTTATTATATTTTTTCACTTTGACCGTGAAATAATAGTAAATAATAAAAGTGTTTGCAAGAACAACACACAGAAAAATGTTGCCAATTCTCAAGGGAAGGGGTTTGACCAAAAAAAAAAAAATCAGTGCAGGAGCTCGAGCGTTGTCGGCGGTGCGTGTTTCCGGCCCATTGAGGAGGCGTGAAGCAAAACGGCGCAGAAAGACAAATGAGTGCGTAGCCGTGATGTCACTGCGGGGGTGCGGGAGGGATTGGGGATGGGGGTCCATTCAGGCACGGCACTGAGAGTGAGAAAGCGTCATCATCATTTCGCCTCGCAGCGAGGCACTTAACCTACAGCAGCCCTGATGGAGCAGCCTGTCGAGCTGACCACCTAACTCGCATTTGCCGGAAGAATTCGCCTTTATTCCTCCTCACAGGTTTAGTCTGGCTGTTCACAATAAAATATTTTTTTCCCCCCAACTCTCAACAACTAATCATCAATACAATTCAGCAACGGAGGTGGAATCGAACCCGCGCCCTCTGAACTGCGAGGCGGACATGCTAACCAGTGTGTGTGTTTTAATAAAAAAAAAAATATACAACTCAAAATTATTGTAATTTATAAACAACACTAATAACACAAAATGTAACAATTCCAACTGCGTGGCATAATTTGTCCTTTGGCTCCTTCAGCTATACCTGCGTTGGCCACCAGGGGGCAGTATAGTATGTGGGTCATTATCTAATTGAACAAATAGCAGTAAAGACAAAGCCCTTTGAAGTTCTTTTGGAAAAATCAATCAATTTCAGCGTCGCCGATCGGATTGCGTTCGACTTTGGAGGCGATCCATTCTATTTCTCGGAGCTAAATATTGCGCGTGCTAAATCGCTAATCATCACCTTGTCTTGTCCTCATGCATGTGCAGCTGCAGGTGGCGCGCGGCGCATTTATGAAGGTCCCTCTGCATACAAGCACCTGCTACTGCTGCTGCTGTTGCTGCTGCTGGGAAAGCAGCTGTAAAAAAAATAAATAAAAAAAATCATGCAATTGCAGTATTGCAAATATCACGTCAAGCTTACACGCATACATAATAAAACGACGGCCTGGCGAGGACACCTCAGAGAATGAATGATTCTTATCTCCCTCCTGTCAAATGATTCAATTACACTCAGCCAGACAGGAAATGAGAGATTTTATGTGTGAAGTATTTTGCAGGCGTGGGTGGCGTGAAAGGGCTTCTTAATGAAGCACGCCAGCCCGCGAGCTTGTAATGAAGATATCTGACGGATGGGAGAATTGCTGTGACCTGACCTGACCCCACACACACCCACACACATACAACGTCATGCTGCAAAAAGTGAAACTAAAGTAAATGGTGCCATCCAAAAGGCACCACAAAGCTCCTCAATTCACTGACATAGTTCAATGGCAGCAAAATGTCACAAGGTGGCATCCAAGCACTACTTTTGCTTAGTTAAGCAGCTCAGGTCACTTGGACAAAGTTCCTTGGTTGTAAAACAGCATCAAAGCACTACATTTGTCTAATTAATGCTCTTCAATTTACTTCAACCTAGATTGTTTGCAAGATTACAAAAAACAGCAGCAAAAGATTTTTCTAGATGAAGGGCCGCAGCTCACTTCGATATAGTTCCTTGGCAAAGCACTTCTTTTATATAAATATGGATGGATGGATGGATGGATGGATGGATGGATGGATGGATGGATGGATGGATGGATGGATGGATGGATGGATGGATGGATGGATGGATGGATGGATGGATGGATGGATGGATGGAGGATGATCTAGGCTCTGGAAAGTAAGCAGTGATGGTTTGCACATCAGAGGAAGTTCTGCTTTTAAATCTTTTGTGTGGAGTTTGCATGTTTTCAATGAAGAGAGGTTAAAATGGGCTGGTAAAGAGTAACTTGTTTTTAAAAAAAAAAAAAAAAACCATGAACAATAACAACAAGTTCAGTAGTTTTCTTCACAGGAAGTGTTGGTGTCCACATCACGGCCATCATGCTCACGCACCTGTAAATACAAACTCTTGCTATGTCTCCTCCTCTCATCACAAGCGTCTCTCCTCCCTCGGCTTCACGGCCCTCCCGATGAAATGTTGTGGGCCGCCTGTGACAGTAATTGAGGGAAGCTGGCCGGAACAAGATGGAGGGAGGGGTGGAAGGAGGTATAAGAGGAAGGATAGAAGGCGGCAGATGAGAGGAGCGACGGAGGGCGGGGGGGGGGGGGGGGGGGGGGGGGGGGGGCATTCATCTGAGACCCATGGATGTGGAATGGCATATTACAGCTCTAATGTGTAATTAGATAGATAGGGAATAAGGTTAGTGTGTGCTGAGGAGGAGGAGGAGGAGGAGGGGGGTGGGTTGGGGGAGTTGCTGACATAGCTACGGGCGCAGTGCCATCTAGTGGCGAGGGGTCATATATGTTCTGAGGCGCGTGATGAGAGGGGATCAAATGAGGCGCTAAAAATGATTTATGAAATATTGCCACGCATGCCTGAGACAAATGGCTTGGAATCAAGTGACATTTATACCAAGTATCAATTTTATACCATATGCTTTATACCAACATGGAACGTTGAAATAAAATATATCATACTCACCAGAGATGTTGATTACGCAATGCAGATGGCTACAATGGTGCTTGCTTTGCTATAGTCCAAGTTGGCTGCAACAAGTTTTGCTTCAACCAGCCAATCAGAGGATGGAGAAATGATGATGTCATCAAGGCTCAGCGCTCTCACCTAGTGCAAGTTTTTGTAATTTACAAAAAAAGGCCAATGTAAATTATATCAACTTTGATACTATTAATGTAACCTTCAACATGTACAATTCAATTGGGTAGAAAAAGTTTTTCAAGAAGGAAAGTAAAATGTGGTTGCACAAGTGTGCACACCCTCTTGTAAATGGGGTTAGAGGCTGTTAAGAATTTGCATTCAAACCGCTGTCAGTGAGCCTCTGCCCTGCCTGTGTCTCTCTTCTCCACTATCTCACTTTAAAAAATTGGAATTTATAGAATTTTGCAGCGGTTTGTCATAGTTCAAAGTGGCTCGAGAAACGCCCACAAATCAAAATGCTCAGCACAGTCACATATTTTAACCGTGTGTGCGCATGCGTGCGAGTGTACCGCTATGGTTCCATTACATGGGCCAGTGACTTCATCACTCTTCCAGTTTCCCCTGATGTCTCATATAGCCTGAAGGGATGGTGTTGATGTGAGGGAAGGGGGGTTATGAGTCTTATGACTGATCCCCCCCCCCCCCCCCCCCCCCATTCTGACTTCCACGTGCTACCTTTGCAAGTGTTATCTTTCTAATTAGAGCAGTGATGCTACATTCCAGTCGGTTAAAGTGGAAGCTAGAAACATGCACGCTGGTGAGCTGCAGGACTGGGCAAATGGACTTGAGACGATCAAACAGTGCCCTCTAGAGGCGAAACCGTTTAACGTGCTCAAAGAACGAGCTAAGGCAGTGGTTCCCAAACTTTTTCAGGCTAGCGCCCCCTTGGCTTCCCAGTGAATTCCTAGCAGTAGGCGGAGACACTCTGTACCTTTTGCCAGCCAATCGCAGGCCACGCAGAGACAAACAACTGCTCACACTCACAGCTACAATTTGGAGCGCTTAGTCGGCCGATCAAGAACGTTTTTAGAACTTGGGAGGAAACCGGAGTGGCCAGAGAAAACCCATGCAGGCACGGGGAGAACATGCAAACTCCACACAGGGAGGGCCGGAAGTGGAATCGAACCTGCACCCTCCAAACTGTGAGGCGAACATTCTAACCATTTTGCTAAACAATGCACGGCTGTCACATCTGTCAAGTCAAACATTTGGACTTACGTTGTGATCCCTTTACAAATCCACCTGTTTAAACTGCGTGGCCGCATGTCGAGACGCCGCCGATGATGTCATCGCCGGTTAATCATTAGCCACGCACACTGGAGATACGTAAAGATGTCTTTTATGGCAGTTTCAGTCTGCCGAAAAAAAAACAACACAAGCTACATTGGATGTTTTGATCCGGTTCACTTAGCGGCTGGAATATGATTGATGCTAACGTGCGCTAAGTAAGCCAATGCAAACACTAAGCACTAGTTTTGCGTCTTTAGTTCAAGTGTGTGGTGACGTGACAGACGTGGTCACCGCTGGCTATGTGGGCGCTGGCCACTCTAACATTTATTACGCGGAAGAGAAGGCCATCCTTCCTCACGCCTACGGTTTTGCGCTCTGCCTGCATCCGGATACAAGCAATCTGTGGTCTTGTGTCCTTCCGACACACTCACTCACACACACGCACACACACACGCACACATTACGAGCGCACTCATAAGATGCCACTTTACAATTCTCCATCAGACTATTTGCTAACTCAAACTGAATATTAAATAAAAAAAAAAAAAGCATATGACCACAAACATTACACACACACAAACACGCCTAACAGACAAACAATCCTGGAGGGGACTTCCAGAACAGTGCACCTCCACCCACGCTCAACATCCGTGGCTGTAGGCTGTGAAGCCTCAAGACAAGTTTGCATTCCACACATGTCTGCTCACAGGACCTCAGATATATAAATGGGATTGACACAACTTACACATATGAGCCACAGACTTACCAAATACAGTAGACACACACACACATTACTTTGCGGGTTCCAGGTTTACCATTCTTCTTTTTTTTTGTCGAGTAAACTTTTTTTTCTGCTTCTAATTTATTTTGCACTCTCTTCCTCTAGTTAGCAACACTACAATTAAAAGAGCAAAATTCACCTGCATGCCAAAAAATTTACATTTTTGTCATGCAGGACGATGGATGTCATAGACAGAGGCTTGCCCATAAGGCTATTTTTTGTTGTTGATGATTTTAAAATAGCTAATCTTGGCAGTTCAATTTACTAGGGGATTATTTGATCAGTATATCGGTGTGCCTTTAGCTAGCGAGATGACACAATTTAGCTGTTTAGTCTGTGTGAGTGTCTTGGTGTGAAACGTGGCCAACAGCAGCTCCTTGACAGTGTCCTTATTTTGTTTCTTTGTGTTTAACTGGTTGTCTCGTTCAATAAACAGCCAGAATTGCAAATCGGCAACTGTGCCCACGGTGCAAATTGTCTTCACTTGTCTTGGCTATCGGCTATTGTCTTCAACACAGATGACATTGTGTTCACATAACATGGGCGCACATAACAATTCCAACTATTTCATTGTCTGGTGAGGAGGTGCTTTCAATCCACTAGTTTTGTACAGTTCAGTGTTGTATTATAATCTCCTTAGCAATATCAAATCCTCAGAGGTCACCACACCATAAAATGTTATTGTTGTCACGTGTTGCATTATGGCTGTTGCCGAAATCTGCATTAAATCCCGGCTCGTCAATACTGGCCTCTGATGCATAATGCCAATCAGGGCAAAGTGCTGACCTATTAAATCACAGACGTATGCACATTCCTGCTGGATTACCTTGCGAATGGCGTTAATTCGCTCGTTCAGTTTACAACTTATTTTATCTGATAAGGGAAGGCCACGTGATGACTTTGTTATAGTTTCCTCGTGTTACTCTTTGTGCTGTTACTGTATTTATATTGATATTATATTATATTGATATTATATTATATTACAGTCCATCTATTTAGCGAATATTACTGCGTTGTGTCGATCAAGTTGAGGGACTCACATGACACGACTAAAACCGCTTAACACGTGGTTACATCAATTGTGATTGCACGACCATTTTTATTGTTTACAACGGGAATCGAAACCATAATGAGTCCGGGTCTGACCTGGGTTGACACGCGGTTGTCAATACGGAAGCGAAACAAAGGGAATGCGCATGCGCAAAACAGCGGCGAATCGGGCTATGACATCATCCATTCAAGCAGTGAGACAAGCCTGGACACATTACTGTATTTATGTCGACTTGACTCCTTCACTTTACGCACGGGCACGGAAAGGACAATGGCAAAATAAATAACAGCAACACGCGTGGATTGTCAAGATATTTTGTTCACGATCGTTGAGTACCTGTCAACCTGGGGAGACGACAAAGACGACGATGGGGATTCTGGAGGATGAGCTGACATCCGCGGCTGCCACGGGGAACGCGGCCGAGGTGAAGCGACTCCTCCGGGCAGGGGCCGACGTCAACGGGGCCAACCGGCTGGGTTACACCGCGCTGCAGGTAAGGAAAGACGCAGGCAGCCACCACATCTTTTTCTTCAAACTCAAAGAAATAAAATAAAAAAAAATACCCAACTGAGTTGTATGTATCATCTGTAAATGCTCTATAAATAAATGTTCTTTGAGTAATCATTTTTTTGATTTATATGATTAAGGAAATTTTATTTAAGCGTTTCGTTTTTTTAAAAATTTGACTTTATTCAAATGAATGAGGGTATTCCTAAATGACTCGATGAAAATTAAATATTAGATAGAGCCGAATGAAAAAGTCCACTAACTAAAGTTTATAAAGTACACAATTTTTTCTGTTTCTACCTGCAAAGGTGATGATGATGGGGAGCACGCCTGTGGCCCACCTGCTGCTGGAAGCTGGTGGCGACCCAAACGTGGCCGACTCAAGCACCGGGAGCACACCGCTGCACGACGCGGCCCGGACTGGCTTCAGCGACACCGCGCGGCTTTTGGTCCGCTTCGCTGCCTCTCCGCAGGCCAGGGATCACTCCAACTGTCGGCCCGTGGATGTGGCTCGGAGATACGGCCACGAGGACGTCGTGGCCTTTCTGAAATCTCTGTGAAGGACTTTTTTTTAATTATCATGATTATTTTTAAGGAATTGAGTAATATTGTGATATTGAATTTATTTATTAAAGGAAAGGTGTTAATGACATTTTTTTGGGAGCAAAATCCGACTTACCTCACTAATGTAGTCTATAACTGACGTTTATGCGGATGATGCACTTAAAAATACTGTCTCAACAGAGCTTTATATTTGAATAGAAAAAGATCAACTATTAATTTTCTCCCATGTTGCTTTTTTCCTTTTTCTTTCCATTTAAAACGAGATGAGTTTTTTATTAAAGTCAGGTTCAGAAAAATGGTGTCCACACTTAATGTTGGGAAAAAACGTTTTGCACAATTTATAACACCTTCTGACCACCTTTTGGTTATCATTTACATTTTCATATTTATTGGCCATTTAAGGACTACCTCTATGTGTACAGTATACCAAATAAAAACGAATTTCAAACCTGTTTTTTTTCCTCTCTTGTCTTTTTTGAAAGAAATGTCTGTCATGTCATTGATGATAAAATGCAAGGGTGCAATCCATCCATTTTCTGTATTGCCAATTTTGGTAATTATTTTCTAAATAGTAAAATTTCTATTGCTTCAAATTTAGACATGTTGCTCAATAAATTAATAACACAGCTTTGGCATGCAGTATTGTATTTGCATATCAGCACTTAATGATAATAATAACAACTGATTCATAAAGTATCTTTTAAAGGCCTAAAGGACATACAACTGTAATTAATGGGGCAACTTGAAAGTACTGTAGACTATTTGTGTGCATTGATCCAATGTGCTTTGGTGAACAGATTTTTTTTTTTTTTAATGTATCGACACAGATTTAGTAAGGATTCAATTTCAGAAGAGGGGAAAGCTCCATCTAAAACTTCAACTTCAATCTGTCTATTAAAAACAAACCCATATAAAAATGTAGACAGCATACACATGTAAAACATCCAAAACTAAAATAATATCTAGTGAAAATGTCCAATTAACGTCAAACTGGGAGCAGTCCTAACTTGTGGCGATACAAAACCACAAACTAGTTCGATTCACTTAAGATGGCAAACTTGACTTTTCCTTTCCTTTTTTTGGGGTTCAATGTTTGGGCAACACCATTGAAGACTGGGCCATGGCCTGCAGCAGAGCATGAAAATCATTATCACCATAACACGAAGGCAGAAGAATACAGAAAACATTTAAAAAAAAAAAATTAAAAATGCGACTAAAACTCAAGCTCATGCTTTGCAGTAAGTTTACACGGACCAGCGACACGTGTGGAACTTCATTGCAAAATATATTGAGAGCTGGGGCTGGCCAATTACATTTATACAAATATAAATCACAATTTCGATAAGCACAGTTCAAAAATTTTTTTTTTTAAATTATTATTTGTCACGCAAGCGCCTTACCTTCAACAAGCTTCTGCTCTGGCTCCAGTCCACCTGGCTGATCTGAGGTATGACGGTCAGCAGGAGGCTGCTGGCTTTGTTGGCGTTCTCTTTCATGGTCTTCATCACGTTGTCCACACAGACCTGAATAGAATAGATCTTTATTGTTATTGTCACACATGTACAAAGAAATTTAAAAAGTGCCAACCGATCAGTGCAAAAAATAAAATAAAAAATAAAATAAATAGAATAAAAAGATTAAAAAATACAAGCTAAAAACCATAAGTCACGTGACTTATAATTGTAGCATTCACAGTATTACACAATCTCATTTTACAAATCACAAGTCCCGGGGTGTCTGAATAATAGATATGTCAGTTCTGGTTCCGCTGCTTCATTATCATTATGTTCAACTTTCTGCGGCGCGAGAGCGCAAATAGAGTTCGAGAGTGATTCGTTTTATGAGACCGATGATGACAATTGGTGCGGAGGCGTGCAGCTTCTGAGTGAGCCGCGGGGTCAGCGATAACATTGATCCGACCCCATTCCGCTTCCGAAGTTCCTGCCGCCGACCTCTTTCCTGTCCTGTTACGGAGCGCCTGCCAGATCCTTCCGCCCGCCCCAGCTTTACAACTACTTCCTGACCCCCCCCCCCTTCCTCACCCTCCCCGGTGGGCTGCTCAGCTGCCAGCCTCCGGAGTGAACCCTGCCAGAGGTTGTTTGACTCACAATGACTCATCGGCTTCACTGTCCTCATCCTGGCAAACAGAATGCAGCCAAGTCAATGAGTGTCAATGAGCTCAATCGCGGTGAAGGGTGAATTGAGGTAAGAGTCATGGATGGAAATTGTTCCCTCGGTATTCACGGAGGAGCCCAACTACGAGCAGCGAAGGTTTGCAAGTAGTTCACACATCAGCCAGATAGTTGAGAATTGCCTCTAGATTGTACAAAAAGTAGCTCTATGACGCCTGGAGCAGCAACATCAACCATGAGAAAATAAGCCAGAAAATCTGAGTTACCGCCTCCTCGTGCTCCTTCCAGCAGTCGTAGTCGGTCGCCATGGCGATGCTGGCGTAGCACAAACCCGCCTCCTTGGCAAGGACCACCTCGGGCACCGTGGTCATGTTGATGACGTCGGCGCCCCACTGGCGAAACATCAGGCTCTCGGCCCGCGACGAGAAGCGGGGCCCCTCGATGCTGAGCATGGTGCCCCTCACGTGGCACTTGATGCCAAGACTTCGTGCCACCTCCACGAGCAACTGTGAGTAAGCAGTAAGGGCTGAACAATTTGGAAAAGTGATCTGAGTATTTCCCCCCCCCCCTAGGTTGTCGATTCATTGATGAATTGGAAAAAAAAAAAAAACATCTTTCAATTCCCTTCCCTTTATTTAAAAATAAGTCAAATTAATTAAATAATTTAATCATAATGAATCACAATCAACTCTTTATAAATATTTCAATCCCTCACAAAGATAATTAGTCTGCTTTCAAAGCGATCAGAGAATATTTACTGCTGTCAAAAATCATTATCTGTTAGTTGCGTAATGGATCCAAAGTCGAAGAATGGATTAATCTTTGCACCTCTAGCCCAACATAAATCAGTAAGGTAAATCAGATTACAATAATAATTGCAACGTTGATTTGTACTTGTTCAGCGCGAGTAAGCAGGAAGGGAATTTATGTCACTCGTGACTTTTGGGTGCTCACCCACCTCTCTGGTCTTGTTGCAGAAAGGCTCAGCCATGGGAATGTGACACACGCCTGGAGGACTGGTTGGCTGACCGTCGTAAAGCGTCTGCGCTCTCTTGGTGGTCCTAAAAGTACATATATATATTTCATTGGTTCACCTTAATTGTTACAGTAACCCCTCGCTACATCAAGGTTCATTTATCGCGGCTTCAGTAGATCGCGGATTTTTTTAAATAAAATAAAACAAAAAAATCAGAATAAGAATTCTAAATTGAGGACTTGAAGTTGTTACAATAATGAGTTCTAAAAACATATTTACAGTATTGTACCTTGTTATGTATTTTTTTTTAAATAATAAAAGAGTTCTAAAAACATATTTACAGCTTCACTGAGCCTGTTTTTGGAATGTGGGAGGAACATGTGGATGCGATAAAGTCATTTTTTTTAAATCACAACAAAAGTAAAGCAGCATGTCGTGCGTCATTGTAAAAAAAGGAATTTTAACTGACAAAACAAATCTCAAAAAAGGATTAAGACACATTTGAAGCATCTCTGAAATCTATGTCTCCACATTACACGTACGCACGGAGAAATCTTAAGGAATTAAAATACATTTTGCATAAGACTAATAAATCTTATTCAGTGTCATGTCTGGAGTAAACTGTTATCACTGCTTGTGATTAAGAGCTGTGTAAATAAACTTGACTAAAACAAGAAGTTCAATGCACTGGCGGGTCTGTAAAAAAAAGAAAAAACAGGATGTAACGACTGAACTTTTCACAAGTCATATGAGAAACATGAGATGAGAAGGGAGTAAAGTTCTCAACGTTTAGAGAAATTCCTCCTTAGCAAACTTCCTGGCATTTGTCATCTCGCTCGAGGTGGGAAGTCACATTGTTTAAATTTTTTTTTCTTAATCTTCATTGTTGACATTGAAAAAGTATCAGGCAGGTGTGACACCAGTTCCGGCAATGGAACTCAAGTGGATCGTAAACAAATAACTTTGAAAAAAAATTCTAACATGATGAGGGTTTTTGTTTTTTAAATTACATGGAAACATGATTCGTGTAACTGAGATGTGGGGGAACAGGTTTGAATGATTACGGATTTACTGTCGCCCCCTGTTGGTTGCTCTAATTAAATAAATAAAACAATCAGAAATTGCCCAGATATGCCGCAAATCGCATCACGACCAATCTCATTTTACGAACGAACACAACTCACCTGCTTCATTTAACATGCTCCCCCGTAACTTACCGGTCGATGAATTGATCTATGATGACTATGTCGCCAGGTTGGATCTCCTCTCGGAGGGATCCGCACGCCGTGGTGACCAGCAGATGTGTGCAGCCCTCTTCCCTCAGCGCCCAGATGTTTGCCTGGTAGTTGACGTTAGATGGCATGATGGTGTGTTGCCTTCCATGTCTGAAAAGACCATCAACATTTAGTATGGGACCAAATCAACCTTTTTGGGGGGGCCTGGGAAGTTGTTTAGTTTCAAGAGAAATGACAATTCTAGGGAATTTTTTTTTTAAATTAACTAACATAATTGCTGTTACTTCTACGTATATTTATGAATAAAGCCAATAATTTTTAACAGTACGAGATGAAAAATCCTGAGTTAAAAATTGCTCGTGATATAAATGAGACGATGACTGAAAGTTCAAATCCAAGTCACTAGATGGTGCTATTATATTTTTTTTCATCGAAATTAGGTAGACGATGGATTCTATATTCATCCTTCGAGGACAATGAGAGATATTGATATTATACAATTATTTTAAACAAAATGTTCTTACCTTGCTAGGAGGACACAGTCAACATTTTTTATTTTTCCTAGTATCAAAGCATCGGATGGCTGTCAACGAAACAACATTGATGGAGTAAACGTGAAGAAAATTAGAAACAGATGGAAAGTTAATGGCTAAATGTAATGTCGAGCACACAACGAACCTTTCCATATGGCGTGTCAACATAACGTTCGGTTCTTCCCTCCAGTATATCAGGATCGTTAAGGCCCGAACCGCCGATTATTCCAATCTACAAATAAAAAATAAAAAAGTGAACAGCAGATTCACTTGTCAGACATTACACTCAGTTCTGTTGCTTAGGATACTTTTACTTTGGAAAACTAACGTGGTAATAATGTTAAAGAGAGGCGTCCATGTTTGAATGCTAACAACGACAGGTAATATTGGTTTTACGATTAGAATAAGAAGCACGATTTTGCGAAAATGGCACCAAACCAAGCCACCAGTCTGATGCCAACTTGTGTTTGGCTATGCTGCCTACTGCTCTGTTCGCACGTTTGAGCACGCGGCGGCTACTCAAACATAGAGAAATGAAATGACTTTTTCTTTTTACCTTTACAGGTACCAAAGAAGACATCGCGTGATTGTTCAATAATAAAGATTATGAAAGCGAATTACGAAGCCAGCAAGTTGAAGCTTCCGCAGTACTTCACGTGGATGGCAAGCGACATTTCTCTTCCTGGTTTAAACACGCCTTTCAAAGTAAAAGCTCAAAATTGTCAGTTTGAACTGCAATCCCATTTCCGCCAAGAATAATCTTTGCCGGACCGTCACCGTACTGTTTTTTTTTTCTTTTTTTTCCTCACACGCTTAAAGTCATATGCAGGAACCGAACTCATGGTGCCTGCACAGTGCACACCGTATCCGAACGGTCCTTCCAACCAGTCGCGTAGCGTGACGTCATCATGTTATGACCTTGGGTCGAACGGAATACCCACACCGGAGCTGTGTGCTATGTTGCCTTTACAAGTGATTTTAACGATTTTACAATCCATTTCAAAGTGCACTAAATAATTGATACATTGTAATAGAATATATTACGATGTAAAAAAAATAAAAATCTCAAAATACTGCCTGTTGTGTATGTGGATGCTGGACAAAATGAAGTTCTCCCAGGGCCAATATTGGAAAAAAAAGTTAAAAACAAGTTTTAATAAAAACACTATTGCCGATCAATAAGCAACTTGGGGGCATGCCAATTCAAAAGAAACTGATCCCTGAGAATACTTTAGAAATAAGCCATTATTAAACGGAGTTCAAGCACATTACCCTTTCCCCCAGCGGCACTTCAAAATAAAAAGTTTTGGACGTTCCAGATGTGAAAATAATTCATTTCAATGTTTTCCGCAAATTACGACCGAAAAGTATTTTTCTTACAAATATTCAATGCGATTATAACTACGCTAAGGAGTTAATGGGATTCAGGATTCAGACTATGGCACACACAAGAGCATGACTTGACCAGTTAAATTTTTTTTCCCTCACTATATATCATAAAATAAGTAAACATTATTTGTCATTTTTATGATTTATTATTACCTGTGCGCCTGCAGTGGATGATTTCTGTCAGGCCTTTTTGGCATTATAGAAAAAACTGAAAAAGGATTGTTGACATTTAGCCTACGAGTAGGTCAAACATATTTGGCGGTTGAGAATATTTATTCCGCATTATCAGTTCCACTCTTCCGTATGACGACGTAAAGGAGAATTTTGCTTCTGGTGAAGCCAACCCAGCCGGTATCGCATAGTGGCGAGCGGCTACTATGCGATTCAAAATACTGCAGGCAGGGACATGAGGGGTAGTTGTTGTTATAAGCTGAAGCCACCCAAAAAATTATTTGGCTCATGTGCTGCATCGTCATTGGGGTGGAGGTCCTTGCTGGAGGTTGCGGCCCGTGTGTCATCGCTACGATCACTGCCGCTCTCGATGGTGATCGGAGTTGGCGAATGTTTCTCAGCGCTCGTGTGCCGCCGGCTCTTCTTCTTGTGTTTCTTCCTCTTCTTCTTGTGTCGTTTGCTGCGGACACTCCTTTCCTCTTTCTCCTCTGTTGCGGAGTCGTCGTCTTTGGGGGACGAGGGGTTGTCAAGGTGTCTGGTTTTGTATTTCCTCTTGCCGGCGGGCTTTTCGAGGTGAGATCGTCTCGGCGAGCTCGACCTGGACTTCTGCCCGTCCCGCCGCCTCGGTTCACTGCTGCGGCTCCTGGAGCGATAGCGTCGTTCGGAATGTTTTCTGCTAGCTTGATGGGAGAAGTCGCTCTCTTTCCTTCTGAGTTTACGGTCGTATTTCTCGTCCCTGCGATCGGGGCAGTAATAGTCTCTCTCTCTGGAGCGGCAGTTCGATGGACTGCGGCTGCGGCGTCGTGGCTTGGCGCTTGACCTTCCACTCTTGTGCTTTCTGTCCTTCCAGTCGTGTTTACGGCTGGATCGCTCAGAACCGCCTCGGTCTTTTCTCTCGGACTCACTCGACGCCTTGCATACTTTCGACTTTAGAGTGCGTAATTTTTCTTTGGTATCAAGGTGTTGGCGGCAGCCTGTGTCGACGGGCTCGCTCCTCGGCGAGGATGACGGACTGTTGCTGTCGAAGCGAATGTGCTGGGGCAGGGGTGGCACTTCTTTAGCGTCGTCGCTCCAGTACTCGTCGGAGGAGAGCTGCACCAGCTCGGGTGTTCTTTGGGTCCTCGGCTTAATAAAACCGACGATGACGCAGTCGTCACTTTCCGAAGACAAACACTCATCGACTTGAATGCGTGTCGCGTTTCCTTGCTGCGGCGGAGACGTGGGAATTTCGCGCGCTTCCTCCTCTACGCTGCTGTCCGAGTCAGAATCGTGAACAGACTCCCTTCCCGTTAGACTCTGCTCCGCAGTGGTGGAATACGACGGCCCTGGCGTTTCGTCATCCCACAGGGAGCGGCTCAGATTCGACGTGCTGTAACCGGGGGTTCTAGGTGGCTCCAAGTCCAAGCCCTCATCTTCGGAAAGAGCTATGACAGACGAGTTGGAGCTGATGTCCGAATTGGAGGAGTGGGCCGAGCCATCGTACATGGCATGTTGGTCGTAGGCTTCCATGTTAAACGGGGACTTTGCGAAGCTGATGAATTCGTGCAGAAAGTGCTCAGTGCGGCTCTGCAGAAACGGCCAGAGCTCTTCCTGGATGGCTCTGTCTTCCATGTCCACACGGGTAATGCGTGACATGATGATGTGCTGGACGATGTTAACCAGGGAGCCGTGCGCACCGTATAGCACCACAAGCTCTCTTTTTAGCCAAGGGATAAGTCTGTGCAAGCAGGCGGGGTTTTTGCGATAGAACTCAGCCGAGGTGTCTCGGGAGCGTCCTCCGTCGCGCACAGTGCGGACTCTCAACCCCTGTCGGTAAAGTTCCCGCCGGAAGTTGACCATTTCGAGCTCTCTGATATTGTGAAACGTGCGGCCTTCACTCGCTGCTTTCCTTTTGGCTGCCATCCTCGTCATCATGCGCCGAATGTAACGCGTCTGGTGCTGCTCCGGAGGATTGACTGTCGCTTCAAACATGACGCCGTTGTCTGGAGGAGGAGAAATCCTTCCCCACTGCTGTCGCCGTACCCCGGTAACAGTGGTACGGTATCTAAAGCGCACACCGCCAAACATCCCAAATGATCCATTAGTAGCCGGCTTCAAGTCGTACTGTTTAAAGTCTTGCTCTGATTTTATACTGTGATAAATGGAATTAAATGGCTGCTTGCATAGGGGACATTCAGCTTTGTTCTTGGACCACTCGTGGATGCAGCGAAAACAGAATTTGTGCAGGCAGATATCCAGGTAGGCAATGTTGTTAAAGACATCCAAGCAGATGGGACACTTTGAGTCCGGAGACACTTCGGCCGCCTTGGCTTCTGTGGTTTTCCTCTTGTCCCTCTTCTGGTTCTGCTGCAGGGCAAGCTTGATGGCAGACATGGTCTAGAACAAAAACCACTAAGTACCACTAAGATTCAGACATTCAATTCATTTGTCATTTATATTGAATATATTGCCACTTCCTCTTTGGTTTCAGGGCGTGTTGCACTGTACTGCGAGTGTGCGTAAACAAAGTTGGTTTTTTTTTTCATGCATACCTTTGCACAAAAGAGGTCTTAACCCACTACAAAAACAACTTGTGCTTTGCCCTCCATATCATGGCGTAAGAAGTTTTGGATCGTGACTATGTCAGACCAGTAGAAACGTTTTTCATATTTTGAAGCAAACACACCGACTAATGCAATGTGGTCTATCACAAACACTTAATTCCACATTTTAAATTCTCTGATCTATCTATCTATCTATCTATCTATCTATCTATCTATCTATCTATCTATCTATCTATCTATCTACATATACACACACAGACATATATATATAAGATATTACGTAGCTAGCACAAATCGGCTGCTTCCTTTCCTATTGCTTGGACAATTTACAAGTTGATTTGAAATATAACGCTTCATCAAACTATATATTTGAGGTAGCCTTGATACCTCTAAGCTATCTAGAAATGAGATTATTTTGTGGTTTACACTAGATAGTACTTGTTTAGCTAGTGGGCTAGCCGGCTATCAACTTGAGCTAGGTTGCCGCTAATGCTAACGAGCTGGCTCGGTTGTCTTTGAGTAGTTAAGTTTGATATGAAAGAAAACATTTACCTCCGATTTTAATCACTCTGGTAACTTGGCAAGCGATTAGCCTCCCTCCGTTTCTTAAAATAAAAGCTGAACAGCTGCATTTGACAAACACCAACACTCTTCACCAGATGAGAAGAGTGCCCGAGTGCCGTCATTCCCTGAATGTTACAGTGTTGCCGCTCGTGATCTGTCGTGAACTTCCGGCTTTCACAATAAGAGAGCACTTCCGTTTTAAGAAAATAAAACCACGTTTGATTTGAGAAAAAATGTACTCAAGAGTACTGTTACTTTAGAACGGGACTAAATTTCAGCCACAAAAAATGCTCTGAAATTAACATTTGGACCAACTTTGAGACTTGAACCGTATTAATAATCTTGACTTAACATTTCTTTTTAAGAAAAATAATGGAATAAAAGTAAAAACATACATTGCATTAGTACTACTTTGACAAGTACAACTTATTCAAAACATTATACACATAGGTTGATTTTTAAACATGCACACATTTAACATTTAGAAAGCGACTCATACACATGACTTTATCTATATTTTAATTGGCATATTAACAGTTTTTACAAACAGACATTTCTAAAATTCACTGGGTCAATGATGATGATTGTGGCTCTCGGGGAGTTCCGGCACAACTTGGCCTGTCTCCAGAATAGTGTCACCCTAAACAAAAAAAGATACACAAGCATTTTATTCCATTAAGAGGGGATTTACCTCAAGCACAATAAAAACACATTAAAATCATATTTTTCAAGATAGATGTATGGTGTGTAAATTAATTGATACTTACAGGGAAAAGCTTGGGTTTCAATTCCACAATGCCATATGGTCTTTTCTGTCCAGGAAAATAATACAAAACATAGTTACTTGAGGTTACATACAATTTTTTTCTCTGTGACCTTCCAAGTAAGTCAAAACACTTCTTTTGAAATGTTCCTCATTGAAGTAAATACAAATGCCATTAATCTGTTACAGCACCATCCAGGAACACAGATTTTTTTAGTGCGTCATAAAAGCAGTTTACTTTACAAAAACATTCACAGGGCATAAGGACAGTTGTATTATCAAATTCTGTCTAAAGAAGTTGCTGCACCATTTGTGTTCATATCCACTCCTTAAAGGATTATAACTGCAAGTTTTGTTCGCCCACCTTCTACATTTTTCATTACAGCAAACTTCCACTAGGAATGGCAATAAACAGTTTGAAGCAGCACGTTTTGACATCTTTTTTTCTTCTAGGAATTATTGCAAAGAGACTTTTACATCTCGAACGTTTAATGCACCCTTTCACTCCTCAACCTATGTATTATTATATGTGATATTTAATAGTAGCTTCAACTTACAGCAACATGATATTTGACGTAGTAGTGGACGACCCAAGCAGGAATCAACAAACGTGTTAATGTGAAAACGCCCCCTTTGTAGGCTTTGTATGTCTGAAATGAGAAACATGTCATGTACATTAAAAAACAATTCTTAATAAGCACTATAATAGGCGGTGACAAAAAATATCATTAGCAGTCAAGCTTAAAGCTGTTCCACTAGTTGACGTTTCTACTCTGTTTTTAAGGAGTGACAAAATGCACAAATATCTGACTAGAATTGAAGGATAGGTGTGTGCTAATCGCTGCTAGCTGTTATTAGCATCACTCACGTAAAGCCTCCATAGGCTCTTGGGCTCCAGAAAACCTGCCCAGAACTTGGTGACTGGGCCGGGTGGTTTTGCTTGTACGACGGGCTCCCTGGGGCTAAGTTCTTGGTCCTTCAGCCATTGCCTTCGGAGCTTAGTGAGCTGATCCAAGCGGAGCTTCTCGTCCGGAGTGTAGCCAGACATTGTCGTTTATTTATCCGATATTATTCAACAACCTCAGCAAAGCTCCAATGACAACATGGAGGACTTCGCGACGAGGCCGGATGTGGGTTCTTCCACTGTACGAATTTAGTAGCGACACCTGCCGGATGGAATGATTACATGCAACAGACATTGCACATTACAAGTGGTAATTTTTCTGAATAACCTTGTTTATTAAAAATAAAGACAACATTCATTAGTTTCCATGTTATCTTCAATATAATGAAATAATTATTATAGCTTCATTACTATTTTTAATACCTGATTATTTTCTTAAAAAATCATTCAAATAGTATTTTAATTAGCCAATTTTTGTGACATTTTACGACTGCTATTACGGTGTATGACAGTTGACAATTGACTTATACTGCTCAAACCTATTTGTCTAAATTGACTTTGAAACATATGAAAGATTATTCTGGAAGGAAATGATTGTAATGCCATTATTTGTTCAGTTATTGCATTGCATATGGCTCTGCTATGGTACAAACTAAATTAATTGATGCCAGCAATATGACCGAACTGCTGTATTAAAGTACGACGACACCACACGCACTGATTACGTCACAGACAGCAAAGAGATTTTTATGGACACATATGTAGCTGTTATCCTAAAAAAAAAAAGAAAAAAGTAGGAGATTAACACTCCAATTTGCAAGACCATTGGACTTTAATCAATGACAGCAAATTCAGGTACGATGCCTAATATTTAGAGGAAAAAAATATCTATCGTATTGACCGCTTATCAAATCAGTTTTGTACGTCACGTTCCTGTTCTTTGCCTCCAGGGGGCGATACTGGCTGATATCAGAGTAGTGTTAGGCTCTGGGCGGTGTATTGAAGATCCTTTTTTTTTTTTTTTTTTGTAACTTGAAATGAAACGTGCCACTTTCACTTCTCATTTGTGGAAAAAAAAAATTATGACGAATCTGGCTTTGCTGTCGCGTGATTGTTTCTCTTTATGCCTTTCACGCGACACTCCGTCACGAGCCTAAAATCAGGTCAGTTTGAGTCGGAGGGTTTTCCACCTGCATGCTGTTTGTGAGGTTTATCAGCACACGGTATGTTTGTTTAAAGTAATGTTTAAAGTTTTGTTCATTCTGTCTTAAGTTAGTCGTGTGTAGGCTCCTGTTTTCTGACGTCATCATTAGGCGCTGGTATTTACTGCCTTTTTTAAATTATTTTTTTATTGAGCTTCAATAACATACACAATCAAGTTCTGACAGGAACACAACTAATATCTTTATATTACCATTCGGAAAAGAAATATTAAGTTCATCGTGGTTCTGCTAAAAGTATTAGTATTTACTCAAATCGTTAAGGAAACGCTTCAAAAGCAGTCACCTGTCCTTCAGTACAAAAGTAAACAAAAAAAACATGACTTCCCGATATCTGCAATCTATTTTTATGCATATTTTGTTTTTTAATTTTTGAAATGAGAGATCTTGATCTGATATCTATATTTAAAAACAGGCAATTGAACAGGGGTGTGTAGACTCTAAAATGGAGACCCTAAAATGGCAAAAACACTCTCTCGCCCCTCCTGATTCAACAGAATGTCTACCAGTCCCCATCGCCATGTTGTCTGGGAGTCGGAGCGCCTGGTGGCCTACCTTCACCCTCGACCGTGGATGCCTGGGTCGGTAATACTGGAGCGCCGCGTGCCTGGAACAAAGGCGGGCAGCATCTTTCACCTGGAGGAGGCTGAGTATTTGTCCTGGATGCTGGGGAGCAGGGCGGTGGCCCAGCTGCTGTGCGACAAACTCCGGGTGCATCGCTGTGCCCTGGTCACCAGACCCCATGTTGACAGACCTGCTCAGGTGTGCACTTCCTTGACCAATGTATTTATTATAAACTACTACAGGTGAGAAACATGAATGCTATTTAGACACAAAATTGTTTAGAGATAAGAATTTGGATTTGATGGTATATTACAAAGACATGATGAATCTCATCGAAATAAATGGAGGATTTACTGAAGACTTCCGTTCTCCCTGGTGGGGGGAAAAACACTAACGGTGTGTTGCTTGTGTTCTTTAATCTTCTAGATACGTGTCATCCCGTTGCACGGCCTGGCTGCACAGTGGCGCCCTCACCAGGCAGGCGAGGAGGAGCACCACTTCTACGATCCGGGCTACTGCACCTCCAAGACGGCGCCTCGCTGGAGCGAGGCTCGTCTGGATGAGATACTGGCCAGGATCCGTGCCAAACTCCCCAACCCGAACGCACCGCCCAACCTGACGTTCCTGGGCGACGACCAGTCCCATCCTGGTCTGTTCTCTCGCATCGTCCGGGGCGAAGAGCTGCAGTGGCGAGTGTGGGAAGACGAGGGCCATGTTTCTTTCCTCACCCCGTTTCCCAACGCGCCCGGCTTCACCGTGCTCGTGCCACGCCGTCCTCTCTCCTCAGACATATTCGGGCTGAGCGAGAGCGACTACGAGGGGCTGGTGCTGGCCGCCCGCAAGGTGTCGCATCTCCTGGAGAAGGGATTGGGGGCATGGGGTGTGGGTCTCATCTTCGAGGGCTTTGAGATTAATTACGCACACGCAAAGTTGATTCCGCTGCTCCGGCTCCCGTCTGCCGGGGAAGGAAATCACAGAGTGCAGCCGGTGCCTCCGCAGTGCGTGTCCTCGTATCCTGGTTACGTCACCTCAGAGGACGGACCCGAAGCGTCCTTGGAAAGTTTGGAGGAGATGTATGCCAAGATGACCTTACAGTAGAGCTCTACAATAATGAGGTTGTCACAACTTGACTTATTGAAAATAAAAATGGTTTGAAAAAAAATATGAGGGGTAAATATTCAGTAGGAGGCGGCATCAGACATCGATGCAGTGTGGCGTCCTCGCAACGCAGCAGCCACACCCCCGACCTCCCACGCACTCCATCTTGGTGATATAGAGGAGCGGCTCCACGCTGCAGCTCAAGTCCATGATGGAGTACACGCTAATTCGGATCTGGCAGGTGAACTCCATCAGGGAATAGTAAGACGCAAAGGGCATCAGCACGGGCGGCAGGTAGTTGACGACGATAATAGCCAGAACAATGAGCACCATTTTCAGGGCCCTCTTCTTGGCCGGGTGCATGACCTCCTTGCCGGCGACGGAGCGCCGCAGCACCCAGATGACGGAGATGTTGCACAGCACCATGACGGCAAACGCGAAGAGCACCACGCCGCTGAAGACGCCGTTGACGCTCCTTGAGCCCAGGATGCATTTAGCCAGGGCGTACGGCATGATCACGGCCCAAATGGCCACCGAAATCCCAGTGCGAATTTTGTTGTTCTGGTTGCTGGCGAATAACACGGGGTGGACCACCGCCATGTGGCGATCCACACAAACACAAACCTAAAAAAGATATTGTTCATTGTAATACAAGATCTGCCACAATTACCGTCGAAACAGCTTCACAAGAATTCAACCAATAGTGGGCATAAATCACTGACCCATAAATCAAACTCACCAAGAAGAGCACCCCGAGGTCCTTAACGCCGTACGAGAACCTTTGCAGATACCAGATGCGCGGGTTGTCCAGCAGCAGCGAGTTGAGCAGCTCGGTGGGCATCATGAGGCAGAAGTAGGCATCCAGAACGGCCAGGCTGATGATGAACACGTCCGAGGTGCACGCGTCGCTCTTCTTGGCGGCGATCTGCCAAATGACCAGGCCGTTGCAGGGGGTGCCCACCACCAGGTTGAAGACCTTTACGCCGTAGTAGAAGACAAAGCCGTACGGAGCCACGGCGCATATTTGGTACTGGTACCACAGGGGGCTGGCGAATGTGCCACTTGAGTTCATCTTGGAGAGAAGGCAAGTTTAGCATTCAGTTACTCACTTTTCAAAATTTAGAATTGGTAAGAAAACAGTTGTATTATTACACCGCATCATGAATGTTGCTATACTATAAATTGCACCCACGGCCAAATAATCTACACGATATATGTGTAGTATGTGAAGAAAATATGCACCCAATAGGATATGAGCATCATGAAAATTTTATCATTTTCTGAGAAAAAATAAATCAAACCATTCTAGATTCCTTGGTAGTGGATTTTTTTTTTCTTGAAACGAGTCACGTAATTTACAGAAAAACAGCAAACGTTGTAAATGTTTGCATAAAGTTTGTTTCCTCTTTAATTTGCCATTATTGTTGATGACCAGATCATTTTACAAAATTTTCTGTGATATGGAAAAAAAACAAACCACACAATTTCCACAAAGTAAAAAAGTATTTTAGGAAAAGAATATGCTATGAAAAATAAAACTCACATGGGACACACAAAAATTGCAGTTCTTACCTTGATTGGCAGTAGCAAGTCGCAGCAGCCTCAAGTCAAAGCGTGGATTGGAAACTAAAATTTTCTCAGCAGGTCGTGAGAATAAAAATAGGGTTAATTTGGTAGTCTATTGGTTGGTCCAGTCGAGTGGGCGAAGGGGGCGTGGCCAAACGCACGTCACCCTGTCTGTGTTGGCAACTGGAGCTCACCCATGGTCTGGGCGCCTCTGGCTATCTGGCGCAAACAGGTGACGCAAGCTGAGAAATCTAACGCAACGTCTTACCAGCCACGCTGCAACTTTAAAAAGCCTGCTGGGAATTAAAAAGAAAACAATGAAAGATTTTTAAGTGGCGTTTGGGATGAAGTGATTCAGTGTCGCACCTGAGCCAGTAGATGGCACTAGAGTGGAGAAACACCTCCTTTTAAAATAACACGAAATTTCAAATGTTCTGCTTCCATTTTTATCATTCCAAAAATGTTTTTGCAAAATTCACAAATTTCCAGCTAAATTTTCCCCACTCATTCCGAATGGCACGTATACACACTAGGCACGAGATCAACTCGTAGCCTCGCAGGATAAATTACTTTTTATTTTAAATAATGTAATTTGCCTGGTTCCGACTAAATGTTATGTAGCATAGCGGTTAAACGATCAGGCTTCTCGGGTAGTTCAAATCCCGGTGTCTACTAGTAGACGATAAAAAATAGTAAATAAAAAAATATACCAGCTGTTACATATATTTTTTTATTGTTTTCAATTTTGTGCAGCCAGTCGAAAATATAAATGTTTCGTTCCACGTGTTTATTGAAGATTTGAACAGTTTTGCAGTCCAACAATTTCCATGTTGTTTGTGACGAATCTGCAGTCACGAAACACAAGATTACTGAACTGCCTTTGCCCTAACGTCCGCAACTGGATTTGCGGAGCGAGTGGAACCGCAACACAGGCAGCTGTCATGGCATTTTTCGGGCACGAGTTTTGCAGAGCTTTCTCTTCATCGGCTCTCAGGAGTGTGGCCATAAAGCATGTTGTCATAATCGGTGGTGGACAAATGGGTGCGGGGATCGCTCAGGTGGGCCAAAAATTAACGTTTTGAGTGTTAGCCGAGCGGCTAGGTGGCTAAGCGAGTGTCACCGAGAGCGTAGTGCCCTCACGAAAAACACATCTAGAATATTGAATCACAAGTTGGACTATTTGTTGTCGTGCTGCAGCTCATTAAACGTTTGCATTGGAATGTTAAGATTTGTCATACAGTGGACAAATCACTTAAAGTTCAAAGTATTGAGTTCCACTTAACTGCACTTCCAGTTACGGCCACCAGATGTCGCCGCCTACCCGCTTTATCACCGCGTAGTTGCTCTTTAACTATTAAAGTCAATAATCGTCCATCTTTTCGGACTTTAGATCCTATGTGTTGTCTTAATTCATCCTCTAGGATCGTGGTATTAAAAACTATTTTCACAGTCAAACTGTTAACATGATAAATTAACTATTAAATGCGTTCTTTAAAGGGGGCGTAACTTTGTTTGCATACAAATGGTTTGTTATCCGGTGTGTGTCATTTATCGAGATGAAATATGGTTACAAATACTGTAAAAAAATAAGTCACCCACTGTCGAAAGTAAAACTAGAATAGTATGTGTGCTGCTTTGCCCGCTAACTCTTACGTGGATGTTTATGTTAGGTTGCTGCGTCGACCGGCCACCAGGTGACGCTAGTGGACATGTCAGAGGCCATCTTGACAAAGGCAGTCAAGGATATGGGTACGAGCTTGAAGAGAGTGGTCAAGAAAAAGTATGCTGACAAGCCCGAGGTTAGTGCCCGATCATGGTGAAAGAATAGAGCTGCAAATTATTTACCAGAGGTGCTTGCATGTTCTCTCCAGGCGGGTGAGGCGTTCATTGAGAAAGTTCTGGGCAACGTGTCCACCGCCACAGACGCCACCGCCGCCGTCCAGAGTACGGACCTCGTGCTGGAGGCCATTGTGGAAAACCTAAAAGTCAAACAGGAACTTTTCAGCGTGCTTGACAAGGCGGCGCCAGCGTAAGCATCCTGTACATCTTTGCTAAATAATCTGTCATATTTAAATGTAATTTTTTTATTGTCAAATAAGTCAAGTTTTCCACCATATTCAATAGATGCAGCTTTTCAATTTTTTTCCTCCCCATTTTGATTCTTTCTTCATCAGACACACCATATTTGCCAGCAACACATCGTCGCTGCCCATCGGTGACATCGCTAGCGCCACCTCCCGACTGGACCGCTTTGGCGGCCTGCACTTTTTCAACCCGGTCCCCATGATGAAACTCGTCGAGGTAACGTGACACAACAGAGTCTAGTCTATTCACCTCACTATGTGGACTTCCTGCCACAAAAACAAAAAAATCAAACCTCACAGGTGATCGGAACTTCTGCCACGAGTCAGGAGACGTTCGACTCCCTGATGAACTTCAGCAAAGCGCTGGGCAAAACGACCGTGTCTTGCAAGGTAGGACAGAGTGTTGTCATTTTTTCTTAAGCTATCATCTCATCCCGCACGCTCCCTGTTCAGGACACACCGGGATTCATCGTGAACCGCCTGCTCGTCCCCTACATGATGGAGGCCGTGCGGCTCCATGAGAGAGGTGGGAAACCGCTCTTGCCTTTTTTTTTTTTTTTAAATTTAAAGCCAGAGAACCGTTTTGAACCCGAATCGTTCACGTCCTGATTTGAGAGTTAGAGCAGTAATGTCATGTCACATTAGTGTGTCATAGCATCCAAATGATTGCAGGTCACGGCTCCAAAGAAGACATCGACGTGGCCATGAAGCTCGGTGCTGGATACCCGATGGGACCCTTTGAGTTGCTGGACTACGTGGGCTTAGATACAGCCAAGTTCATTTTAGACGGTGAGTTCAAATGTCGTCAGATGACTGGTGAATCTGGAATTGCGTTTTAAGGGTTTGTGTTGTTTGTCATCAGGGTGGAGCGCCATGGATCAAAAGAATCCTCTTTTTACCCCGAGCTCTTTGCTTAACAAGCTGGTCGCAGAGGGCAAGTTGGGCAAAAAGACGGGAGAAGGATTCTACAAGTACAAGTAGCTTCACTATAGTCAGGAATGGCGACAAAAACTGAAGAAGACTAAGCAGAAATAAATATTGCTTCAATGATAATGTGACTTTCAATCATAAGTGCCTTGTTTGCCTGATTGAGCTGAGATCACCATGTGAACTATCGATCATACGTGAAAATGGATCGAGGGAATTTTTTGTCACTTATCGCTTGTTAGTTGCTTGTTTTTCAAATGCGTTTGAACAATAAAGACGTTACTATGTTAAACGCAGGCCTTAATTTTATAAAGCATCATTTTGGCTGTATCTGCGAAGGGTTAAAATAGGATCTGGGTTGCAAACTAGGGTTAGGGTTTCAAACTAGTTTCATACTGGGGTTAGGGCAGAGGTCGGGAACCTTTTTGGCAGACAGAGCCATAAATGCCCATTTAGAAAAAAAAAATACGGTGTACCATTTAAAAAAAACGATAGGCTAAATACAATTAAATGCATGTATTTTAATTAAGACCAACGATTTTTTTGAGTGTACTAATCTATTCTTTTTAATAACGTTTTTATATTGAAGTCTAGAAAAAAAAAACTCACCATTAATGAGATTTCTGGGGCTGCATCGTTTTGCTGATGGTTTTGTAGTCCGGTTGATATGCGGTGAGGTTGAGCTTCATGCAGGCGTTGAGGCTCTCATCAGTCTGAACGGTTCATGCTGACAGAAACATGTCTTTTATCAGTTTGAGTATCTTTTATTTATCCCTGAAGTCGTTCAAAAGTTCATTAGCCACATCAAGCTTAAATGTTGAAATACTCGCCATAAGTGAATGTCTTCCTCACAATTGCTAATGCGCCAGCAAAATTAGCTCAATTAAAGTCACTTTAGTTGTTGTAAATGCGAATTCTTCGGTCCACTCACTTTGAAATGTTCGGTAATCGTCTTTTTTTTTTCTTTCGCCATCTTTCTTGCTTGCCTGTCACACACCAGCTAGCTAGCTGAAATTTTAAATAAAGCGGATGGAATTTGACCTCTCACGACCCCGTAGTGTTGTCCAATAAAAATCGCGCTTTTTTTTGTCCGACCTGACGTCACACTTCTGTACACTGAAGGGGAGCTGGGATTGGCTGGATTCAGCGGTAGAAAACAGATGGGGTGGATTGCAAACGTGATCATATTTTATATTTTGAACGCTAATTTAACATTTTGATTTCAGTAAGTCTATTTTTTACTTTGACGATATAGCAAATGAGGACTGAAATTGTTTTTTTTTATAAAGAAAAAAAAAAGACTAATAAATCATTCTGCCACACCTTGGTTACAACACACGAGTGATCAAATGAGCAAATGGTGCCTTTTTATTGATTTTTCTTAAAAAACAACAAAAAAGAAAAATGTGGAAACAGTTCAAAGACGACCACTTGGGAAGCAAAAGTGCTTCTCCAAGACAACAGAGACCCCAAATCATATCAACACGGGATAAAGTCATCATCATCATCATCGTGGAGCAATAGTAAAATAGAGGAAATATTAATTACAGAGATGTTTGCGTGGTGGGAGCGGGGACAAAACAAAACAAAAACTGAAGAGCTCACTATTTTGCCACCAGGAAAAAAATAAAGGTCCATTGCAATGTAAGAGACTGCCAAGTGCTGGGGTAAATATATAATATCTGCTTCATTTGTCTGTTTGTCCATCAATAAAATATAGACCTCACTCTCGCATGTCGCCTGAAAAAAAAAAAAACAAGAAAAAGGAAAAGTACACCCACACAGACACAGAGCATTAGATTGTAAGATTATGAAAAAACAAAACAAAAACAAGCCTTCAAGAGAAGAAATGGCTTTCCTGTGTTTCCAAAGCTTACGTTCATATTTTGCACTATATATATATTTATATATATAAAAAAAACAATATTAAAAAAATGTACACCATGAAATTAAAAACTAGGGCTCAAGATTTAAAAAAAAAAAGAAAATGAAAAAAGGTTGATCCTTTTGGCCAACCAACTGGTCCAACTTATAAAACAAATTTAAAATAAAAAAAAGTGTCGCGATGAGATGAGACGAGATCCCTCCTTGTTCCTTAGTGCAATCTACAAGAGTTGATTGGTCCGTTCGGTCGGAGGGGGCGGGAACCCCAATATGGTCGCCGGAATGTCGACCCGAACCAATTGAGCAGGGCGTCAAACTACTAGTTATGGAAAAATATAGTCAACATTTATTACCAATACTTGTGCTTACCTATTTTTCAACCTTTAATTTATTTGTTATAGTCTGTAGGTTTCTTGCTCCTGAATTTGACAAAAGAGGTAACAAATAACTTACAATAACTTAGTTGGAGTGTGCAGGTGGTGTGTGTTTATGTGTGGGCGGATGTGTGTACAGGAAGTGACACACACACACACACACACACGGACGCTTTGAGTGAAAGAACGTGAGTGATGGTGATTGTCGTGTTCAGTCAGTGTCTTTCCAGCAAGGAGAATGTGAGGTGGAACTTTTCGGGGGGTGTCAGGTGATAAGTGATGGGCAGGTGGGGTAGTTAAGGGAGGCGGATGTCGGTTTGGGGAGGGGGGGGGGGGGGGGGGGGTACTGGTCCTCTGAGGCTCTTCATGGAATCTTAGCAGGCCTCCATCTCGAGCAGAGGCCCCGCAGCGGCTGCCTTAGCTTTGCATGTGGAGAAGTTGTTCCGTTTTCCTCCTGCAATGACAGAAAGACATGAGTCACTTATTGCCATAGCAACACAAATGAGTTGCACCAAGAAGGAAAAAAAAATCATATCATATCAAAGATGTACAAATAGCAACCAATAGAAAATTGTACTTGAATTGAATTTAATAAACGAATAAAAATAAATAAATGAAATATTAATCACTGACATCAGTTCTCAAGTTAGCATCTTCTTGTTAGCCATATTTGAAACATCTTCACCACATGTTCTCTCAGCCTAACCCCATCCTGACATCCCAGCAAAGCCCCCCCCCCCAAAAAAAAAAAAAAGAACTCCCACCCTTTCAGACACCGCAGACATGAAACGATTCGGCCTTCCTGCTTGGGGAAAGCAGAGTGTATGAGTGTGTGTGTGTTGCTGTCGGCAACGGGCCAACACTTCACAAGGTCTGGCCGACAAACACCAGGATTCAGGAGCAACTTGACCCCTCCTCTCCGCCTCCTCCCGCCTGCATTAGCACTCAGGAATGCTGGCTAGCCTTTTTTTTTTTTTTTTTTTTTTTTACACAGGAAATGAAGCACTCCTCTGTTCATACACGCACACACGGCGATCCCTGTGCCGGGACACGAGCTCTCCGCCGGGCGTTTGAAGTGCGTGAGGTTAAGATAACTGGCGCGGCCTCACGTCTCAATCGGCGCTTTCAACCTCCCGCGCGCCCAATCAAAGGAGGCCGCGGCTGGGAAAGGGCCCGCCTCTGAGCATCCATTACCCCCCCGCCCCTCCCTTTACCGGGCTATTTCTTCTGGTGCCATTAAGAAGGCAAACACGGCGGACAAATTGGTCTTTTGAAGGAAGGCTGGGAGAGAGCCCACAAATAACACGACGGAGGGAGAATACACGAGATGGACAAAAGTTTTGGAGAAGTTGACTTTTTGCAGCACTGATGTGACGATCCTTCGACGGGCCTGTAGGACCTCGCGAAGAAGTGACCTTGGCGCACATGTGGCGAGTAAAGTTACGCCGGGGAGGAATAAAAATGAGTGGGTCCATTAAAAGAGGCACCTGGAGGAAAAGGAGGGGGAGATTTTGCACACTCGGCACTTTCACCACCGCCCTTTCCGTCCCCATTAACTTTTATTTATATTGATTTTTTTTTAAAATAATGCGCCATCACAAGGCTGGCCAAGAAGGTCTCAAACGTAAAAAAGTGAGCCCACAAACCGCCAGCATGTGTGGGTGCGACTAATGGGAGGCGCTGGCCACATCAGACGCGGCAACCATGGGGGGCCCGCACAGTTCGAGTCTAGCCGTGACCCCCCCCCCCCTCCCCCCATCTGGGGGGTGTCGGGAGGGAGGAAGGGGGGGTTGCGGCGGCACGTTCAAAGAGTCTGAACAATGACTGGTCCCCTTCACTGTGGTCCCGCTTGAAAGTGAACACGCCGAGGGAGGGAAAAGGGAAGGGGGCGCCGGAAAGAGAGTGCAAACTTTTTCAGACTTGAAAGCGCTTTTCAGGGATGGCGGACTCAAAAGCTCGTTTCTTCTACTGTACATGTGCAACTTTAGCAAGTCCGTCGCTGTGCAACACAGTCAAAATCCTTCCAGGGAGTTTGTCATAACAGCCAAATGAGAAGGTTAAGCGAGCAGAAAATTGAATGAAAAATAACAATGCTCCCCCCCTCCTCCTCCTCGGCAGATAAGCGTTTGCCGAGGTCCCGCGACTCGGACTCAGGAAGCGCCGGAGACATGACAAAGACCCACATGGCGTTTAGCGCGGCGCTTCACAATGGGCCTGCGACTCTGCGCTAACACACGCAGGGGAGCAGTCTAAACAACAGGCCACGTGTCAACAAACACAGTCCAGGCTTTACAACGAGCTCCTTTTCATGCTCGCTTCCTCTCAAAGGAAGGAGGACAAATATCAGATTTGCAGCGAGACCGCCGCATGCGTGTCCCGCGAGGACATCTAATCATTGTTTATGATATTATACATGAATTTGCGCTCGGGCCCATCCGACCAATATGGAAGTTTTGTCGATGCTAACATGGAATGCTAACAAAACTTGTTGTATGCTAACAATGCTAACAAGACAACTTCTGTTATTTCTGGTTCGTACAGACAGAATATATCAAATATTGAGTCTTGTGTGGGGAAAAAAATGATCCAATTGGCTATTAAAAAAAAAAAAAAAACATACCCAGAATGCAAGATTTGATCATATTTTGACAAAAAAAAAAAAACAATTCTAATTGCTATCTTGTGTTGAATCACCGTAGCGGAAAGAGGAAGTCAAAAAACGATCTCGGAGGCTCGAAGGAAAGTCAACAATTTTTTTATTTTTTTTTTGGTGGCGTCTAAACGGAGCTAACCTCAATCCGGCTCTGTGGGATCTGCATAAATTGAGGGCTCGGGGAATTGCGGCAGGATCCTCGGCATTATGCATATTACGTCAAGGGCTGTCACCGAGAATCAACGAAGGTGTCCATCCCGCCGCGGCTAGGCGCTGCTAATTATTGGAGCCCGGATAGACGGGCGTCTTAACGCTTTGAAAGCCAACTGTGGCCAAAGAAGATGGAGGAGGGGGGTTGAGCTGAGAGCAACCCAATTTGGGGAGCTACTGGCTCATAAATCGATGGACGGGGTTGAAACCTTTTGTGCCATTTTTGACGTAAGAGCAGATTAGTCACAAGTGACCGGCTTTTTCGGGGTGGAATAATAGGATGCTGGCAGGGAGGGAAATATCCATCCCGCCATTTTCTACGGCGCGTGTCCTCATTAGGGCCAGCTGGAGCCTGACAGTCAGCTGACTTGGGGCAAGTGGGGGGGGGTCCAAAATGTTTCTTTGTATTGTACAACTGAACAAATTTCGGGGTTTTTTACTCGAAAATTGAATTTACGGGGTCAATGACCACCTTTAAAGATGCATTTTGCCACTTTCTGTCCAGTGAAAATGACATCACAATTGCTGAGAACTTTTTTTTTGGGTCAAATTTCCCCCTGGACATTTCTTTTTTATCCCCAAATGTAAAATTTTTAAAATTTGAAAACTTAAGTCCAAAATATACAACATTTTCTTTAAAAATATATTTTTAAAGTACATTTTTGGGGCTGAAATTATTTAGCATTTGTTGCTAATACTGAAGCAGGTTACTTACATGCTAATCACAAGGCTAGAGTTTTAGAACACACTAGAAGGAAGAAAATGCTTACAATCAAACCAACACATAGGTTGCCAAATAATCCTCCTTCTTGAGCCCAAGTGGCACTTTTCGAAAGAATGGCCACAATCAATACATCCCGCCTTTTGTTCCGCCCATCTAACAGGCGGCGTGAAATCTTGTTAAGGCAAAGCAGCTCATTTATTATTAAAAAAAAAAAAAAAAAGCTCCTTAACGTCTGCTTGACAAAAAAGATGCGACACATGCGGACCATATGGAGCAAAGATGATGCAAACTTTTGGGAAGGGGTGAGGGGGGGGTAATTCAATTAAAAAGTATGACCACACATACTTTTTTTTTTTTTTCTAATTGCATCATTACTGCTCCAAAATATGTACACACACATATTATAATGGACACAATGACTATGGCATGGGCCTTTTTTTAGGATTAGTCTGTTTAGTTGATCTCACATCTTTACGTTGATGACCTAATGTTAGGGTGGGGAGGTGTGTCTTACCATTTTCTCAGATGTACGCCGTTTTCATTCTCTGGCCCGTACCTGCAGAAAATGGCATCTTTTAAGACGGGGGCGAACAAAAAAAAAAAAAAAAAAGTGGAGGATTTCGAGGCAGCGTGAGCTAAATGCAAGCTCACAATTTCAACTTTTTCTTTGGCTTTTTGGCGGGATACAACAACACAATGCAGGTATAGTCAATCATTTAAAAAATAAAACAGCGTAGTGGAAATGAGTAGCGCAGCATCTCGAGGTTGCCATTTTTGGGCGTTGACGTCATCGACGTGTTGGAAGACGTCTCGAAAACGAGGTCAGCGAGAAATAACATTGAGCAGGCAGACAAACAAACGTGCAGAGAAAGCGTCCAGACTAATCCCAAAAGGAGGCGTGACGTGGACAAGATGTGAACGATGATGATATGGAGGGCGAGCGGACGCTCACCTGCGGCCGATTCCTGGATCTTCTCCCGCTTCCGCTTCTTCTTCTTCCCCTAAAAATATACAAAGGAACGCATAAAGTGTGGCTCCAGCACTCACGCTCACTAGACCACTCTGATTGGCTGCTTTCTGCTGCTGCTGCTGACTGTCATGTTCACTCATCCCCTGCCGGACATCTCACCGGCATGCCCCCCCGGACACTCCGGAAAGCTCGCCGCCGCCAACCACAAAACTACCAGGCCGAGAAAGAATGCGCGCTTCGTTTCCCTCTTGTCCAATCACATTGCAGCTTCAATGTGTTGCTATGCAAGTATTATTTGCCCAGAATCTCCAGTGGAGGCGTTGATACACACCCAAAATTAAAATGTTCTTTTTTTTCTTTCTTTTAAACCAACAACTTTTAGATTTGCCAATCCGTGCCTCGATGATGTTGACATTTTTGTGTCCTCTGATTGGTTCAGCTGTTTATCCTTCTGATTGGATGATCTTAAAATGGGCACCAAATATTGATCTACAAAGAAGGGGATGATTTCAAATACATTTTTGAAGTGCGTCTTTCAAGGGGAAAAACTAGCTGAAGCCTTAATCGTCCCTCCGCGTGATTGTTAGCATGAATGCTAGTTTAGCCGCTACAATTTGCTGGCCGATCAATCAAGTCTTTACAACATTATCATTAAAACTCAATTAAAAACGCTCACTTCCATTAAGCTCAACGACGACGACAGGCGCCACGTTTTCTTCCCCAAGAGCTGCTGGGGATTTATTAGCACCCCAGGGGGATGATGTAGAGGGAAGAATATAGGTAGAGATTCTTAAGGTTCTCAAATATGAGCAGCACTTTTGGTTCTCCGCTAATCCACTTATTCACCGGCTAATCTGCCAGCAAAGAGGACACGCACACACACGCGGTCGGGGGTGCTCGAGGAATACTCGAAAGTGACAGAACGCGCCGTTGGCTCCAATATAACGTACGTATAGCGCTGAGGAAATGTCTCTCGTCAAAGTGTTTGTGTTTGGCGGTGCAGTAGCAGAGGCAGGAAAAAGAGGAAGGATGCCGTCGATGTCCGAGGGGAGGCAGATAAACACCACAAAGCACTTTTTTTAAGAAATTTTTTGGTCTTTTTTTTTTTTTTGGGCCGGTGGTGGAGTGAACGTGAGTGCCGGAGCCACACTTTTCATAAAGGCTGGTGCTCTCTTTCTCGCTCGCTTTCTTTCTCACTCACACAGACACTTGCAGGATTAAGAATTCAATAAAAAAAATAAAAAATGACTTGAAAACTTTTTGAATTAATTTTTATAAGTTACTTTTTTTTTAAACTGTTTTTTAACTTTGACTATTTTACTTTTCTTACATATTCAACTTTTCTTGAGGTTTTTTTTTCAACAAAAATACTCATCTTTCCTCTCAAAAATAAATGACTATTGTTGTGGTATTATAACTTTGATGGAAAAATGTAAGACTTTATTTCTTGGAAATATATGACTATTTCCCTAATATAGAGAGTTAAAAAATATACAATTTTTATAAAAATAATTCTCACAAAATTGATCCAAAAATATTATATGAAAATCCTTTAAGATTATTCATTCACCTGTTTTTTTTTTCCCCAAACACACACTCATGCGCGCGCACACCCATACACGCACCTGTGCGGAGCTGTACCGTTGGTACTTACATAGTTGTCTCGGGCAGACCAGCCAGGGTAGAGCTGCATGTGGAGCTGTCGTTCTTTGCGGGCTAACTCGTAATACTTAGCCTGCTCTTCCCGAGATAACGCATGCCACTGTTTTTGGCGAGAAAGGAGACAATGCTCGTTGAATCTCTTTCATTTTATAGTCCCAAATAAAATGCGTGAGAGAGCGCCACCTACCCGCCTTCCCAGGATCTGATTGATGGCGGCGCTTTCCTTCAGCGTGCATTCGGCCACCACGTTAGCGCGCATCTCTTTCATGTAAAGCATGAAGGCGTTGAGGGGCTTCTTGATGTGCGGTCTTTTGGGCTCCTGCTCCTTCCGCTGTTCGTGCTGTGGTTTCCTGTGACCCCCAAATCAAAAAATAAAATAGAAAAACTCTGAGGCAACATTCTTTATCCTCTGCAAAGAGTGACTAATATTACTGTAGCTTCCTGAGCTTCTTCTTTACGTATTTTTATGTAATTGACTGCCCCCTGGTGGCCAAGGTGTAAGTCAAAGTACCACTGACAACACATTGAGTCTCTCTCACTTTCAAAGCATGGCCGTGGCTAATGCAGCTATCATCCATCGCCACTTCAGGGTGCTATCAGCCCTGTTGCCGTATCTTCTGGGACCGGGATTTGGTGCTGGCTGAGTGCAACACCACCTTCCCCGAGGAGCCCCTTTAACGGGCCCGAGACCGACAGATAAGATGCTCACTTCAAGGGAAGGCTAGCGGAGTACCTGAACGTGATACCACGGTGAAAGGAGAGGGGGGGGGACTCACATGTGCATGATGTCGGTTTCGTGCAGGGGCTCGTGTTTGACCTGGGGGTTGACGATGGCCGGGTGGGGGATCCCTGTGGCGTGAGGACCCGGCGGTCCGGGGACCATGTGGTGGGAGAACCTGTCGAAGTTTTTGGGGGTTATTGGTGAGGATTGGTTTCAATTACGGGACTAAAATAGATTGCATGTATTGATGGATCACATTCAAGTCTCACCATCCCAGTGGCGGCGTGAGCTGTCCCACTCCTCCTGGAGACAGCGAGTAGAAGTTGGAAATGTCAGGTCCTGCATGATGCCTGGACATTCCTAAACAATAGACACAAATTATAATTAGGGTCATCTAGTATACAAAAAATAAAAGCCTGAATGGGAAGTGAAACATCTGCAGTATTGTTGTGGTTATTTACATAAATTGTCTGGAGCTACCGCCTCTAAACTATAAAGTCTGAGGAGCCTGGTTCTTCACCTGTGCCGTTGTGAATCGGCGCTAACAAAACTCGAGTTGACTCGACACATTTATTCTCGTGATAAACACAGAAAAAAAAGCCCAGCATGCTGGACTGAGCAAAACCAAATTGAACTTGGTGGACGGAGCAGTAAAAAATGGGACAAAACTTTTGCTGAGGAAGGTAAAAAAAAAAAAAAATAGGTGAGAAGAAGATGGACTCTGCCATAAAGCGTCCACACAGACACATAAAGAGGGTAAATGCCCGCAGATTAGCAGCGCACGCTAATCCCTGATGGAGCCGCAGCCCTTTTCTCCCCGCCTCAATCGCTGTGGTCTGACGAGTCCTTCCTCCTCAGAGAAGCAGTGTGAGCGGGGGGCTTAGATTTCCAAAGCTTGTGTTGCGGCGCTGGATCCACGGCATGTGTAGCGCTACCCCCTGCCCACTAATCCACCCCCACCAAGTCTCCTTAGAGACCCCCCTCGAGGGCATAGGAGGAGGAGGAGGGGAGTCACGGCGTGTTAACCTTGTCACTCACACCCCGAAGGTGACTAATAACACCCCCCCCCCCCCCCCCCCTCCCCCCTCAGGCTTCACACATTCACACCCGGCATTTCCTTTCTGGCCGTCAAACTATCTCCATTCCAATCAGAGTCACTGTTTTATGATTCCATTTTTCAAAACGACGGAGGGAGCTTTCGATGCAAATGTATGAAAGGGCCCTCTGCGCGACCTTCTGCCCCGCCCATCCACGCATATAACGCCCCGTAATGAGTAGATCAGTGATTGTTCTTCATAATTAACGAGCAGATCAAAGTGTGAGCCCGCTGAGGCGGCCTGGGACGTCGTCGTCCATGAAGGACGGAGCGACGAGAAGACGGTTTCATACTTGAGCAAATCGGTTTTTGGTGCGTTAAAAAAGTTCTATGGTGAGTAAATAAAATAAATAAAAAATAAAATAATAATAAAAAAGGTCCCTTTTTATTTAATATTATTTATTTATTTATTTGTATTTATTTTTAATTGTATTTATTTATTTAATTGTATCTATTTTTATTTCCGTATCTGATCTCAAGTTTGCTCGTCGCCCAACTTCCTCAACTGTACGACGCGCCGACGACGTTTCCGTTGCGCTCTGATCGACGCAAACTATTTCCTGCTCGCTGGATGCCTCTGAAGCCTCTGACATATGTGGAGCAAGCAGCGTTTTCTTTCGACGTCTCAGCTGCCTTCATCTCACTTGCACCTTATTAATAGACGCTCCACAGAACCTCATCATCATCATCGCCGCCAACGTCGCTCTGCCGCTCTTCAAGTGGAAGAAGAAAGGCGAGGAGTAGAAAAAGAAGAGACAAAAAGGTGTGTGTGTGAGGGGGCAGATGAAAATAAAACACGACGGAGGCCTCGCCTGCTGCGACGCCGAGCTGCTGTCAGCTCGGCGGGCTTGATGTTGCTGCAGATAGACGCGAGGAGGGAGGGAGGGAGGGAGGGAAAAGGGCAGCGCGACGTCCCACGGGCGCCTTCAGATGAGTTTGGAGCGGGAACCAAAGTAAAAGACGGCTCGGATGTGACAGTTTGTTGACGGCGGACGCCAAAGTACACTCGAGTTTATTTATAGCCACTTCACCCTTCAGCCTCTCTTTCAACCTGGAAAACGTCCTGCAAGGAGCCGAGGATCACTTTTATGCTCCTTTTCTTAGTTACTTGCAGCAAAACTCGATCTGAAGTCAACCTGGTAATTTTCCATCTGTAAAAAAGATGGGCGGAGACAACTCGGAAATTTCCTGGAGGGTAGTATCAGAGAAACCGGGTATTCTGTAAAATGTCGATTCGAGACTTTTCCCGCCCTTTTGCGTCGAAAGGAAATGACCTTTCGTCGTTTTTAACAGCAACTTTCCACAAAGTCATGACAAAGTGATCAAAACTCGAGGTTTTTTTTGGCGATGTTGGGGAACGTACCTTGTGGTTTGCTATCCTGAGGGTGATGACCGGAATGGGATCCCGGAGCAAAGTGTTCGTCGCTGTACGTGATCAGCGGGGTGAGCGGGTGGACGGCATGCGACGGCTGCACCACGGGAACTTTGTTGGACTGCGCAGGAGGAGAAAAACAAACATTTTTGGAATATTTTGGGGAAATCCACAGACACAGACAATAATTGGAATCACTGTGTGACGTGAGAAAGTTTGTCGCGAGGCTTTTTAGATGGTTACTAAAAAAAAAAGGTCAAATGGGAGTATGGCGGAGAGTGGGGATGCAAAAGCCAGGGGTCTTTGAGACAGGAGATCAAAGGCGGTCATTAGCCAGTGAATAAGGGGAGTTCATTACAGAGCAAGAGCCGGCGGGAGAGGATGAGGAAGGTGGGGGAGGCTTGGGAAGAAAAGAGAGACGTCTGCAGCAGGAGTGCAATCAGCAGCCCGCGCCGGCCGTCTTAATATCGGCGCTGACTCACAGGCCTGCTTTCTGACAGCTCAAATAGACCCGAGCCAAGCCCTGAAAAGTTATGGTTGGACCCTCCCTCTCCTCTATTGTGGCTCCTCTCACTTTGCAAACAGCGCTTACACGCTTCAACGGCCGTGAACACATGTTAGCGCTTAGACACGCTAAATGTAACGCAGCGCAAATGGAGCCCAGACCGAGTCTTCACCTCCACAGGATTTTTTTTTTTTTTTTTTTTTTAGTGTATGTACTCCTCATGATACATCATCATTTGTGGTCGAAATGAAATAATTTCCCGAGGCACACCTGATGATCTCTCACGGCACAGCGGTTGGTCTCGAGAGTAATTACACTTTGCGCCTGTTTTTTTTCCCCCACCTCGAGGGGAAAGAGGAGGGAGGAGTCTCTTGGAGGGAGGCGTTTATTTGTCTTAAGTCGATGACACCCCAGGTGACTAATTTGGGGGACTATAATGGTACGGCAATAAGGTTCTTTTTATACGTCTCACTTTGTTTTGGTGGTGATTTAGCGGTGGAGAGCCAAGGCGACATTCCTAAGTGTTTAGCGGCCGAGGCTAGCCAGCACTTGCTCGCCCAATCCCGACACTCGCGCACACTAAGCGGGTGAGTGGAATTTCCCAGAACCCCTCGTAGACTGGCACGGCGGCTCGACTTGAAGACCCCCCACCTTCTGGGAACGTCCCGAGCGGGAACACCATGCTGCTAGCGTGCGGTTGTACAAGTTGGGCGACCACATGACGCTGCTGGTGCGCCGCACTCATTTACTGGGTGGAGAAAGGAGCGGCTCCTCCCTTTGGAAAATGTTCTCGCCTTTTTCTTTGTTTTGCACTTCTGTGTAAGCTGCACCGACACGGAATAGGGCGGATGGGGTCAAGCCAGAGGGGTTTCCGATTTTGGAGGGAGTGTCAAGAGTTGTAAAAAAAAAAAAAACGAGACCTGCTGCCTGTGTGTAATTACGTCTGGGAAGTGTGTGAAGTCTTAGACCTGAAATTTATTCCTCTCGTCTGGTTTTATTGAAAGATCCTTGGCATGCAAACTAAAATTTTCAATGTCAGTGTTGTGGATAATTAGCAACAACATTGAACGCAAGTTGAATTTGTAGCATCAAGCTAACGGATTAATAAGCTAACCTCTGGATCTTTAGGCAACGCTGTAGTGAAGATTTCAAACAGAGAGAATAAATTTTTTCTGTAATTTTGCAGGAACTCTGCGTCAAAGAATTATGCTTCGGCCTCCGCACAGGTGAGCAAGGTTGTTTGAAAAAGGTGACAGGCTAATCCCTCAGCGTGGGAAACCTGGACCTCATTTTCGGCTTATTAGTAGGCCCATTAACCCAAGAGGAGGGCGACCGCTACGTGGCCTCACCAGGGGCGAGGCCTGGACTGACAATCACCGGGCTGTGGGAAGAAGATAAGAAGTGGCTGGATTGTTATCTTTTTAGCTGGGGGGGGTCACTAACATTTGTTCAAACCATCCAGGTTGAAGAAGACAGCGACACAAGGCCCGATGTTGTTAGGGCTTGTCAGATGGGATTTGAGTCAGCTTGTTAATAAACGTCCGCTCGATTGCGGTGAAGTCAACCGAGGAAAACGGGTAAGGCCTCCGTGACCAATACACAAATTTATGGATATTTGGGTGCACATTTGCAGCCACAATTGATAAAAAAAAAAAAAGAAGCAACCAAAGGAAAAGAGCGAAGCACGGTCTCGGTTTTACGACGACAACATAACCGATTTTCTCCACATGAGCTCGTTAAACTCGATTTTTTCGTTTGATTTCATCCCGTCCATCTAGCAAACATGACATTAGATGACGTTATGAAAATGAAATAGGCAGCCACTATTGTTTTGTATTTTTTTTTTTTTTGGATGGATGAGTGTGTGAGGCCACTAATTTTCCCGTTTTCAGTCAAAACCAAAACAAGCAAGCAGCACGCAAATCCGCCATCCAGTGCTAACTCCCCAGCTGTTTATGAACCAGCTCACATGCTTTGCACACACTCCATTGTTGCTGCAGGCGCGAGGAGTCCTCATTGCATATAAATTACAGAAGTGGGAAGTGATTATTATGAAAAAAAAAAAAGGAAAAAACATCTTCCCCCTGCTCCACTCAGCAGAAGTGCTATAATTGAGTACAAAAGCTGTGTTGAGAGATGACGAGAGTGGGGGGGGGAGTTACTCAACGCCGCATTAACGTGCGTGCGGATTCATTCTCGGTAACTATTGCCGGAAAGGCTGGAATCTTGCGCTGTCAAAAAAAAAAAAAATCTAGAAAGGGAATGAAATGAAGCATTTCTTTCCCCACCCCAAACGGAGCCGTTGTGCCAAGTGTGTGGTTGCCCGTGCCGCGAGATTCTGGAACGGCTCCTGCAAGGAGTCGGCTGCATGCCAGCTTCAGTTCCGCACGATGAATTTCCCTTCGAAAATCACATCAGAGCACTTCTACTTGGGAGGGGCCGGCTAACGCTCGATAGCAACGTCCAAATTCAATGTTTTCCTTGTCGACCTGGCCGCCTGGACTTGAAACTCCCATTTTAATGCTCATTAAAGATTTTCAAGGATCCACAAGAACTATATATGGAAGTGGAAAAGTGTCCGTATTTTTGGGGGGAGAAAAGCCTTGACAACATGGTGAAAAGTAGAACATCCCCTCCTCCCCTCCCTCGCTGAAAGCCAGCGGAGACCAACCTGAGGAAGCTTAAATAAATAAGCAATTAGCATTTTGTGCGGCGGGTTGAACTCCACCAGCTCGGCGCGCACGGCTAACTCGGGAGCCAACCATCGGCAGGGTCCGGGGGGCTTAATGTAACCAAACCCAATTAATGGAGAAGAAAGCCCAGCCGCCAGCGAGCTGCGGAGGCGCGCCACCAAGCCCGAGGGGGGCTAGGGGGGGGCAATGAGTGGAACAAGCGGAGCCGAGCGTCGGGTCCCGAGTGGAGGAGGCTACGAATAACAGGAAAAGCCTGCCCTGGAGACAAATTTACATCTGTGAAGACACCCCCTGATCTCCCGCCTCTCTCTCTCTCTCTCTCTCTGCATTTTAATCATAAATCCTGCACGCTAGTCAAGAGTTGACGCTGAAGGGAAGCGCTGACACGAAAGGCCGAGGCCAGTTGGAGGAAAAATAGCGGAAAACATATCAAAGGGGATGAAGGATCAAGTCGTAAACTCCCAAGCGATTCGGATTTGCCGGAACACAATATTTGACTAACTTTTACGGCTCAACATGCCCTTTCCTGGGACCCAAATGGACTAAAATACATCACAGGGTGGAAAGTGATTGAGCCTTTTCGTCGGACTGCCATGGGGACATTTTAGACAGCAATCAAAATCCAAAATTATTTACGAAACCAGGCGACTTTTTACGATTACAATACGGCAATATGAATTCATACTTTAAATCGAGGTGTGGATGCTAATTTATGCAACAAAAAGTAAGAATAGTTAGCGGCAGGTATCTCCGGGACTCATTTCAGGCCGCAACCCGCAGATTGAAAAGTTCCACCTAGTAGTGTCAAACGCGGTCACGCTCCACGGCACGCCTTGAATGAGTCGGCACGGCAGCACAAAGGCGCTATTAACAGCCGAGTGTCTCCAACAGCACGAGATGGATTACCCGTCATCCTCCAGCTGGCAGGAAGCGCGTGCGCTCCGAGCAAACCAATCACGCTTCCATCGCTCGCTCGCTCTCTCGCTCGCTCTCGTTCTGTCTGTGGCGGCGATGATCTCAACGAGGATAATTTGTGTGAAATGTGCCTGCCCCAGATGAAAAAGGCTCAATCCGATTTTTCAAAACGGTGATTCCGCTGGTAATTTTTATACGTTGCAGAGTTTTTTGAAAAGGGGGGGGGGGGGGGAGCACTAACTTGGTACAAACAATTTTGATGCTTCCCATGTGAGCTTTTATTGCTAACATAAATGATATTCAAATATAAAGAAATATAAATAATATTAATTTTTATATACATTGAGACATTTTAAAAATTAAAAATTCAGCTCTTTTCTACCTCATGTTTCCATCGTGTTGATTTCAAGTGGCGAAAAATCAGAACGACCTCTATGGAAATGTAAGTATCACTTCAATTTGTTTTGGTTTTGGCCAAATTAAAGGGTGAGGACAAAACCCGGTCTAGACTACGGGCTTCCGTCTACTTTGGGCTTGGTGGTTTTGTCGGAACACCGCATTCATTCAGTTCCAGTCGCAAGCACTGAGCATGTCAAACAATGGCGGAAAACCAGCAAAAAGGAATGTTCTTCAGATCATACAGGGATGTGATATGGAATAGATGAAGATCTCAGGGGGGCGTTAGCTGCATTTAGGCCGCATCAATAGCTAATTGCCGCGATCCAGTGCCTGTTTTCAAGCACGGGGAATGTTAATCTGGGAGCCTTAAATTGGATCTCCTCCGCAAAGCTCAACCACGTGCACGGAGGAGGGAAATGTTTGGAGCGCATTGGAGTTTGCTCCTCTGATTCAATCGGCGATATTTATAGAAACGTTGCATGATTTATCGTTAGCAGCAAAGCTGAGTGAGCTTTGGCGCCGACATACGCATTGAACGAGGCCCCGGGAGGTGCACCAAAATAAAAATGGCAGCACCGGGGAACTAGCGCGCTAGCCTTCGTACAAGTGGTGTGGTGTGTCGATAAAATACAATAAAAATACATATTACATTACAATGAAAAAGAATATTTACATTCTTTAATTGGAAGTAAATTTTAAAAAATATTAGAGCTTTTTTTTCAATTAAATTAAGATTAAAATAAAAAATATATGAAACCATTTTAGAATACAAGAAGCCTTGTTTTACAATAAAGAGAATTTATCAACTAATTTTTATGAAATAAACAATTTAATTTTCATACATTATTTTGTTTAGTTTTGTTTTTTATTTATTTATTTTTTGGTCATTTTGGGGCCATAAATCTCAGCAGTTCTTGTTAAATGAAGCACGACCAGCACAGGCTAATTAGCATGCTAACCATTTCCCAATAACAAAAGCGTCATGAACGAGGCCGCCTCGCACGTGATGAACAAGAGCGGATTTGCCTGCGACACCTAGATAGCGCCCCCCCTCCCCAACAATGCGCCAGCCCTACTTCCCTCGACTCCCAGGTATATTCTCAGCCTGAATGGTTGTCACTTTGGATTTGGGAGCTCGGCGTTGACGGGGTGGGAAAAACGAGTCTGGCGGGGGTCTCTTTGTGCAGCTCTACCTGTGGAGAGGACAGCGCGGGACTAAGCCATATTACACAATACACCTTTTGGAGAGGAAAGGGTTAGACCAGAGTTGGCTGTGAGCGTTTGCTGAAAGGGGGAAAGAAAAAAAAAAAAAAGTGGGATGGATGGCGGGTTGGGGCGGTGTGCTTTTGGAACGACAGACGGTTTTGACCTAGTTTTCCGACGGATGCGCTCCCACTCACATGACGAGCCAGAATAGAAGCGACAAAAATATCGGCGGCTCAACAAGCACGTCGTCTTCATGGGTGCATTACAAAGGGATCAGACGTACCGTGCGGGGGGTTGCGTCTGTTGGGGCAGGTCCCCCGGAGACCCTCAGGTACTGAGGCACCTGCGTCCCGGCCTCTGCTTGACCTAGCCACCCCTGAAAATCGCAGGACTAAAAATAGATCTTTTCACCTCAAGGCACGCTGATTTGGCCTCAAATGACAATTCAATGACTCCTAGGTTGGGCTAGAGCAAGTCCCCGCAACCCAAGACCTGTATGGGTCATGTATGGAGCTTGAGATCTGACCAAGTCATGAGATGCCTCCAAACAATGAAAACCTCAGCTCAATTATTGCCCAAAAAAATAATAACAAACAATCGATACAGACATTCAAGATGAGCCATAACAGTAATTCTGCCAGCTCCATCTAGTGGCATGCCAATGAATCACAGTTCAGTTGTATTTAACTTTAAATGTCTCATTTCTGCCAGAAGTATAATAAGCAGTATTCATGATGGTGGATCACATGACAAACCTTTGGGCTTATGGACAACAATCCCGTCAGGCCCACTCATTGGGTGTGTTTTAGGGGATTAAGTGGTAAAGACGTCCAACATCTGCCTTTCAGCCTGGAATTAGCCCTTAATCACACCATGCACCTTCAGGGTCCCCGCTAGTATGTGAATTAAAAAAAAAAAAAAAACCCCTATTCAGATCTGATCCCCCAAAGCCTAACAAATGGCTTTTCTGCTTCTCCGTCGACCTCAAGAAGCTCTTCACGGAGATGAACACGCTAGGACTCCGCCCCTTGTCAATTAGCTAGGTTTTTGTTGCGCGCGTTCAATGCTAACAAAACAATGAGCATGTACGACATGGTCTGCTTATCCAACCCCCCCGATCCTGATTGAAAGAGATGCTAATGTTGGATTTCGGGAGCACAAAACAAAGTCCTTAAGCCCGGTCGGATGTTGCGGTAACGCTAGCGCGCCCGATGCCATAGATACAAAACATGTGCCACATGCACCTGCATCCCTGTCACTAGCAAAAAAAAACAACAACACAGTCTTCCAATTAATAGTGAGTTTGTGGAATTTGAATTTTGGCGGCCATTTTGCCTTGTATTGCCAGTTGCGATGACATCACAGTGCTATGGGTTCACCTTGCTAACGTCACATGACCAATTCCAGACATGAAGTGAGGCGTGATAATTATCACCATTGACTATTGTGACTTTTTATAACCGACAATTTGGTAATATACCAGCTCCGTAAAAAAAAAAAAAAAAAAAAATCCAGGACGCCCTGCGGGCAATTTGGCATTGTTTGGTACGCTAACTTTTAAAGTAGCCGCTTGTAATGACGGAGGCTGTCAGAGGGGGTGCAGCGGTCGCATTTAGCTTTCATCTCAGGTACAGAGGAGGAGTGGATTGATCCGGCGGTTTTGATGCGTCGTTTGATGCCGGTCAGCTCAAAGTGGAGGACGCCTGTGTGATGTCTCGCCATTGCAGGACATAAAAAGCTTCACCTGCCTGAGCGCAGTTTATGACCCCCGGTGGATTTGACGACTCCCCGCTGAGACGGATACCGTTTTCCATTGATGCCACATAAATACATTCAGCGGCCCACCTTTATATATTTTTTTTTTAAAGCCCGGGCCCGGTTCCTCTTCGGCTTTGTTTCAACTCAAGCCCTGATAGTAATAGGACGGTATAGCTAATTTATTTAATGCGTGCATCCCGTGAGGAAAGCGTGTGCCTTCCATCAGCCGGAGAGAGCGAGAGAGCAGCTCGATGATCAAAAGAAACACGTAGCGCTCAGCGAGCTCGTCAGAGGAACTAATATATTCTTGCTAGATATCTAAGTGGGTTTCATCATCCTGCATCAAGTGACTGCTCAGGGGGGGGGGGGAGAAAAACAAGGCCTTGTTCTCATGCCGGTGACATCAGCGAGCACCGAGGGGGGTGGCAGAAAAGCTCGGTTATTTCCAACAAACGCAACTCGCGAGTGTGTGAACGCCGAGAAACGGGAATTTGCGCCAATGCTTGCGTGCCAAAAACATCATTTGACTCGTTTTGATTCCTTTTAATTGCGGTAACGCAACAATTGTTATTCAAGGCCAAAGCGAAGTCTGTTTTTCAGCAATTTCATCATGGCGAACGATGAAGCAATGATGTCACGGCATGGCCTAAAAAAAGCCACGCGTCCGATTGGGATCTCCAGCTGCGTGACGTGACAAAATCCAACCGCAAAAACGCACAGCCATACCAATACGGGAAATTCTCCGTACACAGTCCATGTGATTTCCATATTCCTATAATTTTACATAGACAGAATGTGTGGCTCAAAAGTGAAGTGTGGGGAGTGTCTGTATTGGCTAGAGCCTTTCAAAATGGCCGTTTTCTTCATTACTATATTACAAGTGGAGATCTTGCAGTTGCTTTTAAACGCACTGTACTGTATAGAGTCCGCTTACACCGCTGTTCACTCCCACAATGGCGCAGACACCCATTTTGAGCATTTACGCCGTGATTCTAATGGTGTCTTTTGCAGTGTTCTCAGACATTAAGTGACGACACTGCAGTTTTGAGAAGACACAATGGAGATGAGAAACATCCAAAACTGCTTTGCTTTCGTCTTCGACTCGCCCCCCCCCCCCTCCCCTCCCCACTCCAGCCATAGTAAATTGAGCGCCGGAGGCAGGAAACTTGGCCAAGCTTGCATTTGGGAGCTGACTGTGGTGGGGCATGAGGGATAGAGATATGGCACTGAGGCAGGGAGAGGCGACTGGGGAGGGGGGCAGGGCAGTGAAGGGTGGCAGTAGGTACTGGGGAGGAGGCCTACGATGGCGGGAGGTGACATAACGCAACATTTCAGTGAGTCACGGCACAGTTTTTACATTCGAAAAATCTCACGGCAAGTCTCCAAACAATAACAGCGCGGTAAACTCTCTTCTTAGTCATGAAACACATTAAAACATTTATTTAAAATATATAGTTTGTTGCCTTTTTTTTTTACTTCTCTCACTACTGGTGGTCGGGAATCATTGACATAATGTTTGTGGTATTGTAACACAAAAGGCAACACGTCTCATTAGCGCTCCTCGGCCTCGGCCCTGCCGTAAATATGGCTTCATCTGCAAGTGTAATCGCTCGCATTGTGCTGCGATTTTCTGCTCTGCTGGACGACAGCTTGCCCCCCCCCTCCAACTCCCCCTTCTCTCCTCAAGTGCTTGTTCCTGGTGACTCCAGCGCTGCCAAGCCCTGGTGCGTCTCCCAGATTACAGGTTACAAGAGTCACTAATCCAGAACCGGGTTGAATTACACGCTACACTGTATCGGGACAAAGCCCTTAAAACCGAGACTGGTTTTTAGTTTGGATTGATTTACGCTAGTGAGGAAAAATTAGCAAAACACTAGCATGTACACAATCCTGAGCCCAAAAGGCTTAGCATTAGCTAGCATAACTAGCCTAAACACAATCGAACATCATAGCTGATCAAAAGAAGCATACTGTGGGAAAAGTTTCATCAATCAAAGTAAAAACAACAACACGGATTCTCGACACAATGGCGTCAAAGTCATACTTTTATCGCTTGAACAGCAAATAGCGACTAACGAAGCGCCGCTTCACTGTAACTGCCTCGAAACCGTGATTGATTTCAGCCTCGGAAAAGGGGAAAAGATGATGGCTAACGGCCCCTCCCAGCCTCTCTTTGCGAAAGAAATCACCCCCCCACACACACCCCTGCCTGCCTCTCCGGCACTAGCTGGCGCAGCCAAGACTCTCCATCTAGTAGGAGGCAGGAGGCTTTGAAGAGATCAAAGCCAAGGCCGGGAGCAGTTGCGCGCCCTGGGAATACGGCAGAGAGGCTTTCTGCTCCTCAGCCCTATTTTCGAGCGTCATGTCGGATTGCAGCTGTATTGCATTTCGCCAGTTTTCTTAATGCTCTTGGTTTTGACTTTGACATCAGTGCCCCCCTCCAAACCCCCCACCACCACCGCCCTTTGGTTGCTTCAAAAACAAGGAGAGGAAGAGAAGGAGGTGAAGGGGTAAAAAGTGAGTGAGCAGGAAGAAAGAAGGAGCAGAAGGGGAACGAGATTCCTATTTTCGCAACTCCATAATTGGCCGGTTCAAAAAGGGAGGCGACATTTGTTTTCAATTGCGCTGACGATATGAAAGGAGCGACAAACTTTTATGGGATTCCCGAAAAATTGAACACAGGCTTCTTTTCTTTCTTTCCCCCCCGCACAAATGGCAGCTTTTTTTTTTTTTTTAATGGTTGAGAGACCACACAAAGTGAAACGACAGCAGAGAGAACTCACCTCGTTTGTCCTCCCACATTGTGTGGCATTTCCTTTACCAAATACATTTTAAAAAAAATCTAAAAATTACTTTCAGTCATAGATGAGACCACACAAAAGTTTTAAAAATTTTTTTTGAATTTCTTTTTCCTGTGTGTTTTGTTTTTGTACACAGACTTTTTGAGTATCGAGAAAAGCGCCATACAAATCCATCCATTCATCCGTTCTCTGTCTCACTTATCCTCACCCGGAGTGCGAGTTTACTGGAGCCAGTGAACTTTGGGTGATTGCTTCGAGATGGGTACACTTTGAAGTGGTCACTCTGATTTTATTATTAATTACATTAAGTCTGTTTTAAATATGATGTCATTTTCACATCAAAAACGGAATTGAATATTTATGCTAGCAAAAACGCGTTAAAGAGGGGATTCCCCAAACTGCCGTTCTTTTTAATGCTCCACGTAAGCAATTTTTGTCTGGTTAGATTTCATCTCAAAGAAACCTGCTTGGCCTGTTGTTCGAAAAAAAGAAATAAATAAATTAGGCCTGGGCTATTTTGATGTCTTTGGGATCAAGCACAGAAAAGTCCTCCATTAACGAAAGTCCCAAAATGACATTTTGAGGATACCGACAACGCATCTAAAGGATATTTTTCATTCGATGTTTTGTATTTCTGGCCGACAAGTGTTTGTCCAATAAAGTTTTTGCCAGTAAAAAAAAAAAAAATTAAAATGTACGACGAGTAAAATCCACTCTAGCCCGTATGCCAATTTAATTCACATATGACAATAATTTTGTAACGTTACTGAATGTGCTCAGCTTAAGAGATGATGATTGTGTTAAAAGTTGAGTCTTGATGTTTAAACCAAAAAATAAAACTGCAACGGCCTTCCTTTCATTGCGCAACTTGGCTCATAAAGACCCCCGCCACCGCCACCCCTCCTCTTTGTACTGTAACGATGCAGGTCGACTTTACCAACCTCCTACACTGGGGACCATTAATATTTCAGCGCTGTCAGATACATGCATGCACCCACAGCAGAAAGAAATAATGAGCTTCTGAAAAAATATGAAAGAGGAGGAGGGATGAAGAGCGCTGACCATCTCGCTCGACGCCACAGAGCGGCTATTGATCATCAGAGCGCTCGCTTCTTCGCCCGGCGAACAAAGTGGGCTCTGTTGACGCCTCGGCCGATTCTGGACACAGCCGGCGGCATTTGCACCCATGTTTCACTCCTGTGGTCTCATTGTCGACCCCCCGAAACTGCGGCTCACCCTTATCCCTCAACGGCAGCTATTCATCTCACTTGAGGGAACGTTGATCTTATATTCTTACAGCTAAGCTTAACCCGATTCCAAACTTTGGAGGCATGCTACGGTTATGATTCAGATGGCTAACTTTAGCGTGGTTAGCGTGCGCGCGGTTGCAATTCAAATATATGGCTAACTTTAGCGCAGTTAGCGTAGCAGGTTTCGATTTGCCCCATGATTCCGTGTTATAAGTCTCAAAAATGGACAAAGAACTGGGTAGGAAGTAGACCTAGTTTCAATATTCCGAGAAAGTATCAAAGCAGGAACAGACGTGAGAAGCCGATGTGTGTAAGAATGTGTAGGAAAGGCGCATGGCTGTTTGGTATTATCATCGCCGACACAGAACGGGGGTACAAATTTGCCTCGGCTATTATCCGACTTCAGAGGTAGTACCACGAGATCCGATTCAGTTTCTGATTAGGTCGTCGACACCGGAGCCTCTAAAACGCAAGAGTGGAATTAAGGGCGAGCTTGGCAAGGTTGACCCTGGAGATGATCGGCCGGCACCAGGCTGCATGTGCCGAGTGAGGCCCTCGGAGCAGCTGTGGCCCGACTGACCCGCTGAGCACTCGATTCGGTTGAGCCGCATCCGATTCCGGCGTCATCTTCTCAGCCCGCTTTGCTTTGAGGGGTCAACCGCGCCCCGAGACACAAGCACAAAGACACTGAGCGGCACTTTTTGTCTTAGCAGCGCTTGTTAACATGTTTTATTAGGCATTCCATGCGGGCCGTCCAATTTCCAAGACAGTGTCGTATGTTTCTGATGGACTACTGTATCTATTTTAAACCCGAGTGAAATGCGGCAGCCGAACCAAGCACACATTTGCACACATGTTCAAAGATCTTCACCACCAAAAACTAAAAAAAAAAAATAAGAAAATTATCCAAAAATCCCCAAATTTAAATTTTCAAGGATTCCGTGTCTACAAGACCTCCACCAAGGCCCCAACAATCCAAACTTGGAGAAGCACCAAACTGCATTCCATTCTTTTAATTAAACTCAATGCAAACAAAGGTAAAAAAAAAATCAATTCTCCAGGATAATCAACATTTTAAGCGCAACTTCTGTTTCTCATTTATATATATAAAAAAAAAAGGGCCCAGAGTACGCCTGAACACCGAGCTCCATTCCACCGCATGAAAGGCACAGATAAGGTGATTGCAACCACATGGCGTGGATTGTAGCCGTACATATGGAGCGAGTGTGTCGCGGAACCCCGGGCGTTAATGGCGCCGTTTAGAAAGCGATCCGAGCGACGGCGGCATCTACAAAGGCTTTGAGAAGGACCAAGTGTTTCTCGTGCGTGAGGTCCCCTTGGCGCAACGCGCATCTTACGCCGCTCGCTAAAAGCTGCACTGCAGATGACATCAATGTCACCGTGACCCGTTTGCTTTATTGACATCATCCAGCCGGAGACCAACTGAGAGCGGCGATCACGTGCCCTCCAGCTGCTACTCCAAACATACGGAAGAACTTTAGAAGCTGCCCTTCTCAATCTTTTACTTCTCCCTGTACAGCCTCATTTGGGGAGATAAGTTGCGATCTATGTTTCGTTATGATTTTATCGAGGGAATTTCAAAATATATTTTACTACCGTATTACATGACTGAGACAGTTTGATATGTGTCCATAGCAAAACCTCTTCCCGACTGCAGATCGACAGACTAGTTTTTGTTCCATGTGTCTGGGTGTTGCCAAATAGCCAACGGCCCAAGAAAATCGAGGAACGTCTCTTCTAAGAACATCCAACGTGTACACGGACGCTTGCTGGTCAACGCAGAGCAACAAATAACAGGGATCGTCCACAGGGCATGAGCCGAGGACCCCCGAAGCCGTCCGACCAAATCCAGTTAGATAAGCCCGGGTTAGCCATTCCATGCTGCAGGAAAGTGCCTAGCTAGATCCGTCACATTCCCGCCACATCAAAAAGGAAAGGAAAAGTCTCCTCCGTCTTCCTTGCCACAAGAATTTGCAATTGAGGAAAGACTCCACGGTTTTTTGGAGAGAGCGACGGTGCCCTAAGGCCAACATTAGGTCGGGTTGGTACAGTAAACATTATCAGAGAGGTCCTTTGGTGGATTGAGATTTTCTATGCATGTATGCCATCGACCGCGACACTCAGGGACTCCATCCCGTCTCCTTCTGAAGCTGTTCCAACACAGATGGAGATCACCTGCAAATCAAGCCAAGAAGCTCGCTTCCGTTCTTTTTTTTTTTTTTAAAGCAGTGTGCGGTTTTGTGCGACGGAATCAGGACATGACGGTGGCAGACTGTTCCTGTAATAGCTCGGTCTTTATTTAGAATCCGTCATTTCCAAATCCCGATTTAGAGTTTTGGACGACTCACGGAAACATCCTCTTCAAAGCCGCAAACAAGGCAGATCTTTTGCCGTCACGAAGGGTTGGCGGGTCGACTACGCGATGATTCAAACGGTACACGCGTCATCCGGGGAAGGCGTGCCAGAAACGCAAATCATCCATTTGGGTGGTTTATTTTACAAAGAGATCAAGACGAAGGAAGAAGAATCAAGAAATGCAAATGATCACTCGCCGGAGATGAAGCTCAAACACATTTGCATGGGGACGTCGATAAAACAAAGCGGAAAGCTCGGTAATAAGCGCAACGTGGAGTTAGACGGCGGGCTAATGGTCGGCGTACAGCAGCGGGGGGGAAAAAAAATAAGAATAAAAGAACGCCACATAAAAATCTGCTGACAATCAGCAGCTCCCGACAGCTCTGTCATGGCTGGACGGCATGTGTGCAGGAATGTCATGGTGAATGGAAATCAATCCAAAACGACTGTGACGGGGCTTGGTGGGCTGGGAGGATAGAGGGGGAATGAAAGAAAGACGGAGCCTTTGATGTGAGTGAAAACTGATCCCAGGCCTGCAGATATACCGCGGCGGTGGCGGCGGCGGCGGCGACCGCGGTGTCTGCCACGCTGCCATCGGGTGAGACAAAGGCGTTAAGAATGACTTCTGTTTTATTCAAGATGGCTCCAAGAGAGGAAGGCAGAAGAGGGAATGCGGTAAATGAAAACAACAAAAGGCTTAAAAAAAAAAAAATTTGGCACTGAGCGCACTTCGGCTGGGCCTCATACAGTAAGTCTGCTGGGAAAGGTAATTTCCTCTGGTGGCTCTCCAAGCCGACCTCCTCAAGCGCTTCCATGTGATCGGAGACATAAAGAATTCAGATGGCGTGTGGCTGCAGTTTTTTTTTTTTCATTTTTGAAACCGAATGCCAAATAAATTAAATTAATGCAATAGAGCGCACTGTTCAACTCCTACCAGCAGAGGCGCTGTTGATTCCAACTAACGACTTTATGGTGTGAAGAAGAAAAATTCCTTCATTCATTCATCTTCCAAACAACATTCTTTCACCGCCGCGCAAACTACTACTAATTATCGTAAGCAATCGTTTTACTAGACAAAGTAGAAACATCTCAATCGAAAGAAAGACAATGTGACACCGTTACACACAGCAGCAACGATTAGCCTCGGGACCGATAAAATGTAAAATAATATATGAAGAGTGAAAAAAACTTTAAAGAAGTCATTGTATGATATATTAATATAACGTGCAGAGAGGCAGCCAGTCAATATTTGGAGACGCCCGTGGACATAACAACATTAGTGTGGACAGCTGCGAGGGGACACAGGAAGCCGGCGATTTCGAATCTGCAGCTGGTTTGAAATTTAGGCCATTACGGAGGAAGGCGGACGGGGATGACTTTTGTTGTGACACAAAAGAATGAGCGGCAACAAGGAGGTTGTCTCGCGGTTACGGCACAGCGTGTATTGTTTTTTGGTTTTTTTTATGCCGACTAAGACTTTTGAAAGTGTTAAAGAAATAAGATGAGCAGTGTTTTCATATTACATTAATGTTGAGAATTAATGAGAAAACATTTCCCGTGCACGCAACACAAGTATTACACTTATTCATAGTCTATTTAATATTATTCTTACTTGTTGTAAAAAGTTTGAACATTAATGTTGGGCTTCAATGAAGCAAATTCTATTTGAAAAAAATAAATGTCCTTAAATACAATTAAACTGTACTTAACAGAAGTACTGTACTGGTTAAAAAAAAGCCATTGAAGTATTATGCAGAGTATTAGGAAAACATTTAATTATTTAGGTGATTCTGTATTCTACCACTAGAGGGAGCCTAACAAAACGAATTGCATTTTCCATGATATTTTAATTGATTAAGATGCATATGGAATATATATTGAAGTTGGTACTGACCGTTCTGGGCATGGGCGGCGAGAGGGAGCCATTGCTCATGTAGGAGTCGTTCATATTGCCCATCATGATGTAGCTAGGGTAGCTCGGGTACCCGTGGCCTTTGCTGTACAAGTCTTGATGTTTCACTGGCAAAAAAAAACAACAACACAAATATCAATTTGATACAACACTAAGATTGGTTAGACAGTTGCGGAGTCGCACATTCACAGATTTTTTTTTTTTAAATCCCAGTATTTTGTTTTTCATATTTTTAGGGCATTTTTCCATCGTGAATGTTTATCATAACTTGATCAGTCATTTTTGACAAAAGTACGATTCAACCAAAAACAAATGGCTCAAGTAAATTTTAATATGCTACAACTAACCTCTGTCATTAAATCACACTGAATAATAATATCGCTTTAACCCGCCGTCCATTTCGCCCCGGCTTTTTGTCGGCGGCCTCGCGGTGGACTCTGACTAAATTGTATTATGCGCAGGAACAATGGAGCCCCTCTGTGCCAATTAGCACCAATTAGAAGAACATACAGAGTGTGTCAAAACAGGAGACGCCCCAACTGTTCCTCTATGACCCGACGACAAGAATAGGAGGAGGAGAATACAAGAGGACTCAATTCAGCGCCACTCGCCACTCAACTCTGTAAGAAAGCCAGGGGCGGGTGTTGGGGGGGTCCGGAGGGGGGGGGTTGTGGTATTTAGCCCGACAGCAACATGAATCTTGTTGTGAAGAAAGCCAGTGTTTGGTTTGAGAGAAGGGATGGGGTGGGGCGAACAAAGAGGAGGCACACTCCGCCTCAAAGGCCCCGCCGATGACGCGTCAAGCGGAGGTCACTCCGCAATAAGCTCGCGAGGGCCCCGAGTGGCGCCCTCGTGTGACCCCCCCGACGCCGCAATAAACGCGTGACGGGTGCCAGCGGGATTGATCTAAATATGGAGACGGGACCCAAAAAAAACTTTGGCGGACCGTGATGATTTCAGAAAAGTATGAGCTGAAAAGTTTGCTAGCTAGTGGTTAGCATGTCTGGATCACAGTGTTGGGGTTCTGGATTCAAATCTTTGCTTCGTAGTTTTACACAGCCGCCAG